>NW_024503457.1:5557210-5730890 GCF_017590055.1 Onychostruthus taczanowskii | reverse complement strand
CCCCCCCCGCCCCCATTCAGAAAGTTTTCATTCTCTGTTGGCAACTTGATAAATCACTTCCACTAACTCAATTATGGTATCACCAACACTGCTTTATCACTTCAGGTGATAAGGAATAAGCAGCAAGCACAGCCACAAAACCTGCAGGAATACAGATTATGTTTCCATGTCATTTGCTCCATTAACAGCTTGTATGGAGTGTTTGAAAAAAATAGAAGGAACAAAAAGAAGACATGATAGAAAGAGATTATATTCTTTACATATCTCAGATGCTTGCAGCCGAGGTAATGCATAAATTATGAGCCTCAGGTAGGGCCTTCTGGGAGCAGTGGATGGACTTTCATCAGTTCAGTGAGTTTCAGATAGAACAATGCATTGGGAGTGAAGCAGAATACCATTATGTAATGACAAAAATTAGAAAGAGGGAAAAAAAAAGCAGCAAGTGAGAAGAGAAAAAAGGCTGCAAGCATTTTTGCTGACTTGGATATGAAGGTTCACAGCATAAAGCCAAAAGAGATCCATATCTAAATGGAAATGAGGAAACCACTACATCTGAATGAGATTTTGCTGATCCAGTCTAATTAACCTGGTAAATGTTCAGATACTTTAGTAATTAAACTTTAACTTTAGAAGCTAAATTGCTTTTAAATAAGCCATTGGGATTTATTTTTGGCGTGGAGATCAACAGTATTCTTGTCTTTTACACTACAAGAGTCTGGAGCAGAATTCTGGCAGTCACCATTATAGTCTAAGCCACCACCAGAAACACATTTCAAGAGGAATAGATCCATATTTAATTATAGTGAAGAAGACCTGTGCAAAAAGAAAAACATTAAAGAATTGTAACTAGCAATATTTCATCTAGTATTTAAATCATTAAGTGCTATAATCAACTTGTGCTATAAAATAAAATGGATTGTGGGAAAGTTAGGGGATGAAACTACAGTGATAATGACAGGTTAGTGAGAAAGAATAATGTCTGGTTAATAGTCACCATCCAAAACATGTTTAAATATTTTTAAAATAAAGGCACATTGCCGCTTGGAAAGTATAAGGAGTACCTGTAAGACAGGAGAATCTGTCCCAGGCAGGCCATGAAAGTGATTATGAACAGCCTCCTCAGCACAACTTCCCAGGCAATGCTGCACAAGAAGAGGAGCACCAAACAGAAGCAGTCACATTGCTATTTGTCTGTGCAGCATGCAGAAGACCACTCTGGAGAGAGATGCCCAGGTACGGGGTCCATGCTGCATGAAGAACAAGGAAATACTGGGGAGAGCCACAGGAAAACAGTCCAGGTGACCCTCAGTCTGGAGACCAAGCCTTCCCAGGTTTGACTTGTGGCGGAAAGGCTGTCATTCCCACCTAGGAGAAATCTCAGCAGCTTTATGTTCGTGCAGACATAAAAATCTGTCTGATAAGAGAATGGTGGGGTAGTATAAAATTACAGACAAGGGGATAACAAGATCCAGTGGGTAGAAATTTAAGTCGGGTGAATTCAACCTTAACACAAGAACTAATCTCCTACTGCTGAAGTTAATGGGATGTTGCAGAGCCTGAAGAGGAAAGAAGGGGGTACCTCTGCCAGTTTGTGATAACACATGCCCTTTACAACACTCTACTCTCTGGATCACCTGCACATAATCCGTACAGAGTCACAGAGTGGCGAGCACGCAGAGGGGACCAAGGCACAGGGGATCAGGTGCAGAGGGCAGATTAGATCTGGTACAGGCACATACTTGTTATTTGCCGCTGCTGCGGGTGGCTGTGTGGATGAAAATGCAGTGATTCCTCTCTCTGGTGCCTCCTTGCTGCACGGGTGAAAATGCAGTGATTCCTCTCTTTGGTTCCTCCTTGCTCCACAGAGAGGCTGGGGAACACTGCAGGTCCAGGCAGTGCCAGCACGTGTTGATAAGGCCATTAGTGCAGTGAAACTCCCTGCATCCAGGCTTCATGCAGTTGCCTGGGAGCTTCTGGGGGGATATTTTTATCCTGCCAATGTTTGCCTACTGTATGTGTATTTCAGAAAAAGGCAGAAAGAGGAAATTTAACTCCAACAGGGTGCAGTAATTCCAAACAGGATGGATCACAGCACATCAAGGCAACTATTTGGTGCTCAGAGATGATATCAACACCTCTTTTGCATTTTATTTAGCCCATTGACAGATACAGAACTGGGCCAGAAGAAACCTTTGAGTAACATCTGCTGGTGTCCACCACGCTGAGGAGAGGCCACCAAGGGCATGCTGATTCCTGCTGCCCACTGCTGTCTGACAGCACCACAGTCTCCTCAGCTGATGGAGCCCAGGCTTTGCTTCTGTCTCCAAACAGGAGAGTGCCAATGGGATGCAGCGCCATGGAGGGAGTCAGCTTGGGTTTCCTGAGCTTTGGGTACCTGAATGCTGAGCAGAAATGAAGAGTTTTCAGTTGAGAGCTGGACTTCTCCAGGTTCCTGCTGAGCCTGGGTGCAACCCTTTAATTAATGGGAAATAATTGCATTTGACAGAGGAAGACGCTGTCAAGTAGTGTGGGAAAAATTACTTTTGATTTAGCAGAAGTCATTTTAACCTCAGGTGTCCTGTAGGAAGTAGGTGCAGATATGAAGCTACCATTTCTGAGAGCAGGATATGTTGTCTTTTAAGAAACATTCCCCCTTCACTGGGGACGTGTCCTATTTGGCCAGTGGCTGAAAGACAGGAGATAAAAGGCTGCTGAGCCTGATGTTTCCTACCAGCTGGCACCACTCCGTCTTCCTGCTGCATCAGAGAGGTGGCAGCAACCTGTGGAGTGGGATCTGCCAGGGCACATTTAGGCTGGTGTTGGACCTGAAGAAGGCTTAGGATGTGCAAAATCGCTTGACTTATTTGCTTATCAAAGGATTTAGGTTTAGCTTTCTAGAAGAAGCTGGCACAGACTGAGCTCAGCTCAGCCGCACAGATATCCAGGAGGAACTGGGCTCCTCAGTTCCTGGACCTCTTTGAAAATCTCAAACTTCCTCTCCTCTCCTACCCCTGGGGGGCTGGGGCCATGTTAGGGTGCTTACTTGTGACTTATTTCATAATTCAGAAAAATAATAATGATATGGGAGATCTTAAACTCACTAAACTCTAACAACTAGTGTAATGTGGAGTTTGAAGAGCTGGCGATCATAAATGGTTAACTAACAAGTGTTTACAGTGCCTCATGATAGTTGCTGGCACTAAGACAAGGGCAGTAAAAAGTGGATTAGATGAAGATAAATGTGAGACACAGGCAGAAACAAGTACTCTAGCAGATGTGTGTGGAAATTAATGGGGTGCTGATAATAACAAATTCTGATTCGCCACACAGTAAATGTGTCTCTTGATAATCGGTTTCCAGCAGAATACCAACTGGGCATGCAGAAGACAGAAACCTAAATGTGATGACATCTCCACATTGCCAAAGCATTGGATGGACGCAGAAAAGCTCAAAAAAGATAGCTGGAAAAGTTAAGTTTGTTTTGTCCCCTGCAGTCTTCAAGATTTTATTTTCTGGATTTGTGACCAAGTCTCTTGACAGATAAATCCCCAGGGATACCAGGGAAAGATTTCTCCCAGCTTGAGCTGAGACCTTGGCCATGTTCCAGCCACTGCTGCAGATATCCTGTCTGATGTGGGGCAGACAGCCACCACTGACCCCACATGTCTGCTCATCTGCCAAACTGGGATGTGAAGGCTCCCACACAGCACAGTGCTTTGCCAGATGTGTTGTTGAACTTCATGTGTTTATGTTTGTGAAGAGAACATAGGATGAAAGGCATTGCAGAAATGCAAGATATGATTTGTTATGATTTAAAAGCCATTCTGGTTTAGCAATGCTACTTTCAAATATTTGCATCCTGCAGGCATTTCCAGATAAGGACTCAAGCCCAGCTCTTCTTTTCCGGTACCAATTTTTTTAAAAAGCACAGTGGTTTCCAAACCCTTTGGAAATGGAACTTTGAGCTTGCCTGCTGCAGCCTGTATGACCACATGGACCAGGCTGTGGCTCCACAGGCATGGAGGCATGGAAAGCTATCCTATTCTTGCCTCTGTTCCCCATGTGAACAGACCCATATCTCCCCCAGCTTCACCCTGCACACCCATCCTTGTGAGCATTGCAATGAAGGGAACACAAACCAAGCAGGGACATTTTGCCAGTGTGTATGGAGTTGGGGCTGTGGCAGGGCAGAGAGGGTAGGAAGCCCCAGGACTGGTTTCACCATGGCAATAAATGTAAAAAGGACCCACCTCATCACAGGTACCCAGAATTTCTTCCCTTACCTGAAGTGAGGTTTGCATGAATGTGAGAAAAAATCCTGTTGGATGTCTCTGAGCCCCTGCTAAAATCTAGTAATTTGAATAATTATATTGAAGACAAAGACAATGGAATTTACAGATTTCTGTCTTACATCCTAAAATAAATATGGCATTTTCCATTCCCAGTGGAGGTAGTAAGTACCTCCCTGCTCAAAATTTTCCTGCTGAGAACACTCTGGCCACATGTGATGGTGCTGCCCAGATACTCTGGCCCCTGGCCCCTTTCTCCTGGCCTCCCCAGGTTCAGACACATCAGTCCTGGGCCTTGTTTCCTCAAGCTTGGGTAGTGGGGCGTGAGCAGCTGAGTGCAGTGCCCAAAAAATCCCCAAAAGGACTGAGTGGGGACCTGCTGACTTCAGGCTACCAACAATACAGCCCACTCAAATGCATCTAATTTCCCAGTCACTGCTTCTTGCACACATGACCTGTTAAAGGGATTAAATTAAAAGAATTCCCAGAGCTAATCTAGTGATGATATGATGAGAGACAGGAGCTCAAGCACATCCCAGAGGTAAGTGATCGGGTTTCCTAGGATGTATTATTTATGGGGCCATCTGCTTTAGACAAGCATTGAAGTCTGAAGGGGAGGAGGATTTTGATGGAATTCACTCATTTAACTGGGACAGGATGATGGTGGAAGAGATTCTGTGGTTTCTCACCACTCTCACCACCCCTCTCCAAAAAATGATGCTGTAGTTATTTATGGAATAAAGCTGGCAGCAGGATACCTCTGTGTCAATGTCCTCAACAAAATGCTGCTGAGCTCTGAGAGCTCACGCATGTCCTCACAGAAGGGGCCATTCATAGCAAGGTCCATTAGCATAAGGGAGAGAGGTGCAAATGTGTTCCAGTCTGAGCCACTGGTCCTGTGAAAAATACAGGAGTACAAACAGAGTCATGACTGGAATGTGAGGAGGTAGGGGGGTGGCCATAAAGAGGCAGAGTTGGCAGGAGAACAGGAAGAATTTCCCCAAGATAAATGATTTAGTTACTATATAACTCAGTAGCTGCAGGATCTGTTTACAGCAATTACAGACAGCACAAAGCAAAATCACTAACATAAAAAAGGAAACTGTCTTTCTGATTCAGGCTGACATACTATTTAGATAATATGGATCAAGAAATGTGAAATAAAATATCTTAATGAATAGAATTCCCTTCTGTCCATCTCCTACAGTTCTAAAAGTAGCCACCTTCTGCTGACATTTCCCCATCACATGTGCATTATCAGATTTCAAAATATTGAAGCTTGCTTGGGGTAATGTCTAAGCCTTTCTTAGCATTCAGAAGTGAAAGTCCTGAAGGTCTCAAATCTTTGGTTGGGAAAGTTCTACTAAACCTTTACACAGAAATTTGCTGGAAGCTACCTGTCAGTTTGCTGCCCACTTTCCAGTAATTCAGACTAACGACTCGTCAACACCCCTTTTTTTCTTGCCTTTTGCATCTGTCTAGAAGGAGCTTTCTGCTCCAGTTACTGGTTTAATAACGCAAGGCTGTGTACCGAGGCAAAATTGTCACCCAGTCTTACTTGATTTGTCTCATGACTGTTTTCTTAATCCTTATTTTTTAGTGTTTGAAAAACATTATCTGAGCAACTAGTTCTAAAGATATAAAGATTTGTACTTCTGAATTGGGGTATTGCTTCAGAGCTGTTCTTCTGGACACTGGGTTTATGCAGGAAAGTTTTGATTGCAAAAAATGCAGTCTTTCTCTATAAGAAATGTGGCTGTGAACAACAGAAATCCTTTTACGAGTTTTTGCTCAGCTGAAATTTGGGTTTCTGTATTATGGAAGGTTTGTCCCAGAGTTGCTACCTATCAGCATTTTACCAGACAGACAGGGGATTAGACTTCTGTCTGATAGGTGATTTGTTGTATCATCTGTGTGCTGAAGGTTCAGGCTGGGAAATGCAGCCTGCAGAAGGAGCCTGGATTTGGCCATTTGGCAGGATTGTTCTTGCTCATGAGCTTCACTGAGGTGCCTTTCTGGTGTAGTTGCAATCTCACTTCGCCCTTGGCAGTGGCACACTGGGGCATCATCAGGCACTTCTGGCTGGAGGACAGTCGTGGATCATCATGGATCATCATGGATCATGACAGCCAGGAAGAGGGAGCAGCAAAGCTCCCCCACGTATGGCCTTCAGCCACAAGAGTAACATCACCTCCACGAGGGCCTGTGACAGAGGGCTGGGTGCCCTCAGCATCCCCTGCTCTGTGGCACCTGGGCAGTGAGGGCCAGGGTGCTATGAGCTGCATGTGTGCAGCAGATGGAGTCACATGAAACCCCCTCCATGGGCAATGCAGGTATGTGTCCCTTGCATACTGCCAAACATCCGTGGAGGCAACTCCTTGGCATGTGCTTCAGTCTCTAAATAGCCAGCAAGGTGTGTGCAGACAGAAACCTGCATGAAGGTGAGTCCTTGGGGACAAGCAAAGAACATGCACTCTCTTCTTGATGCTAAAGTTGGAGTCAGCAAGGTGATAAAAAGCAATCAAACCACTGGAGTCCCGTTTTGTTCCCGTTGCTGTAAAAATAATACTAGTGGCAGATTTGTCTCTCCACCTCCCAGCCCAAAATAGTCCCAAGGACTGGATTTCTCTCCCAGATTACTCTGGTTGGCAGCCCTTCACCTACTTCAGGGAAATGACTCACAGAAGACAAGACCTTCGGGCCGGATGGAGGGACAGGTATTTTAAAGCCCTTACAGGACAACATACTGGAGGGATTTGTCATGTGGGTGGCTTTTGACATCTCTGCAGAGACTTCTTCATTTTCCAGGAAGACAGGCTGAAATGTTATGAGAGCTTCTTAAGGAATGCCTACAGCAAGCAGTCCCCCCTGTGTGCTGGTACAGCCCTTATCACAAAGGGTCTTGCAGCTGCCTCTGTGCAGTTAAAGCAGGGTTAGTTACTGCTGGGTTAGTTTTTGCTGGATTATTCTTCTGCCAGATTATTCTTCTGGTGATTTAGTGAGTTAAACTGTGTGGGTGAAGATGTGATGTTGGAGTCAAGGTTGTATAGGTGGTGAGAGTAGCTTCTGGAAGGGATGGAGGGAGAAGAGAGGCTCTTCCTGGGGGTGAGATATCCCAGTGTGTCTCAGTCTCACCTGACTTGGCTCTCAGCATTGCATGGTGTTTTCTTGTCCCCTGTGTCTCATCCAGTCAGTAGGAGGGTGAATCAGGAGATCAAGCAAAATGATGGGAAGGTTGTTTCTCTCTTTTCCCTTGGGGTATTTGCTGCCAAAGCTGCTTCCCTGATCTGGACCACTGCACGACTCTGTGAAGGGCCATGTGGGCAGAGACAGTAATATGGGGAAAAGCAGGGCAGAGTTTGCTTAACCCACCTTTGCTGTTAAAAAAGCATTCACCACATCGGAGATTCACACAGATCAGTCCTGAAGCTAATTTTTATTTTTCTAAGAAGACATCTCCTTGAGTAAGCACTGATATTTTCTGTGGAGTCAGCAAATAAAAGAAAAGGCTTTTGGTGGCTTCCAGGTGCTGTTCCTTTAGGCTTAAAAATCTGTGCCAGGTGGACTGGGTTTTGCTAAGTCAACAGCAAGCCCCAGTGGTGGTGCTTTTGAAGTCTGCATGATCATGTTATTTCCAAGTGGTGGCAGTAAGTGAAGCCTCTTTTCCCAGTACTCCTACATGAAGGTGGACATGTGGCTGGCTGCCTGGAGGTGAGCCCCATGTGCAGTGTCTGGGCCCTCATGGGCTGCTTACAGCTGCTTTGCCACTGTGTGTCCAGGTATGCCCCATGAGCAGGAATATTCCCCCTGATGTGGCCAGACATCCTGAAGTATGATCCAAAGGGTACATCCATTTCCACTGGATGTCTGGATATTTATCTTAGCCATTCTGGCACTAAAAATACGTAACATGCCTCCAAAATACAGCTGTAACTGCATAAAGTGTTTCTTTAAATTTCCTTAGGCCATTTGGAACATTACTGGGATATTCCACTGAAAAAAGGAGATTTTTAATACACAAATGCCACACTCATTGACTGTTCCTCGTAAGCTAGATATTCAGATAAATTAATTTGATATTATTGATGTCCATCTTGCTTATTCCTCCTGGATCATCCATAACAAGAAGTTGAAACTGCTGCACTTGTGGTAAAACACAGTTTTCTGCCACATCCTCGTGTAGTTTTGAGCACAGTGAGTGTTTACCAGGAAAATGGGCCTTTATGAAGCCCAGCCTTGTTCCCTGCAGTAAGGGGAGCCTGCTGGTCATGCCTTTGGCCTCTGGCCTTTCTGCTGACCCCCGGTGTGCTGTCCCTCCTGTGTCTCAGCTCTGCTGTACCAACGCATACTGGTTCCCAGCACCTGAAAGGAATTAAAGATCACTAAAATGCTCCCTGGAGCTGGGCTCCCGTCCTACAGTACAGCTGACACAAAAGCCGAAATTCCTTTCACATGAGAACATGGGTACATCTGCTTGCAATCATCTTCCTCCAGGCAGCCGGCCTGATCAAGGAGAAATGTGATTCTCCACACTTGGTCCAAGGAGTGCTGGGTAGACGCCTCCAGCCAAGGGGCTGGGATTTGGGAGAAGCAGAATAAACGCGCCTTTCACGCCCGGCATCCCCACCAGTCCCGTGGCTCCCGTGCTCCCAGCCTCGGTCGCTTCTTGCCCTGCTTGCAGGAGGCAAGGCATGCTGAAATAAAGAGAAACTTGTTCTGTGGCAGGAAAAGTCGTTTCTTCTGGCCAGGCATTCCCATCCTGGGAAGGAGACAGGAAGCATATTGCATTAAAGGTAAACTGATAAAATATTTGTATGCTGGAAGAAGGGGAGGAATGTCAAAAACGTGTCAGTGTTCTTTAGAAAAAATTATTGTGGTGTCTTACTCCTTCCCAGCTGTGGGGTGTCATAAAGAAATGTTTTAGCCTTCAGTGATCTGTAGCCTCATGCAGGGCATTTTCCTTGCTGGAAGGATGCTCTTTGTCTGTCTGTGCATGCCTGTGTGTGTACGCACCGGGGTGTGAATGCGCGCTCTGCAGCAAATGACCAAAAGTATTAGAAGTGAGTGGACTGATGTACCCATAGAGGGGATATTAGCAGAGTGTCTGGGAAATCTAATGTTTGTTTGTTATTACTTTCTTTGTTGCAGCTGACCAATGAGAAAACATCTAAAAAAATCACTTTGATTTTTTTCATTTGATGAAATGTGCAGTTTGTAATACAGATGTCTTATGTTTTGTGTACTTCTCTATATTTGTCACATTCCATGTTAAAACTTGCTTTTCATGCTGCTACACAAGAGGACTGAAGAAGTAATTTATAGGTACAATTAAGAATGCCATGTTTGGGGAATAAAGGGAGAGTATTTGCAACAAAAGCAAGCTTGACAATTGAGTGGTTCGGCTTCACTGTGATTCCTAAAAGCAAGCTGAAGGCAGTAGCCAGAGTGTACTTTTACTCTTCAAATCTGACCATCAGTTAATATGTTTGCCTCACCTCCTCAGGCTGGATTTTGCTCATAGTCCAGATAGCCTGAAGACTTGAGGCAGGTTTGCAGAAGACATTAAAAACTCAGTGATGCAGCTGTAGCTGCAGTGCTCCAAGGGCACATGTGTCCCAACCCAGCCACAGCATCCCTACAGCTGGACTGATTAAAATGGTCAGAAGTGACAGCTCACCACAGTCCTGCAGGAAAATGCTGTGCTGCAGGCAGGGCAAGAGGACCTGGAGAAAGGCAGCCTGCTCTGTGTGTGCTGTTTGGATGCATGTGGCTAAATCAGGCATGGGCTGCTCCTAAACTCTTTGAACTGAACTCATGCTAAGACCTCCTAAGGCCTTGGTTTCAGCCAAGCTGTATTCTTGGCCTCAAACAAGTGCCTAATAAAGACCATTCCCATGAATAAGTCTTACTTTGGACTTTTTTAAGAATCTGTCTTGTTTAGGGAAGTTTTGGTAGGGTGGAAGAGCACCATCCCTTAACAAGTGCAGAGAACAGTGATGGGCAGATAATGTTTTAAAAAAAAATGGCATGCAGAGGTTCTGCATATTTTACCATTGCAATTTATTCACATACATTCATGTATACCTGTAGAGTTTTAAGGTGACTGTAGAATGATCTGTGCTAGAACATGAAAATTCAAAGGGAGATATCTGTCATTAAAAACAATAGGAAAAAACATTTATTTAGCACAGGCTGAAATACAGAAATGCTTGCGTGCTGTGTTTGGCTTGATTTACTATAGGGAAGACTTACTGATATAAAGAAGCACTGTCTGTAAAACACTGTGTGGGGTCTGCTGTTTTCTGGAGCTTCTCACGTGAATGTTCATTTGTGTGTTCCAACACATTGACATTCTGTAATAAATCCACCATGGCATTTTTAAAGGCCTCATACTCAATGTATTTTTTAAATATGGCTTCATTCCCTGTGAATACTAATGTGGATATATAGAGATGAGAAGCTTTCCGATGACAGACAGATGGGATGCCTTTAAGGCTGTGTCAGTGGCCTCTGAAAATATTGATTGCCAAGTGTGGTTACTGAGAAAAGATGCTGAGACCTTTGGAATTGAGCAGTTAACAGCGTGTGCATCATACTTGGATTTTCAGTTATAGGAAGGATAAGCCCTTACGTCAGTCCTTCCCTGTGGCAGCCATTAAATCTGGTGGCTGGGTCTCAGTGTAGCTATGGAAGATGCACATCTGTGTTCCTTTGCACATCTGTGTTCCTTTGCTGTGCTTACAGAGAATATTCTTACCACTCACCACACAGATTCCATCCTCAGCAGGAGGATGTTTTCTCATTCTAGGCAGGAGGCACAAGCACAAGTCTTTAACTTTGAGGAGTAAATGGAATTTGTCAAGGCCTTGTAAAATCACTCTTGCCTGTTGGCCTTTCTAATGTTACACCAGTGCCCTTTGCCTCCTCTGCTTCTTACAGTAGCCTCTCTGTTCCTTGTAGTGTTGTCATCAGCCACCAACCTTTTTCAGATATTGCCTGAAGCCACTGCTGAGCAATTGATGGGAAAACAATATTGGTTATGTTGGAGGAAAGCTGGCTTCAGCTGCATTTTTGTATAAATTTGGAGAAATCCAAGTGACTTGTGAATGCACAAACTCTACACTACCACCTGTCTGCTCCTTCCTTTCATATCCAAGAGAGATGCATTGATTTTAAGGCTAGATGACATCACTCTGGGCTGACCACATGCATAATTCAGGTCCTCTGACATCCCTGTATAAAGTCATATTTCAGGATCAGAAGAGTACCTGTGACAGAGACTGTCTTTTGACAAGAAGAAAACCTCTCCTTGGTTAAGAAAGATCCACATAGCCCAAGACAATTCTTTAGAAGTTGTTCTCGTATTGTTAACATTCATCTGATGTTTCCCCTTAGACTCTGAGCCCATTACACATCCAATTAGGTTAAAACTGCTTCAAAAGGGAGGCTGCTCCACTACCTGCACATACATTGTCCATGCACAGAATTCAAATGTCAGTAAGCAAAATACATATGCTTCGTAAGTGTAGTTGTTCTTGTCATAAACTCAGCCTCAGATCATTTGGGATAATTTGTTCCTGAAGCTGCCTATATGATAGGGAAAGGGAATAGCAAGATACATTTTCCAACATATTTGCTATGCAGAAAATGTGCTCAGATCTTTGATTAATATTCCTAGTTTGTATGGTTTATTTATTTACATATAAGAGTTTAGTCCTCTGTAATGAGAGCTTACTTTTAAATGAAAATATGTGATATTTAAGAGGAGATTGGAGAAGAATAGGAGAGAGGGATGAACTAATAAGAGTTGGAATTTGTTCATAATGAAACCAAAATGAAGGTATTTTGTCAGCCTTTGTTTTAATCTGTTTCTTTTTTTAGTCTTGCCTGGAGTTGCCTGTGTGCTCGCAGGGAAATCAATCTGTGCCTTGGGTGGTGGGATCTCTCCAAGGCTAGGGACACTGATGGATTGTTTCATATATTGAGACTGTAGGTTTGATAGGAATTCTATAGCAATGGTGACAGCAGTGGAGATTTGAGGGTTTTGGCTTCTTTACTAAAATACATACCTTAGAATATTCGTTCTTTCTTATCAGAAGGAACACATATTCTCTCCACTCTGTATTTCTCTCTTCCTTCTGCTATGTATTTCTCATCTCTTTTGTGTATTTCTCTCCTTCCTCTTCA
Source organism: Onychostruthus taczanowskii (assembly GCF_017590055.1). NCBI lineage: Eukaryota > Metazoa > Chordata > Aves > Passeriformes > Passeridae > Onychostruthus > Onychostruthus taczanowskii. Next base: position 5,718,414 of record NW_024503457.1, on the reverse strand, counting down.
AATATCTCAGTATACATTGTTTTAAGTACAAAATAGAATTAGTAAGCCATGTAAGATTAGTATTATTGAAAAACTTTTCCATAGACACATTTAGTGGCTTTGTAATGATTCAGTGATTTGGTTGTATTTGGTGCTCTTTTTTTAAAGTGTAAAATAATTTTTCACGACATGGCCATCTCAAACCCCATGACAAAAATTTCATATGAAATAATCAGGGTAAAGGATTGGCTTTACTAAACCCAAGGACAACTATTATATTTAAATTAGCAGAACTACAACTTTCCTTATCCAAATGCCTACATTTTGCAGAGCAGCTGGTCAGGCCCAGTTTCTGAAAATTGTGCTCCCATGATGGGTATGGTGTTCTTCAAAGCATGACTGATCTGTCATTTTCTCTTAATTGAAAAAAAAAAAAAATCAAACAAACCAAACAGCAGAAAGCTTCCTATCTGCTCTTATCTCCTCCCTGCTGTACAGCAAAGCATTAGAGTCATGATCCCTGGAGGTTTTTAAAAGAGGCATGGATTTGGCACTTAGAGACATGGTTTAGTGGTGGACTCAACAGTGGAAGGCTCGTTTTTGGACTACATAATCTTAAAGGTCTTTCCCTACTCAATGTTTCTATGATACAATGATCTTGCCATGTCTGGTTAACAAGTGATTATCAACAACAGAAATTCAGAAAACAGAACTTCTTCACAGAAAGGGTAACAACATCGGAATGGACTCCCTGTGGAGATGGTGGAGTCACCATCCCTGGAATTGTTCAAGAAACAACTGGACATGGCACTCCATGACACTGCTATGGTTTAATTGACCATGTGATGATTGGTCAGTGGTTGGACTTGTTGACTTTGGAGGTCTTTTCCAGCCTAATGAGTCTATGTGATTACCAGCATCAAAGTTATATTGCTGACCCTACATCTACATTGATCAACATCAAAATTAACAGTTTAAGTGACCATCTTCAAGAAGATTTTTCTATTTCAGTTATAAGTTAGTAAAAATGAACAGTCTAATACCACGGTGTGGCCTCCCCCAAAATATCATAGAGTCATTACTATGCCAGTGCCATTTCTGTAAGGTAAAATAAATCCTCAAAGGTTTATCTGTGTGTTTACTCACTGCTTTACGGCTAAACCCTAACCTGGATGTGAGAGAAAGAGATTGGTGACATCAGGGCATCAGGGCATTCAGTTCAGGTCCTCCCCAGTTCCAAATACCATTCAGGAATATGTACTACACTTGCAGCCCATTTTAACAAATAATTACCAGGTAAAAGCATCTTTGAATTGTAGCCATTAGGTAATACATTACCTAATAAAAAGGCAGTCACTGTCCTTCTCTCAGGAACAGTACTTCAGGTCTGCCATGAAGGATGTGAAAATGTGTATAACCAGAACAAATTTCTTCAAAGCAAAAATCACTGCGGTCCTCTCTAAAATAAAAAAGGAGTCAGACACAAAGATTTGTAATGGCAGATCTTGAGAGAGGAGGAGGCGAAAGAATTTTGTGTTGGTTTTGGTAAAGGTATGTGATTGAACTGCTCATTCCCACTTGAAGAATTACATGCTCAGAATTCCTCTCTCTGAAGCTGATTAACTTTCAGATTAAATTTGATATCTGGTCTGGGCCAGAAACTGAGTGATCTGACCAAAACCATGGCTGTCTTTCCTGCCAGGATATTTTTGATGGAAGGGAAACAACGTGCTGGAGATAGATGGCAGCATCTTATCTCTGTGCCATCTTCTGTGGCACGAGCTCCAGGGCAAAAAAGCAATTATGCCAGTGCCTCAAGGAGTGAGCCGGGACTCCAGAGGCCTGTCTACACTGACAGGTGCAGGCAGGCTCTTCTGCTTGGTTGATGGAGAGCCAGCATGGGTTCAGGAGTTGTGCAGTCCCACCAGCACGGGGAGAGCTACTGTGAGCTGGGTCAGGCCCCTCACCAAACACAGACTCAGGAGAGCAAAGAGATGGGGATGAAATGCCCACTTTTCCAGCAGAGCCACGTTTCTATATAACAGTGTTTTGCAATATCCAGGCATAGAGTGGGATCTAATCTTTCTGAGATAAATGGGATACCTTAGGGCTCTTGTGATTAAAAATGCATGTGTGCACGAATACTTGCAGGGTGGGTGCCTAAATGGTCACGACAGGCAAAAAACTTTTCCTCAAATTTCGATAGCTCGCAGCCACCCACCCATTGAAATCACTGGCATCCAGGGACAGCTGGATGCAGTGGGGCTTCACAGGGGAAGATTAAAGATGTCACTATCTCTTACTCAGCAGCAACATAGAGACAGTACAGAGAGTGCATTCTCCTGGAAACAAACTGAACTGTAAATCAGAGAGGTAATCCAACATCAGATGGGCAGAAGAATGAGCTTGTTCACAGGCAGGGTATTGGTGAAACTGGGAAGCACAGATATAAAGCAGAGCCAGCAAGGGTGGCTACAGAGCAGATCAAGAGAGGTGTAAGGTCACGTGTGATAAAGCCAGGAAGACAAGTGAGGTTTCTGCTCTAATAACCTGAGAATCATGCTCCAAGCTGTGATGCACTGCTTGTTCCTAAGGTTCCCAAGGGCTCATTTTTGACCTGAGGAGAGAGGAGTCACCTGTCCTCTGCCGCAGGTGACTGCTGTATTTTGTATTTCGACTGTTTGGGCAGACATTTTGCATCCCATGGGCCTGCCTCGGGCAGGCTGGCAGTGCTGCTGGAAACTGCAGCCCATGTGATCCCTACCTGTCTGAGAAGGCAGGCAGGGGAAAGCAGGTTGTTTTGTTAATGCTGAAAATGCCTGGCACACTCCAGGCAACGTTTCCACTCCTCTGCTTTGAAATGTGGGCTTCAAACGTGAGCCAAGGGCGGCAGCAGCTCTCTGGGATGTCCCCCTTTTCCTTCCCCATGAAACTGCACACACTTTCTCCCATTTCAAGTAAAACCCACCAATTTTTACAGCATGTGCTGCAGGTCTCTGAGGCTCCTGGCTGTGGTGGTGAGGTGGCAGCGGAGCTGCACAGGGCTTGCCCTGCTGCCCAGCATTGCTGCAGCTCCTGCAGCTGTGGGGACTGAGGCACAGAGGGGGAAACCTTGCACAGACCTGTTACACATTCACCTGTCACTGTCTCAGGCTCTTTGCTCCTCAGAAGGAAAACCTGTTCTGCTAGTGAACTTCCCTGCACAGGCTGAAATCCACTCTGGAACATGCCCACATTTTAACTGCTGTCATCGCTAAGATTTAAGATTTTTTGAGATTTTGCATTTTATAATCTTTGAGTAGGTGCACCTTGTTTGTTGGGTGGGTCTGGGTTTTGGTGGTTTTTTTTGTTTTGTTTTGTTTTGTTTTTTTGTTTGTTTTTTTGTTTGTTTTTTCAGGGTTTTTTTATGAGAGTGTGTGTACATTCTGGATGTGAATAATAAAATAAGGCAATGAACACAAGTAAAATATTGCTCAGAAACAAGAAGCATAAAAGTGAAGTATCCCAAATGACAGCAGTAAAGGAAAGAATGATTTGAATGAAATCAGGCCATGTCAGAGAAACAGGTATTAATGTACTGCAGTCCCTCTCCATCTCCCTTCCTATTAAATCTGACATACACACTTGCTATACGCTTCCAGGTTTATCCTAAAAGTATGCTGGAGGCAGTGGAAGAGAAAAAAGAGAAAGATTTCTCAGAGAGGGAATGTTTTTATCCCTCTGTGGAAAGGAAGCAGCCATGATCTGATAACATTGCTGAACTAATCTGCTTCTCACTGGGTTTATCACCAGAGCAGTAAGGTAAATTCTGCAGTGTGGGCAGCAAAGTACTGTCAGTCAGTGAAGGGAGGAGGATGGACAGACCGACAGACACCATTTCTTATCTGGCAGGCTCAGGCAGAAGCTGAGAAAAATATCAGTAGTAGCCAAGCAGGATCAAAAGAATCCCAACAACTTTCTTTTATGCAATTTTGTATGGAAAATATTTTATTACCAAAATGGACCAAAGAAATAGTGCAACCAGTTGAGATGCAATGGCTGAAATGTATCCCAAACCATGTGGCAAAGACAATGAGATTCACAGCTGACAAAAAATAAATTTTTCCTAAAGAAAAGATCTTTGCCCTGGGACTCGGGGCTGGTCCTGCCTCTGCCAGGACATTCTCTGGGGCAGTGGAAGAAATAGTATGAAACTCAAAATATTTTGGAAAGAGCTGACAGATGATTTAAATATTCTTCCTTCTGTTTGGAAGGAAAACACAGCTCCTGCAGTTTTCTTGGAACAGGGTGCAGAAAATGATTTGGAGTACCAAGTGCCTCTACCCTAAGGCAAGCAACCTGGACAATATGGCTGGGAGATTTATGGAAACCTTATTAGCAGAAAGTAATAATTTTCTGCATGTTAGGAACACTGTTCAGTGCTGCCGTGTTCTTGATCAAATGGATCATTTTAGTGGATTGTTAAAATCTACACGTTGCTTATTTGTAAAAGATGAAGTGTCATCTCCTGCACTCCTTGGTCAATTTCCAACTTATCTATTTGCCTGTCAAGTTATGATGACATTGAGCCTCATTATTTTATCCTAAGTCTCATTATATTTGGTGGGGGGGGTTTCATGAAAATCCAGCTTTGGGAGCCCTGTATATAAGCATTTAATCTACACTGTATTTAAGAGCAAAACTGTGTTGAAACACTTAAAATTGTGAATTCTAATAAAGAAAGAGGGAAAGAAACCATGATCAATCTTTTCAGTGTGTTTTTTGTTGTGCTTGGAATTACTGAACATCCTTGAATAGCCATTACTGATATTATCTCTTACATTTTAATGAACAAACCACAGTTCTCTCAACAGTTACTGTGATGAGAGGCAAAAGCAGAGGCCTCTCTCCTATTCAGAGATCTCTTTGTACAAAATTTTAGGCAAAATGTAGAATATTAACTATAGTAATAATAGTAAAACAGTTTAAAATTCAGGATGTTTTGAGCCAGAGATTACATTGTCTCCCCACCCCCACCCCCCCAAAAAAAAAAAAGGTTACCAGAATTTCTTCAGTGAGCTCCTTGCCTTGCTCCTGTCTATATATTCTTGAAGTCAGGTTTAGAGTGGTTTCCACTGGATTGCTCCTAAATTTTGCCTCAGGCTTGAAAGACCATAGTCCTCAGTCTAACTCCATGCTGGGAAAATAATGAACCCACCAGTTTTGTCCTGCCATCCTGCTGCAGGCTTCCTTCCAATTAATGGTCTTTGTTATGTTGAGGGGCTTGATGGAGTTTGCACCATGCTGAAAGGGGCCCTGCTCACTGCTCCTCATTCCAGAGCTGTCTGGGGAACAGCCCTGCTGACAGCATTAATTAACGTCTTTCAATGAAATTTCGACATCAAGGGTCTACTACTGTCACCAGTGGTGATGAAAGACATTTAACCAAATGACATCATTGGTGCAGACTTGCTTACCTGATGCCCTAATGCCCTTGAGAATGCTGCTCAACCACACCTGCAGAGAGCTTCCAGCACTGGTGTGCCAATGGAGGAAAATCAAGCCCTAAAGCAAGACTTAAACACCTCCACACACAGAATCACAGAATCACAGAGTGCTGCTGCCCAAGCCGTGGGCTGCTAGCTTTTCCAGGAGTGTGCTGTGGGAGACAGTGTCAAAGGCCTGGCTGAAGTCCAGGTACACAACACCCTCAGCCTTTCCTGCATCCACCAGGTGGGTCATTTTGGCCATAACAGGAGACCAGGTTGGTCAAACACAACCCACCCCTCCTAAACCCATGCGGGGTGGGTCTGATCCCCTGGCCATCCTGTAAGTGCTGTGTGATGGCACTCAGTATAAACTCCTCCATAACCTTACTGGGTACTGAGGTGAGGCAAACTGGCCTATAATTACCAGGATCCTCCTTCCCAGCCTTTTTATGAATGGGTGTCACATTGGAAAGCTTCCAGTCCTCTGGAACCTCACCAGTGATCCAGGACTGTTGGTAAATTATGGAGAGCAACTTCTCAAGCTCATCAGCCAGCTCATCACCCTGGGATGGATCCCATCTGGTCCCATGGATTTATGAACATCCAAGAGGCTCAGCAGTTCTCTGACTGCCTCGTCCAGGATAATAGGGAGACCATTCTGCTCCCTGACACCATCTACCAACCTAGGAGGACAGCTGTCTGGACAAGCCATCTTCCCACTAAAAACTGAGGCAAAGATGGCATTAAGCACTTCTCCTCATCCGCAGTTACAAAGTTCCCTCCCATTCAATAGAGAACTGAGGATGGTCTTACCCTTCCTTTTGCCATTAATATATTTGTAAAATAATTTTATATTATCCTTTACAAAAGTTGCCAAATTAAGTTCCAACCAAGTTTTGGCCTCTCTAATTTTTTCCTATATGCCCTAGCAACACCCTTAAATATTTCCTGAGACATCTGATCCTCCTTCCAAAGATGATACATCTTCTTTGTATTCCTAAGTTCCTTCAAAACCTCCTTGCCTATCCAGGCTGGATGTTTGCCTTGTCAGCTCATCTTTTGGCACACAGGGACAGTGTGTTCCTGTGCCCTCAAGATCTCTGGTTTAAAGCACACCCACCTTTCCTGAACACCTTTGGTTTTTAGGGTTGTTTCCCAAGGAACTCTCTGAATAAGTCACCTAAATAGGCCAAAGTCTGCCCTCTGGAAGTCCAGTGTAAAAGTCTTATTGATGTTCCTCCTGATTTCACCAAGTATCAAGAACTTCAACCACCACAGCTCCCACCAGCCCATCTCTACTTGCAAACAAAAGATCTAACACAGTCCCTCCCCTGGTGGGCTCACTCACCAGCTGTGACAAAAAGTTGTCATCCACACACTCTAAAAACTTCCTGGACTGCCTCTTTTCTGCTGTGTTAAGTTCCCAGCAGATGTCCTGCAGGTTAAAGTCACCTACAAGAAGAACAAGGACTGATGATCCTGGTGATGCTGAAGAAAGGGAGGTTTTAAAGAGAGCAGTGTCACTGCTGATGGAGAGATCCCATGAAAGCACTGCAGTATTCCAGCTGTACACACAGCAACTGTGGTTTTTCATGGTAAATAACAGGAAGGGGTACTGCAGACATGTCAATAAACTTGGATATTCACTTGGGGGTAAATACTTAGAACAACAATGTAGTAGTTGCAAGCTCAGCAGAAAAATATGTGTCTTACTACAATACTTGGGCAACACTGCCTTAAGTCCTTATAACAACCTGAAAAGAAATAGAGATTGCTACTGGAAAAACATCAGTCACCTTTCACCCCATCTTTGAAAAGAAGTGCTGTTATGCTTTTTTTTACTTTATGCTAAAAACTTCTCTCCCCTGAACTGAGAAAGTGACCTCTTCTCAAAGACACTGCGCTCACTTTAAACCTGAGGGTTATAGTCTTCTGTCAATCACTTCTTTCATCACTAGAGCAATGAATTTCTACAATAACCTTGTACTTGAGCCAATCCTTTCTCTGGGTTTCACAAGATTGCATTTTATCCCAGCAGTTTCTTGAGTCATCATGGTGTATCTAGTATCCAGAAGAGATTCTGTGCTTTATATTTCCTTGGCTGAGGGCACAAAGAACCTGAAGTTCTGCAGAGCCCCAGCTCCCACACAAGGCTTGTTACAAACCAACCAGCTGAACAAAACACCCTTTGCCATTACCAGTATAGCAGTAAACCATGAATATTCATTAATTACTGCCCTGGTTTTATAAATTAACTCCATCACAGCTTTTCCATGTAGTCTTGCATATGTGCTCTTCACTTCTGTCCCTTCTAGCTATATTCTGCAAATAGCTATCCCAAAAGCTCTAGTGGTTTGAGCAAACAGGCTGTCAGCATTAACCTGATGAAAGAGTGCATTGATTCAGGAGAAGGGACGTTTGCTCCAGCACATGGTGCTGTCTGCTGACAGTTGAAGCACGGAGCTACAAGGGAAACCCACCCAAAAACAGTGACAGAAAAGACAAACAGGTTCTGGTTCACATTTGCATGGGAGTTGAGCTGGGACCCCAGCCTCGTATGGAAGTGCTTCCAGGACAAGGATTGGGAAGGTGCTGCTCCCTCCCGCTCTCTCTCTCTGTGGGAAGATGTGGCTCCTGCAGAGAGCAAGAGGTCCTTTGTGTGGAGCCGTTGTTTGACACTGCCACTTGAACTGTGATGCTAGAATCATAGAATGGTTTGGGTTGGAAGATGATCTCATTCCAACCCCTCCCCACCATAAGCAGGGACACCTTCCCAAAGACTGGCTGCTCTGACAGCCCCATCCAACCTTGCCTTGAACACTTCTAGGGATGGGGCATCCAGAACTTCTCTGGGCAAGCAGTTCCAGGGTCTCACCACCCTCACAGTAAAGAATTTCTTTCGAATCTCTAAATGAAACCTCTTTCAGTTTGAAGCCCTTATCCCTTGTCCTATCACTTTATGTTGTTGTAACAAGTCCTTACAAAAAGGACGAGCAGAGATGCCTGAGCTTTAGCTCCGAGGTGCTGGGGGATGAAGGGCAGCAGGGGAAATGCTTTGAGTACAGATTCAAGTGATTTTTTTTCAGAAGAGGAAAGATGTGTGGGGAAAACAGGAGTGATTTCCTGAAGCAGCATTCAGGCTGGGGCTGGGACACTGCTGAGGGACCAGTCCGCTCTGGTGATTCTTCTGCATTTCAGAGTGAGTGGTGAAGCCACCATGGGGTCTGGTCCCACCCCCAAGATCTGCTGTGCCTGTCTGTGTTCCACATCTCATCACAGGGAGTTGCCACTGCACAGCTCCCCCACCACACCCTCGTGGCTATGTATACATATACACATACATATTCAATGTACATATTTATATACAACTGCAATATATAGAACGTGCACTCTGTGTGTGTGTGTGTGTGTGTGTGTGTGTATTCATCTGCAACTGATCTGGAACCAATCCTTCTATCACAGAGCCAAGGCCCCAGCACCTGCCAGATTTCTCACAAGTGGTTTACAGAGGGAGCCTGGCTCTCCCTTGCTCTCTGCTGGCACAGGTTCAGCAGGAGGTGAGATGCTCATTATGGTCTCAGTGCTGTGGGTCTCTGCTGTGAGGGAAGAGAGAGGTTTGTGTCTTAGGATGGGTAAGGAATTCATTAGGAATTCATCTGGGGTGCTTCTGGCATCTGCAGGGGAACGAACTGATAGAAGATTAATTCAACAAGGGAAGGTTCAAGTCCAAATTAGGAAAAGGCAGGAGTAAGTTTAGGCACCATTAGAGTCATGGAACTGCTGAGCAAGAGCTCTTAGTTTGTGAGCTTGGCTTTTGGTCCCTGAGTACTTACGACAAACTAAAACTGCCCATATGTAGAAAAAAAAATTTCCAAATTATTTTTTAAAGCTAATCAGCTAAAATGCATTGTGATTGTCTGTGGGTTTGGGCAGTGAGGGGAAGGGAGACAGAGAAAACCCTGAACTAAGTCACCTTTGCTTGATTCTGTTTAGTTTTTCCATCAGGACAATCTCTCCATTTCCATGCACTGTTACAAGGATCTGACAAACCGGGTTTATATCGAGAGCAATGTGAAATGACACGCTACAGCCATTTTTAATTTATTTTTTTTAAAGTCCCCTGTCGGAAAAGCCTGCATAAACCGCTGAAAGGTCTTTACCAGTCTCACCGGATCGATTTTGTGTAACTCCAATAAAAAAGTGCTTCTGGGGAGTGGCCGGGCAATGGGTGGGTGCCTGGTCCTGCCCGTGGGAATGTCGCCCCGCTCCGAGCGAGGAGCCCCGCGGCATCCCCGGCTGCCGGTGCCCCTTCCTTTTTCCCTTCTCCTTCTCCTTCCCCTTCCCCTTCTCCTTCCCCTTCCCCTTCCCTTCCCTCGACTCCTCTCCTCCGTCCCGCCCCCATCTCCATCCTCTCCGTCTCCTCCCGCACAGGTGGCACTGCTCTCCTCTCCTCTCCTCTTCTCTGCTGTGCTCTGCTCGCCGCCCGTGCCGCGATGCCGCCGCCGTGTCCCCGCGGGGCCCTGCCCGGAGCCTCCCTCCTCCTCCTCCTCTTCCTCCTCCTCCCGCTGCTCTGCGCGGCCCCCGGTGAGTGAGCGCGGCGTGCGGGACACGGGGAAAGCGTAACCCGGCACGGCCTGGAGAGCGGGAGAAGCCTTCCCCTGGCATCCCGCGTGGGGAGAGCCTTCGGACGCTCCAAGCCTTGCGCCAGTCGGGCATCTTTTTAAAAAGGCGCTTCTTTGCCGGTGACTGAAGCGTTTGGGAACAGCCGAGCGCTTGCGGGTCTCCCGTTGCGCTGGCAGTCTGGGGACCAGCAGGATGACTGCTTCCATGTGCTTTGGGGCAGGATGCCAAGGCATTTTGTAGAGCTCTGATTGTTAGCACAGCCCTCACCCAGTGACCAGGGGCTTTCAGCGTTATCATGCTGCTCTGGGTGCTGGTACTGGCACCAGCTGCTGTTTTCTGATGAAAAATAATTTACTTGGTGAAGAAGGCCATTATAGGGTTTCCCTTGCCAAGAGAGCTGGGGAGAAGATGCTGGAGGGTCAGAAACTTCCCTGCAGTGTATATTGCATTCAAATGTGGAAACGGGAAAAAAAAGAGCAAGTTTCTGTTTTGCCTCTTGAACCGGAGCTATGACAAAAATACTTCTGGCAGTTTTTGAGAAAGAGTCTTTGGTGGTTGTTGTTGTTTTTTCCTTCTCAGTAGATGTATGTGTTTTATTTTTATTTGTCTAGATGTTTCAAGGGGAAATAAGCTTAAACTGATGCTTCAGAAACGAGAAGGTAAGTAAAGAGACAGCAAAGTGCTTTCCTCTGTTTTTCCTTGGAGTCAGCTGCTTACAGTGAAACTGTCGATGTCCCTGTACCTCCAGCTCCAGGAGAGCAGGAGATCCTCCTGCTCAGGCAGAGCCTCTGCCTGCATGCCTGTTTGGGATGTTGGGCTGGAGGCTCTGCTTACCACAGCTCCCTCTAAAATCCAGGGTTCCCAGCCTCAAGCATGCTGCCTTCTGCTCTGCACAGAGCACAGCACCGGCCTTTTCCAATGTATGCATGGCAGACGTGGCATTTATCTATTTGGGGCAGTCACAAACTTTTCCAAGGAATGCATGGAAATACTGCTGGCTCAGGCACAGAGAAGAATATGTGCAAATCTGGCTTGCCTCTGATGCCTTGACTTGTTCTTTTTGTCTTCTTGGCCCCACGTATGCTTCCTTTTTGGAAGACTGCTCTCTTACAGGATAGATGATGGCCAAAGGCCCAGCAGTCAGAAGCATGGGATGGCTCACTGGTTGAGGGAAGGTGGTGGAAACGATGCCAACTGTGAAAAAGCTGCACCACAGCAGACAAAACATCCCAGAAGTTTTGGCCACCTCCCTTCAGCCTGCTCTATGGCTGAAGCAAAGAATTTTTACCCCCACAGAGGGGACTTCAACTTCCTGCCAGGCTTTCTAATTTTGTTCTGGGTTTTTTTCTGGCATCACTCCACACCTCTTGCCAGAACTAAAATATATATCCCACCCACCTCTGTTTTCCTTTTGTGTGGGTTCCTTGTGGTACCATTCTGCAGGGCTTTTGGGAAGATAGGAATGACCCTCCTGCACCACAGCAGTGGCCACTTGTTTGTTCAGGTCCCCTGGGGAGAGGGACTGCCTGGGGAGTGCTCTTGGGGCATGCAGACCACATGGCTTAGATCAGGAAGAACTGCAAAACTGATCCTGCAGGGAGTATCCAGCCTCTTTAATTCCAGCCTTGCTCCCCTTTTTTGGTTGGTTTCTAAAGTGAGCAGGCCAAGCCCACAGTACTGCTTCCCTTGCTGGCAGTGTCCCTTGTGTGAGGGCTCATTCATGGCACATTTGCTTAGCTGTCCCTCCCAGCAATAACTTAGCTGTCCCAGTTTAAGCTCATGGTGAGTTACCAGTTTCCAGCTCACCATTGCAGGACAGCCTACTGTTCCCACTTACTGCAACAACTCATCTATCATTTTTAACTTCAGAATCTCCTTCTCTCTGCAGTCCTTTGCCTTCCTCTGTGAGTCTGCCCAGCTCCTGCTTCAGTGGTTTTCTTCACATCTCCACTTGACTTCCTTGTCTACCCCAGTCTCTTCCCTCACATCCTCCAAAAATCCCATGCACACCCGTGTTCCTGATGTCTCCCCCATTGAAATGAACCATCTGAAGGCAAGACTTCTACTCCTAAACACTTCTTGTTTCACAGCCGGATCAATACCATGTTTTGTCATTTCTGTGTGTGGCCAGGGGCTGGTCAGTCACAGAATCATAGAACTGTTAGATTAGAAAAGATCTCTAAGCTCAAGTCCAATCATTTACCCAGCAGAGCCACATTCACCACTAAACCATGTCCCCAAAAAACCATATGTCTTTTGAACACTTCCAGGGATGGCAATTCCCACCACTTCCCTAGGCAGTTCCAAAGCTTGACCGCTCTTTAAGTGAAGGACTTTTTCCTAACATCCAATATAAACCTTCTGTGGCACAACTTGAGGCCATTTCCACTCATCCATGTCTTTGGAAGATGCATCAATTCCTCTAGCACCCACAGCACGCTGTTCTCAGGCATGGAACAAGCCAGGTGGCACATTTGAGACCATTTCCCTCACATAGGCTGCTATGAAAACCTGACGGGCTTTTATTTCCAGGCATATGGGGCATTGAGTAGTACTCATCTAAATGCTACTTTTTTACACATCAGATTCAAAAAATCTATCTTTTTAAGTATTTCTCCCTTCACTCTAATATATTAGCAATGTTTCTCCAGCTTCCTTAGTCATTTTAACTGCACCTCTCTTCTTTAACCCAATTTCTGTGACTGTAGAACTTGGGGCCAGTCTCCCGCTCTCTCCTGAAAGCACAAACACACAGTGTATATGCTCGTTGAATTTGGGTGTTTTTATTTAAATTCCTCAGTTAGCTGCCGTACTTGAGCTCAGAAATGCTTTTCAAGAATCCAGGAGAATTAGGGTAGCAGAGAAATCCTATTGCATCGGTGATTTCTGGGTTTATTACTGTTACTCTGCTACAGGCATTGCACTGGCAAGCACAAAGGTAATGGCATGATGTGAGAATCATTTTCTTACTTGCTGCAAGCATATGCTTCAGGCTGACCAAAAATTTCCTGGCATGCCTTTTGTGGGGGGGATTAATTTCAGCCCCTGCTGCTGCGAAGCCTGAGGTGTCAGTGAAAGAAACAGCAGCCAAGGAGTTCCTGAGCAGCCTGAGACGCCAGAGGCGCCAGCTGTGGGACAGGAGCCAGCCCGACGTGCAGCAGTGGTACCAGCAGTTCCTGTACCTGGGCTTCGATGAGCAGGTCAGTGTCACAAATGGAGAGGCATCATAAAAATAGAAGGGGAATAGGCAGGCATAGAACAAGTAGGATTGGGTTTAAATGAAAAAAAAAAAGACATTTAGATTAGATATTAGGAAGAAATTCTTTACTATTCTTTACTACTAGGGTGGTGAGGCTGGCACAAATTGCTCAGAGAAGTGGTTGATGCCCCATTCCTCTAAGTGTTGAAGGCCAGGATTGATGGGGCGTTGAGCAACCTGGTCTAGTAGAAGGTGTCCCTGCCCAGAATTCTTCTTTGACGTGGCAAATGTCACACAGAAATATAACCTCTGTTACATGTTAGAGATTCTTGCATTATTGTATTAGTAGAAAAAAATTAAGGTTTTGTATGGAGTTCCTGCCTGCTATCAAACTTAAGCTTAATAAATTGCAACTGGACATATGAACAAAGTTTGCTTTGTGGAATAGGTGGCCAGACTCAAAGCAATCAATCATATTTCAGTAAAGTAATTTCCTGTCAGCCTTAACCTGATCAGCTTTTAAACATAGTGAGAAATCCACACCAAGCTGGCTGTGACTGGCACTCCCCAGTGAAATAGCACTGACATTATGCACCCAATGCACACTTGTGCCTCCACAGCGTGGGCAGCTCCTGACCATCATGAACACTGGCAGCTGTGCCTCCACTCTATATGTGAAAGGAAAACCACTGGATAATATTCAGTCAGCCTCCCTTCAAATGAGAAGGACACAAATTTTAAAAGCACTCTGTAAAAACACTGGAGTGGAATCAAACTCTACACAAAGCTCTACTAAACAAATGCTGGAATAGGGTAAAAAAGTGTGTTTGGTTGCAGTCCCACATGTAGAATAATTTCTGCTTTTAATAAGAGGTAAAAATAGTTATAGATGTTGAATTCTTGGCTTCTGTCAGCTGCATGAATATGTTTAATGAGATTGCATTGGCACAGGGAAGCTGGAGTACATTTTAAAGCTTCATGCTATGTGGATTGCTTGGAAGATGAATGCACTCATTTTCAAAGCTGCAACAATTAGAAAAATAATCCTTTGCTTGAGCTGAAGTAATGAAGGGTACTTTTTTCTAAGTTCTCCTGGATAATATGTGGATAAAAGTCACTTCTCAACAGCATGGCTACATCCCCCTTCACTAACAGAAATAGGAAAAATAGGAAAAATGGTTTTATATACACCGGAAGCTGAAGACTGGGGGACAATACCAAAAGGAACAAAGACAAACCATGCAGATAAAGTGAATTCTCCTCTGAGTTCCTGAAAGCATTTCAAAAACCAAAATGAGGCCTGTTGTGGGATACAATGAATCCACTTAGTAGGTTTTCTTGAGTATTAAGACACAGTCTTAACAATGAAATAACTGTTTGTTCCAGCAAAGGACTTGGTCCATACTTATCCATTGTGTATTTGCAAAACTTTTTTTTTTCCCCAAATCTCGGCCAAAAATATTTCCAAAGAGTCATTCAGATGGAAAGGCTTTGACTTGGCAAGTATTTGACATCCTTGCACACTATTTTTCCTTTGCTGTTGTGAGCAGAACTGAAGTGCTTATTGCATTTCCATAGCAGGAAAGCTGCATTGGTAAAAACTTTTGTTTTTTACCTGTGCAAGATGGGAGAGAGAGATCAGACAGAAAGCAAAAGGCTGATGCAGCCCAGTCAGGGACATTGCAACTAAAGGCACATGGGAAGGGAGAACTAAACCTTTAGATTTTAAACTGTAAAATACTGAGATAATTCTACAGTCCACCATTGACAAGGTAATTGAAATATTAAAGGTGCATAGTGCACATTTCAGATGAAAGTGCTCTCAGTTTAAGCACTTTGCAGTGGGCAGGGCATGTGGGGCTGGGTCCAGGGTGGGGCTGGGCAGGACAATTCCTGCACGCAGGGTCCTGATAATCCCATATGCACAAGTCACAAAACCCCTTAGATCTAAAGATTTCATTTATGACAAATAAAAGGATCCGAATTTCTGAAAGAGGCTCTTGCACCACTTCAGTTTGATCTCATCACTTAGTTTCAGGCTGGAAAGGAAATGCTCTCTTTTTTTTCTGGCAGAAATTTGAAGATGACATCTCCTACTGGACCAACCTGGGGCGTGCTCGCAATGAATACTACGGTGGGTACTACCAGCACCACTACGATGAAGATTCTCCGATTGGCCCGCGAAACCCACACACCTTCAGGCACGGGGCAGGCGTCAACTACGACGATTACTAATGCCATTTACCCTGCTGCACTGGGCGAGGCTGAGCCCTCCCTCAGTCAGGATGACCCTGCTTTTTCTTCTATTCGTGTCAAACAGAAGGAGGAAAGGATTTGCCAGACTTTGATGAAAGCAGCATGACTTTTTTTAACTATCATTACTTAGTAGTACACTATATATAAAAAGTGTTATAGAAATAAAGCTTTTTTGATAATCAGGTTGCCATTATTTAGTAGACTTCATAACAGCAAGTTTAATTCCGTCTGTATTACTACAGATTCCTTTTTAAAGGGCTTTTTCTCTTGCTGTCCTACGATCAATTGCAAAATTATATCATCTACTTTGGCATATAGAATACATAATATTAGCCAGTACATTTAAGATGTGCCTTCCCATTCACATTTCTATTAACAAATAAATCCAATTATTCTTGGGAGAAAAGAAAGAAAAGGTTTCCTGTCAATTGAAGTGCTGCTTTGTTGCCTCCTCTGCTGTTTCCACACCCACAGCGTGCAGCCCTCCAAGCCTGACACGGCACTTCTGCAGCTCCTGTTGGGTCAAGGACACAGATATTCACAAAGGCTAAATTCAGTGCAGATGAGCTTGCCTACCTGCAAAGCCTGTGAAAGGATCCTCCAGGGAACAGGCTCAAGGCAGGAACTTGACTTCAGCAGTAATTGCTGAGGCACAGAGCATCCAACCTGGGCCCAACCCCTCCCAGGCACAATAACCCAAAGGTTATCTTTGCTGAATACTCCCCTTTGTGTCCATTTCACTTAGCATCAAGCTTTCAGCCTAGCTCAAAATAGGGAATAAAACAACAAAGTAAGCTATTTAAAATTAAGTTAGTGTCAGACAGCATCCAACACAATCCCCTGACATCATAATTTCCTACTGCAAAATTCCCTCTACCCTAGTTCAGACCGAAACATGCACATTAAGCTGAGCATCAAAATATATCAGAAACCAGGCATCTGTTAGTGAAACACAGTGGATTAAAGAGGGAAGAGGGATTGTCGTGCTGGCATCATGTGTGTTAAGAATCCTGAAACACAACTAATTTTTTATCACAGCAACATCAGCCTGGGAGGGAGATTTCAGCTGTCAGGGGCTTCAGGAGGAGCTGGGCAGAGGAAAGCACTGCTGGCACTTGACAAATGCAGAGGACTGGGAAGGGGCAGGTGAGGAAGGCTGGCTTCTCTGACTTCTGGAACTGAAGAATCAGGATAAAGAGAGATTAAATGTGTTCTACCAACTGTAGCAGTCAGAGAAGACAGCATGGATGCTTTAGCCGACTCTCATCTAAAGCTTACAAGAAATTTCCAAAGCATGTATGATGGCAGCACCAGTTTTTATGCTTCACTACTTTCTTAACTCTGAGTGAATTTCCTAATCTTTTGCTTAAAGCCCTTGTTGTGTGCTGGCCTGGTGTCTAGGAGATGCAGCCCAGCACTATGCAGCTCACTGCACAGATCCCTGCAGGAACACTTCCCAGGAGACAGCTCTTTGCTGAGGGAGCCAAACTGAACATGCTGGTCACTTCTCTGCACACACAGATCCACGCTGGCCTAACATGCTCCAAACCCTCAGCCTTCCCTAGGCTTAATCTCAGCAGAAGCCTTAAACCAGTTTAACTGGTTTAAACTGGTGTATTTCCAGAATCCTTGCCAGTTTAACTGGTTTAAACTGGTGTGTTTTCTTGGTAGAAGAGCCTTTATTCCAAATACGGAATAATCACATTCTGAGTCCAGCACAGACTCTTTTGCACAGTTGCAAAACACCTATTCCTAGAAGAATACTTTCATTTTGTATATTATCCAAAAAGTGCACTGAATTTGGCAACATTTGAACCATGCTGGTAATTTCCATCATTTCCCAGAATTTACAATTGGGAATTCAGACCAGCTGAATAAGGAAGAATAAAAAAAGTGCTGTAAATAGAGACCATCCCTCCCTAGGCCTTTGTAAACTCTGTCCATTCCTGCAGGCTGACTCAGTCTAGCAGCTTTCTGTGCCTTGCAGGCTCACAACCAAATCTATGGTCTCTGTCTTCTGAATTCTCTAAGAGGAGAAAAAAAATCCTTTTCATTATATTGTGTTGCAGAGTTAAGGGGTGGTACAGAGCTAACTTTCTACATAACAACACATATGATAACATGTTTCAGATTTGTGACTAAACCAGCGTAGGCAGAACACAAATGTTTTTGCTTTGGGTGAGCAGTGCCTGCACAGCCTGTTTTCCACACAGACCCCCAGCAAGCAGGCTAGGAGTGGGTGAGAGGCTGGGAGGGGCATGGGTGAGAGCTGACCCAAACTGGACAATTCCAAACGATGTAATGCTTGCTCAACACTAAACGCTGGGAAGAAGAAGAAAGAAGAAGAAGGAGAAGAAGAAGAAGAAAAGGAGGAGGAGGAGAAGGAGGAGGAGGAGGAGGAGGAGGGTGGGTGTTTTGCCTTCCACAGAAGTTATTTCTCAGAGACTGGGTGAGCACCAGGCTTGCTTGGGAGAGATGGTGAGTGGCCTTTGCGTCACTTGGGTTTTCTTCTTTACTTCACTCATTAAACTGCTCTTACATCAGCCCTCAAGAGTACTCACCTGATTGTCTAACTCTCTCCCACTGGGGCAGGAGGAGGGAGTGGCTGTGAGGGCACTTTGCTGATGGCTGGGGTCACTCACCACAAGGCAGTAGCTCTGAGGTGAGGGCACCCTCCTTGCAGAGGGGTGCACCTGCCTTGCAGCGCAGCAATGACAGATAGCAAGCAAGGATGAGCAATCAGGCTTGGGCAAAAGGAGGAAGATTACTGGGGAAAAAAAATTTCATCAGATATGCATGGAGTGCTTCAAAGTTTAATTTCCGTTGACTATTTCTGTCCCAAAGCATAGACAGAAGGGTGCACCTTCTCTTAGCATTTCCATTCTGCTGTGCAGACAGCACAGAGCACTTCACATCAGCATCACCCTCAGCCATCCCAGCACTGACATAACATAACCTCTCCAGCAAGACAGAAGAGCAGCAAGTGTTCATTGTGGCTCCTTTCAGAGCAGGAACAGCTTGGCCATGCTCCAGTGCTTCATGTTTCAAAGCCTGATGCTGCAATGTCCCTGAGTTTGTCCATGTTAGCCAGGCAGATCCATCACTCACAGGGCAGTGCTGCCTCCTTTGCCAGTAACACCTGTCAGAAAACCATTCTGCCAAAGAATGGAAGTATTATGGCTGTGCCTTTTTTTTTTTTTTTCTTTTGAGGAGGAGGAGGAAGACAGGTCAATCATTATGGCTGTGCCTTTTTTTTTTTTTTTTTTCCTTTTGAGGAGGAGGAGGAGGACAGGTCAATCATTCCCTTTAAGTTCCTACTTGTGACACAAACAAGTTGGGGATGGGGGATTGGCACTTCTATCCCAGAACTGTTTCCTAGGTGGAAGATGTAGCCTTTCTTGCTTAAAACAGCTTTCTCTATAGAGAGGTGGACGGAGCCGATTGCTGTGCTTTGACAGCACTTTAAGGCCTCTGTTCCCTGTGACTTTGTGCTTTGGACCTTCCAGATGTTTCAGCTATGGTAGGGACCAGAGTATTCAGAGGATCCTGCTCCTTGCTGAAGAGCATGTCAGCATCTAGGGAAAACACTGCAAGAATAAACAAGCTGGTGCCTGTCCCAGGCTGTATATGGCAACAAACCAAGATGGATAAAGACTTGTCAGATCTGCTATTATGAAACAAGCAAGAGAAGGACTGAGACAAGGAACAGAGAACCAAAATCTGGGGTTTTTTGCCAGAAATATGAATTGTTATTTTAGCAAAGCCTCCCTGTTTATACAGAATTGCATTCAGGAGCCTCCTGCCACACAGAAAGAGCACTGTTTTGCTTCAGAACTATTGCTGCTCTTCATGGTAGCTCTATGGAGTCAAGAGCTGCAAGTAAGGTATTTCCTTCTGCTACCTAAAATCCCCACACAGGGAAATGCTCACAACAGAGGAACTATGGATTTATGGCAGCTACATTCCCAGCAACTTCAGGGAAGGGATGTATGGCTGTTAGGGCTAGCAGTGTCAAGTATACAGTTCTCTTGCTGTTAACAAAGCATCTTCTTCTTGTGGACCAGCCCCTAACAACCCTCAGAGACTTCCTGGCCTCAAGTAGCACTGAACTCAGTACTAGCAAGGGCTGGGGACTGGCTCAATCCATCAAACAAATCAAAGCCTTGTTTTGCCCTCTGTAGCCTGCTCCCTAAGGCAATTATGCCTCTTTCAGCTTTGAAACTCAATTCAAACCCTGGCAAAAAGTGACAATTTTTTTCCCCAATATATTTCTTGAAAATTTACTGAAAAAAATAGATTAAGACACATAAATACCCAGATGGCAGTGAACTCACTGGCTACTAAACCCACCAGTCTATATAGGTTAAGGGAAGCTGCAAACACCTTAGACACAGAAACTACCAATCATTATTTCCCCATATAGCAAAAAGTTAGGCATAAGGATTCTCTAGACTACATATTCATGGAACTACTTAAAATAAATTAGGCCTGCAAGCAGCTCTGTAGCTTGTCTGTAGACTAGCAATGTGGCTGACAATCCTCCTTAGCAGCCTACATAGAGAAATAAAGGAGAAGTACATCATGCTTGAAATAAATAATAAAATCCAACTGTGGATCTCATGCTGTTGTAACCTCCAGCAGCAGGAGTGGTCCTGCTTGTGAGGATCCAAGGATGCTCAGCAGCAGGCGCCTTGCAGACCTTTCCTTCTGGAAAGCTGGTCCCACTCAGTAGCACCAAGCTGGCCGGTTCCCTCTGCTGCATTTTGTGTATTTCCTACTAAGAGAGGACTTGCACCCAGCACCAGCTCAGCTGCCCATTTGTACAGTAAATTGTGAGTAAAAAAGCACCTCAAGTTTGGTCATGTTAGTTTTACCTTGTTTGCCTGACCAGATGACAGCAGAAAATTCCAATTCTCAACTTTTCTAAAGGAAAAAAAAAATCCTGAGAGGATCTCAGTTTCATTTACTCCCAAATCCTGTATTTCCAAGACTTCAGTGGTGTATTCTACTACCCTCCATCAAAAGTGGCTCTTCCGGAGAGGCAGCAGCTCTTTCTTACCTGTAGTTCCCAGCACACTTGATGCCTTTTTCTCATGCTGATATATCTAACCCCAGACAGGAGCAGAGCACCAACATGCAAACCTCCATCTGCCTGTTTGAAGACTTAGTTCAGACCAGACAACTTCAAAGTACCCCAGACGTTCAGTCTCAAGCATCAGCAGACTCTTAACATGATTCATGCCTTTTGAATCAGCCCCACCTCACTGGTTTCAAACCTAAGGGCAACAGCTACCTCAGCTTCTCTTGCTGGAAGACACTATTAGAAAAGAAAATGGGAGCTGAATCAGGAACCTCTGAAACTAAACCAGGAACAGCAGGAGGAAAGTAGCAAATAGGCAGTCTTGTAGTTCGGGCCCAGTGGGAGGCATCACACACACTCACAGATGGGTTGTGCTGGTACCAGCCACTTGGCCTCTCCAATTTGCTCCCTTTATGAAGAAAGTCAGGTTGAGACGTAACCTAAAGAGCTTTTAAATCCTTCTCTCTTGTGTCTAAAGGCTCAGACTTCCCAGGGGATTTTTTTTTTAACAAACACATTTTGTGCTAGTCTTTAGTAGCATGCTTGTGCCTGTACAAATTCACATACTTAGTACTGAAGTCACTGGATTAAATAAAAAACAGCCCTGGAAGTAACAGCTGGTAGCCAGAGCTCCTATTTACTCTCCATGGCTGAGCTGAATGTTGTACCAGGGGTGTATCTGTGTCCCATCTCTTCACAGACTTCGACATTCAGTGGCACAATTTGCACAAGGAGTGAAATCTAAGGAAGAAAGAGCATCATCCCCCAAATATAATCTCCATCTTAAGAGTTTTAAGGGTTAAAACCTCCATGCTGGGAGCTGATTACAGTTCTCTCCAAAGAACTATTGAAGAAGTGGGCACTACTTTCACACATGTCCAGCTGTGGCTTCGAGTACAGGGAGAGGCTGTGCTTTGTGAGTGTTTCAGTAATGACAGGTTACAGGCACATTTGGAGCAGCACACCATGGTGTACTTTTCAGGCAATTTAATATGGAATAAAAACCCAGATCAAGGACCCAGAAAAAGGCTTCATACAAAAAAAGCAGATCTCAAGCTGCTTGGCTGTGAAAAGATGGAGGTAAGGTATAATATCTAAATTCCACCTCTGAATCCAGACAGGAAAATGCACCATGGCTCCCCATCTCAGCTGTATGGCAGATTTCCAGCGGGAGAAAACGTGCACTTGTGAGCAAGGAAAAACCCATTAGTCTTAAAAGGATCTGTGTAGTCCCACTCCAGGCAGGGCACAGCAATGAATGCAGCAACCCTACCACTGCTGGAGTCCCTGGGAACTTCAGCAGACACACTGGATGGGACTCCAAGCCAGGCAAGCACTGTGAGGCTCTGGCAGACAGCTCACACAAAGGGGCCTAAATGCCACACTGCTCTCAGTCTTCCCAGGGCTGGGCATAACATCACTGCTACTGCTAACTCCCAATTTACCATTAACCTAGACATACTCAAAAGCTAATAAAAACATCAAGCTCTAATGAGATAAAGTCAAGTCACTTTGCTTGATGAGGTTTAGGATTTTCAATTTTGAGTGGCACTAAGCCAAAATACCTTTTAAATGCCTTTTAAAAACTAGGAGAAATATTAAAAATAAGGGGAATTGAAGTTTGGTTTTTTGTTGTTGTTGCTGTTGTTTTGGGGGATTTTTCTCCCCACAGATAACAGGCACAGTTACCAAAGTTGAAAGCATTTACTGGCATTTTGGTAACTGCTTAAAATAGAAACACTTCCTCAGTTACTTCCTCAGGAAGGCTGAAGTTAGGCTCCATGGTTTAAAGAAATATTATATTCCTGCATCACTATCAACTACCTGAACTGGAATATATCAGAATGGTTTTTTCTGATCTATTTCCACAGACATCCTGCAGCCCTTCCTATACATCTGTTAGGAGACTAACAATGCAAGACCAAAGTTATTAACTTTGAGTGGATTATTTACAGGCTGTTACTTCATATTTAATACACAATAAATCCACAAATGTGCAAATCCAGAGAAATGCCCACAGTGAAACCTCGAAGTTTCAGTATTTTATTAAAATAGCATATTCAACCACTGTAACCAATAATACATTAACTTTATTCCCAGAGTACGCACAACACAGTAGTGATTCAAAATATCCTTATCCATGGTAATCAATGAAAATATCTCAAATTCAAGTGTACAACTAAAATTAAACTTTTGAAAAAATCTCTCCTTTAAAGAATACATAAAGCTCTCATACAGAATTCTTTTAAACTCTTCTATATGCAGATGTCAGTGTCTCTCACCTGACAATACCACTATTTTTTTTCTTATGCATAGTAGAACATCTCATATTTTATAGTACCCATTTTATAAATAAATTGGCATTTTCCATCCCATTTGTGTTTATCGTCAGCTTCACAAAGAAACCAGTAAATAAAACTGTCAAGGACAGTCACAACAAAATGATCTCACATCAAGATATAAAACTTGAAGATACTAAAAGATGCTTCTACTCTATTTTACATAAAAAGACAGATTTAAAAAGTGCAAGGCAAGATTTGCAGGGAAAGGGAATATTTATGTTATTTTTAGGCACATCCACTTCTTTAAAGCAAGCTTCAGAATGAAATTCCAGTTCGTTCTTCATGATACCTGTTTTAAAGTCTCTCTCAAAAAAAATTAAAAAAAAAATTAAAAAAAAATTACATCCGTCAAATGTCAAGCAGGGAATTTCCTGTCCAACCAATAGTCTTCAGTTATGTCTTGTTCTTCCTTTTTTCATCCTTGCAGGTTTTGGTTTGGGAATATACTGATTGTTTGCCTGATACTCAAGTTCTTTACGGAAGTAATGAATTGCTTTATTCAAACCTTCTTCCAATGGGACCTGTTCCCAAAAGTGAGGAGAGAATCATATCACTCTAGGTTCACAACAGCTCATTTCACAACAGTATCCTTTATAAAACAGCTATCACAAGGGAGCCAGGGAATCTCACTCTTAGCCAATCTAAGTATTAACAGCACCACATGCTGGTTACATCTCCTCACTGCTGATGCAGCTGAGCTTTTAAACATTTTCTGACATAAGTCAAACAACCCAATAAATTTAAATCTCACACATGGTTCTGATGGGTCTGTTTAGTATCAAAACAGACATGCATAATTCTACTTTCAGTTCCTAATGCATTGAAAGAGACCAACGCCCAGCATTTAAGCCCTTTCTGTTTGTAAGGATTAAAGATCATCTTTCACAGCATGGTATAAAGCTGGCATCCAGTATCTCATTTGATATTCTTAAATCCTATACAAATAATTGTAATCCTACAAATTGCAGTGCTTAAATACAGGCATAGAATATGGAGACAGGAACAACAGAGGAGTTGTTTTCTCAGGAGCCATATGCTCTGACATGCTTGCTGACACCATCATCAGTACAGGAAGATAAGAACAGGCAGCAGAGAAACTGTTTGCCTTGCTGTACCAACTCTGTACTGCTACTTCAGAGCAAGTTTTCTTACTGCCTGTGCCAAACACAGAAGGCCAGAAATACAAAAGTTAAACCTTCTGTGTTTGCAGCAATTTGCTACCACCCTTGTGCTGTCAGACATGGTCTATCAATATCAGTTGCCTCCACGAATCCTTTCAGAAGGATCTGGATCTTTTTCTATTATTAGGCTTACATTTAGGTAGGTTCACATGTTTCCTGGAATGATTTTTGTCTGCAAATTTAAAGAAGGGTACAAATCATTGGGCTAGTTAGAATGGGGAGCTGACTATGAAAGTCACACTTTTTCTGAGAATTAGGCAGATTTTACCTCTCCAAGCAAACCAACTCCCGTTGCCAGCAACAGGAATGAGCATCGCAGCAACACCAGCAAACCCATCAGCTATGGGCTTGGTAATGTAAGTAACTATGTACCTTGCTCTTCAAATGATTCATTGGGTTACAGAAAGGTTATCACCTCATAATATGCAAGTGAAAAAGTTAAAATGTTAAAACTGTCCTGGAGATGACATTAGGCAGATATTCCAGTAAGGGAAATGGACTGTTACCATGTGGCCCCTCCTCAGCCCCCTCTGCCTCCTGGTGTTTTACCACACAGCAACAGTAATTCATCTGTACATACCACGGGTTCCCAGCCAAGCAGTAACTTGGCTTTTCTGATGTCAGGTTTTCGTTTCTGAGGATCATCCTGTGCTTCTGAGAGAAACTGGATTTCACTTCCACTGCCTATTAAACAAGACACTGATTTATCATCTGCAATTCGCTATGCTTTGCATTTACATCTTTTCTACCAACTGGAGCAGCAGGTCTTTCTGCAGCTCTCTGCTTCATAATTCAATCACTGAAATGTTTTGCACAGACACAGGTGCACTGCATGCAACAACTGGGTGATCCACCTGTCCCACAGCAACATGGGTTCACAAAGCATTTCACAAAGATTTCAGCGTGGATTCACAAAAATTAGGCTGCTCTTACAGACCAGTCTATTAACCTGCTATGAGGAAATGACTGTTTCAGTAGCAAAGGGCAGAGCAGTGAATATCCCCTGCTTTGACTTCAGCGATGCTTTTGACACTCTCTCCCTTAACACCCTCACTGAGTGCTGGAGAAGCAGTGAGGAGCACTGAAAACTGCATGGCCAGGCCCAGAGGTGGTGATGAGTTAGAGACTGGTAACTCGTGCTATACCCCAAGGGTCAACGTTGGCTCAATACTGAATTGCTGATCCACCAGAGCACTGTGCTGCCAGCCAGACCTCGAGACAGGTGGCTGGAGGAAGGGCTCACAGGAACATCATGAAATTCAATGAGTTCAAAGTCCTGAATCTAGGGAAGTACATGCTGGGGGCCAACCAGCTGGAATACAACTTGGCAGGAGAAGACTGAGGGTTCTGGTGGGCTCCAAGCTGAACATGAACCCATGTGCACTTGCCACAAAGAAGGCAAATGATATTTTCGGGCTGCAGAAGTGCTGCCAGCAGGATAAGGGAGATCAGCTTTCCCACTAATCAGCACTGATGAGATCCATATGGAGAACTGGGTCCAGTTCTAGGCTTCCCAGTACAAGAGAGACAGGGACATACAGAGCGAGTGCAACAAAGGGGCCATGGTGATGATGAAGGGACTGGAACATAAGGAGAGGCTGAAAGACCTAGGGCCCTTCAAACTGGAGGAGAAAAGGTTATGGGGACTTTAATCCATGTGTATAAATACCAGATAGGGGGGATTAAGAAGAGAAACCCAGGCTCTTTCCAGCAGTGCCCAGTGACAGGATCAGAGACAGTGAAATACATATGGACATATGGCCCAAGGAGGATATGGAGTCTCTACCACTGGAGATACTTTAAAGCCATCTGCACCTGGTCCTGGGTCACTGCTGGTTGTAGGTTGCCCTGCCTGACCTGAGGAGTTGGACCAAGGGACCTCCAGAGGTCCTTTCCAATCTCAATCGTTCCATGATTGTTAGCACTTCGGCATTATAAAAGGGCATCAGTTTCTTTTTGCCCATAATCTCCAATCTGATTTAAATAACCAAGCACTTGCCTTTCCTCAGAACAACACATAGAAAGAGGCCAATTCTTCTACCCAAATCTAGCAAATAGTTTACATGCCATTTTAGAACTAATTCGCCTCCCCGAGTGGACTGGAACACATCAAGCTGTTTGTGAACAGACAAACAGAGGTGACAATTAATCTATGTGTCTGATGGGTTTAGTGCTGTGATTTTTCCATTCCCTCCCTGATCTGTGAATTCACAAAAGTTTTCCATAGGGAAGTCTTTTATTAGAAACAACACATGCATCAGCTTCTGTGTTGTATGTCTGAACTCATCTTTTTCAGATCTGTCAGAAGCACTTCTGGAATGTAAGACTAAAAAGCCCTTGGCTAATGGCAGCAGGATGTTTCATCTCATTAGGGAGCCACGCTAGAAGACCAAGCACAACCATTTCCTTCCATTCTTGAGAGCTCTGATTTGCTACAGGTGTCAGAGCCAGAATGAAGAGGAAGCCACAGTGTTTTCTTCCCAGGTGCTGTCAACACTTTCAAGAATCACTGTCAGAAACAGTGAAAAGAACAGAGGAAGATTGTTGCCACAGTATGAGGTTTTTAATGGTAGTTGAAGGACCACAGCCTGCACAACTGTGAAGAACCACCTTCCTCAAGTATCTCTATTCCAGCTAAGATACTATGCAGGATATTTTCATTCACATATTTTACATTTCATTTATGTATTCTCCTTGTGCCAAAACAAACCTAAAAAAACTGTCTAAACATTATAAAAATTAATGGGTATAGATTGCATAGATACACAGAAAATGTATTCATTCTACTCTTCATGCAATAGTTTACAGACAATTGAGATTATTTGGATTATCTTATTAATATTTATTGATATGATTAAATGCCTTTGATAAAATTATTAAGAAATCCAAAGACTAATTAAATTATCCACACATTACACACACTAATCAAGTAATAATTATCTAATGACAACAAGTACTTCATAAACTTTACAAAGAATTAATTGTACTCACCAACAAGTTTTTTAATTAACTGGGCAAACTCTAGGATAGTGTGCTCTTCTGGGTTTCCCTACAAATATGAGAGATGCTTTTTTCAACAACAATTAAACACCTTACAACATGCTAGACATGGTTCCAACAGGGGCAAGTTAAACTCTGAGACAGCTAAACTTTAAGCTTTATTTGTTGAAAAAAACCCCCTCAACTTTGACAAGTTCCTTACTCATTAGAAAATTTGCCCTCCATTATATTCATGCTGGTAATTCAGTGTATGTAGGGAGGTGTAGTTCCCTGCCTGCCCCCACTTCCCCCCTGCCAAAAAAAAAACCCATCAGTGTGTAAAGAGCTGGCAATCACAATGAAGGCCTATGTCACTGAGCAGCCCACACAGCCACATCATTTGGAAATTTGGATTCAAGGACTGTGCCCAGTTGAGGTATCATGAAGAAGTATGCTAAGTTCTTGGTTCATCCAAAGTTAGGAACACAGGCTCATTCAGCTGCAAACAATTGCTTCTGAATCTACTACAGCTTACATATCAGTACGTAAGGGCTACTTGCTTTCCTATACAATAGTCCTTTTCTTTTTTTTTAACCAACTTGCACATAATTTCCTGATCCATATTTTACAATCAAATGCTGAACACTTTCTGCTAGCATTAGCTCCCCTTCATCAGACTCAAA
Organism: Onychostruthus taczanowskii; assembly: GCF_017590055.1. NCBI lineage: Eukaryota > Metazoa > Chordata > Aves > Passeriformes > Passeridae > Onychostruthus > Onychostruthus taczanowskii. The sequence continues at coordinate 5,690,624 of NW_024503457.1, read as the reverse complement.
TTCCCTCCATCCCTAGCTTTCCTTGTTTCAAAACTCTTCTTTACCACATCTTGTTTACCAAAAGCTGAGCACTTAAGATACATATAGATTTAAATACTGAGTTTTCTGAAGACAAAGCATGTGATAGAGTTTAAACATATCAGCATTTGGATAGAAACACAGAAATTAATTCATGGCCTTAGGAGAAAAGGAAAATCTAGTTAACTGCCTTGCAGAGTTGAATATCTGATTTGGCAAAAGCTGGCATACACAAGAAATTCCTTAGGATATGCATCCTTTTTCTATTCTTCAATCCAATACTAAGAATAAGGTGACAACAAACAGAACAGAACAAAAATCTCACTACACAAGTTAAGTTCCAAGCATTTTAAACAATATTAGAGAACTCTACCACAAAATACTGCCACATTTTTCTTGAATCCAAGGGTAGTATGAAATTATTTCTAATTATCTAGAGCTAAGCATTCCTTCAGTGCTTTTTTTCCACTAAAATCATTCTTCAATCATTTTCTTGGTGCACTTTGCACATGTGCCCCACACATATTTTCCCTTCATATTCTATTTACATATATCTTCTTGCTAAAACAAATTAAAAACTCCAAGAAATTTATCCTGTTCTTGGAACTGTAAGATCTCAATATCTAGGGACTCAGCCTTCTTATTTATAAAGAGAATGGGAGAATACATTTTTCATAATGGAAAGACCTTTTTTAGTTCCATTTTTTTTTCTAGAAATCAGTATCAGTGACAAGAAGGAAAACAGAGGTGGTGTTGACCAGTGCACTGTAACTCAGGAGAGTGGAGCACTCATACTCACCAAGTTGACAGGACTGCTGACATTGCTGTTCATCAATGCCACCAACCCGTTCACAAGATCACTGTAAAAGAGGGAAGAACAGATTGGGGCAATTTCCACTTCTCTATAAATAATATTCCTAGTCTAAAAAAGAGAGCTGACTCCTAAGAGCTCCAGTAAAGCAGATCAGGCAGCTGAGGAATGCTGAAATCAGATTTATATGAGTGCATGTTTTCTTGAGTGTTTGTATTAAAAAATGATTAATATTTCCTCTTCTCTCCAGTATCCAAACATATCTAGAGGCTGATTTCCAGTGAATTCCAAACAGAAAAGAGCAAGTTGCAATGCAGAGGCACATAACACTACCACCTGCTTTGCAGCCTGCTGTTTGAATTGTCTTCTCATTTTCAAAATTTCTTAAACCAAGTTTGTTAAGAAACAGTATTTTGGTATTACTTTTCCCCAGCAATATAACCCAAAGTTATTTTGGATTATTAGCCATGGATGTAGCACCTGGGCTCTAGACAGAGAAATACAGATGCTTTTCATTATGAGTTATAATCAAGAAAGGAATAGGTACTTTGACCTGATGGGGTTTCTATATTACCACTGATACTACTTTCAGCAGAGGGAAAGAACATAAGAACATTTCCAAGCAAAGAATGCTTAAAACAACCCAGAAGAGAAGTACAGCATGGGGTTTTTTTTTAGCTCAGTGCCTTTTTTTTTTTGTTTGTTTGGTGGTTTTTTTTTTTGTTTTTTTTTGGTTTTTTTTTTTTTTGTTGTTGTTGTTGTTGTTGTTGTTTTGTTTTGTTTGGTTGGTTTTTTTTTGGTGCACAGCCTGTGCACCAACCACAGCAGTCCCAAGGACACGAGGTGGCAGCACTGCATTAAAATGCAAGGAGTGATAAACCAGCACTAAAAACTTGTCTGTTACTTGCTGTCTCTGGAAGGCAAGAGCATCTTAGTATCTCAAGTAAAATTCTAAACCAATTAATGTTTTTCTCCTTGAAGTTTTTTAAAAACTTCCATGTCTCCCTTCTGAAAGTAAAGCTGGATCCTAAGAGCTCTAGTAGAGCAGATCAGGCAGCTGAGAAATGCTGAAATCAGATTTATATTGGTGCACAGTTTTTTGAGTGCTTGTATTAAAAAATTATTTTAGAAAGTAAAGCAAATGCACATGAATACAAACCTAACCAGGCTAACTGAACCATGAAGGAAATTATCAGCCAGAACAAACAAGGCTTACCTCACATACTGAAAAGCTCTTGTCTGAGTTCCAGGTCCATAGACCTAAACACATAAGAAAAATAGAGAAGTTAATAAATACAGAAGCCCTCTCTAGCCCAATTATCTTCTTACCATTCTAGAAAACCATCTCAAGGAGAAACACTTGAGACACAAGCTCAATGTTACAGAAATGAAAAAAAAAAAGTGCTTGCAGAGCCTTTGGCAAATATCAGTTCATTGAAGGCTGTCTTCCTCTTGGATCTGTCTCCAGTAAATATATCCCAAGGCATTTTGTTAACCAGAACTCTGCATGAAGAAAACCTCAGGGGTGTAGGAGAGAGTGATGTTTTGTCCTTTTCTGGAACACTGGAATAAGGTGCAGCCTGCACTCACAGCCAGAAAAGAGTGCCAAATATTTAAAGTAAACTTCAGACTACTAAGATGTGGTTATGATGAGCAATTTCGATTTGCACATTAACAACAGCCAGCTTCAAAGAGACCACTAAATGTTAGTGGTCACTAAAAAAACTGTTGAGAAAAAGCACTGTGTTTAAAGCAACCAGGACATAAAAAAATCAAAAATCACGTGGCTCTAAATATTACTATCTAGGGAAATGGGAAGCAAAGAGTTGTAGATGATACAACTCACAAAGTCACCTGTACAGATTTGTACCAAAACCTTAAAGGGAAAAAAAAAAGAAGTCTCCTCAGGTTACATGCTGGTACTTTGGAGCAAGTTGCTGAAGTTCAAACAGACATTAATGTATCCTTGAAGTGAACAGAATGGTATTTGATACCATTATTTTTTTCACAGTTTAACCAAGTGCAGTACTAAAGTCTCTAGAACGTGAATACTTACATTCTGAAAGCTATTGATAGGCACATTTAAGAGATGAAAACATTTCAGTTTAACTGGGGACACACACATTTTGCCATCAACCTGCTGCAACAGAAAGGTTTTTGGAAGGACAGAAAACATGCTTGTTTTCCTCGAGGACAGAAAGGGCAGTACAATGGTACACAGGCCATCTGTCACTTGGTAAGCCTTGTGCTCTCCAAAACTGATTCAAAGCCCAAAAGAATTCAATTTTCAGCACACATTGGGTAAGATCAGGGCTTTAAGAGTTTATCCAAAAACTGATTCAGATAGGAATGCACCAGGAGCCCAATATCAGCCTGATGGACTCCCAACAAACAGGAAGCAGATTTATATATTTATGTAGAGCTTCCTGCATTTAGCTTAACTTATAGCATGTGGGATAAGTTTTACACAACTAAGTATTTGTACATTATTTTTGCAAGGTCATCCACGTGGTTATCTTTCCCACACACAGGCAATGGCTGGAAAATACAATAGAGATTCTATCTTTCAGTTTCTCTTAATCTTTCTTTTACAATAACAATCTTTCTTTTACAATAACAAAACAACAATCGTCATGTTTGCATAGGCCACAATTTCTACAACTCAGTGACACTGTTCCCTCAAGAGATTATTTTCTCCATTTGAACAAGTACTCTGAACTGAGAGACCAAATACATAGTTTCTGAAGAGATCAACACACTTGGTATTCCTGTCAGCCAAATTCTGTGATGATATAGGAGTGATTTTTTTTTTAGGTCTCAGTCACCGCTTATTGCTGATAATTAATTTTATTTGACCTGGTCAGCTAAAGAACTCTCCCCTTCTCTTCTCAGATTCAGTAATTTTCAACTTCAAACAGTTATTTCCTACAGCAATGTTTCATACAGAACAGTGATGTTGGGTAGAAAATTCTACTTAAACCCCTATTGCAATTACATTCTTGCTGAAGTTTAGTCAGCATGGCAATGATTGGATTTTGTTTGTATCTCCAATATAAAGAATGCTGAAATGTTTGTGCAAATTTCAACTGGCAGCCTTGTTTCTTTCTGGGAAAGATCAACCCCATTGACAGAGCATGTCTTCAGACACGTACTTCCATACATTTAAGTTTGGTATACTGGAACACTACATTTTGGAGGAGAGGAACATCAGTTTTGTCTAAAATCTATCCTCATTTGCAACACATCAGGACAAGATATAAAGGTGAATGGCTCTTCATATCACCAGGAGGTCATCACTTACTGTTAGAGGCTCTCCTTGCAGAGCTTGTAGGATAAAATTACTGACAACTCTTCCATCATTCATATGCATTCGAGGACCAAAGGTATTGAATATTCTGGCAACCCTCACTTCAACTCCTTCCTACAGCCAAAGAAAAAAGAATTGTTACTTCCTTAATAAAAGCATCTATCTCCCTAAAAGTGTAAACTCTACTCTGGCAAAAAGCTTTTTAAGAATCCCTCCTTCAGCTTTAACATGCATTATTTTCTAATAATGAAACACTTCAAATCTCTCCTCAGCCCTCCTGAAAAATGTAGTGCATACACCAAGGCAATTTACACCAGTTCTCAGTATTTGGAATGCCAATCTAAATCAGTGCTAGAACAGCTCATGATTTTAGCACATGCATTTTCTTCCACTACGAACTTTTAAGATTTTTCAATAATACCCTTCCAATAACAACTTATTTCACCTGGGACTTAGCCACTTTCTTTGCAAGTAAAAGTGAAGTCTCACAACCAGCAGATACAGTTCCACAGATTTGCATTTCCATAGATTACACAAGTCCATACTTTAGAAAAGCTGAACATGTCAGAGAAGTATCTTTTACAAAGGCCATAAAGTAGTTTTGTAACCAAAGCCACAATGTTTTCCAGTGCCCCTTTTTAGGCTGTGTAAATACATGCATTACAATCAAAGTCTTCAATGGCGTAGTTTTTTCTGAGAATGTTTCTATCATTTCCAGAAGTTCTTTCTACAGAATATTTTGCAAATCTTCAAAGCAAAATGCAACAAATATGTGAAATTGGAACCTTTCTGGACAAAGAGCAACAGAGCAACCATGAGCTCAGAGCAACATGGTATGCTGTAAGCAGATGGATGCTACCATCTGAAAGGTACAGTCATAAGGTAGGGAGGAAGGTATCAACCTCAGTACAGGCCTATGTATCCTCCTCAAATTACCTAGTCCTCCCACCACCCAGAAAAAGACATCTTTGTATCAGTTACTGGAAAAAATTTGTTTGAAGCAAACTGTATGCTCTGATTCAACTGAAGTAACAACCACAGTGTTCTGGAGTTGCAAACATTCCTTCAGAGGATACACAGAACATCCTGTATTTTCCATGTATTTTACTAAAGCTTAGACCAATGGTTGCTGTCATCTTGGAAGAGGATGTATGTGGAAGAAGTGCATTGTCAGTACATCCATGGCTGAAAGCTGCAGCTCACACACACTTCACTCAGAAGAGATCTGGAAACACATTTTTCTTGGAAATAAATGTAGCTTCACATAGAAGAGACACTTGCAGGAAAATGTGACCTTCTCTCTTAGGTCTCCAAGTGATTAATAAACAAATTCTCAAAGATGTTGTGTGAAAGCAGTAGAACTAGCTTTTTCCAGGCGAGAGACAGGCAAAAGGGACATTCAATACATCAGCTACTACTTGGTGTTGAGAAATCAGAAACACCAAGTATAGGTAAAGCCCAACACCTCCCAGTATGCAGAAAGTCAAACAACATTCAATTCCATTTAACTGCAGGTAAGATTTCATTTGTCATGATCAAACCTTGTTTGCAACTAAATGGTAAACTAACAATAACAAGGGAGGTAACTATTGTGCCACAGGAAAAGATACACAGCCTTTGTCCAACAAGCTTGTATCCACAACAGAGACAAAAAAATAACCTCACAACATCCACTGGGCCTTCCTGCTGAAAGAGACTTTGGGAAGAGCAGAAGTCCCTTTCCATGCAAAATGCATCAGCTGGGAACATATTCTTTATTTCTTGCTAGCTAAAAAAGTACAGCAATGTAACATTTCAAATGTATACTTCCAGCAGCACATTACAGAACACTCCCAAAGCCTTCACAGCATTTGGAAATACACACTCTTATAGAGCTACTCTTTCCTTTGTTTTGCCCAGCACTTTATCTTAAGAAGGCCACTGACTCCTTCAAGAAGGGGTTGTATTTCACATGGGCTTTCCAGATACTGCCATTAATAACAACTGTAGAAAATAAGGCACTTGGAAGCTAGTATTTAAGACAAAAATAACTCATTCAACAATGCTGACCAAAAAGCCTCTCTTGCACTGCACAAGCTACAGCAGCAGCCTTGTTTTCCAGTACTGGTTGGACACCAGCAAGGGATCTAGAAAAGAAAACAACACATTCTCTGTAGGCACTTACTCATATTAACAATGAATCCATTATTTCTTCTCCCTTCTATTTATTCACCTCACCCCACTGTAATGTTGTCTTTTAAAATGACTAACATTTTATTTATAGTATCATCTAGCAAAGCTTTTCCCTGCAGCCTACTGCTTTGAAAAATCTATTTTCTATGCAGCCAATTTTTCATTTGCCCCTTTAAAACTGGAATCTGTCTTCTCAAAAGAAACTCTTCCACAGACAAAGAGATTTTGGAGACAGTTACTTAAAAATTGTCATAACTCTCCTTTTGCTGTTTCATGAACATCTAATTTGAAGTGATCCTTTTTATATGCTGAGTAACTCTACTCCTTTTTGTATTAACTCTGTGTTAGCTATGTCGTGCTACTCCAAATATTACCATGTAATATATATTAACATGTAATGACTGACTACCTCTAGCATATTCCCACTATCAAAGTCAATTACTCCCGCAGATTTGCAGCACTAAGTCATGTCCAGTATTTTATTACATCCTAGAGAAACAAAAAACCCCTCTTTGGCTCATATTTATACTGCTAAACATAAGAGAGCTTGAGATTTATCCCTAATGCTGAGACAAAATGTGATCAACTGCCTTCTGTCCTCACAGTTTAAGACAATGCCTTCCCAGAGCAGATTGATCAGAAAGAAAATTCCTTGAGCAATCCAAAAAAGAGCCTGAGAGCAAGATCATAAAATGCAGGATTGTGGATTAGCAAAACACTTCAGCTGACTCTATTATTTATCAGTATGAATTTCTTCACAGAGACTGTGCCTGCACAGATGAAAAGAAACAGTAAAGCAGCAGAAAAGGTTGTTATTGCTTACAGAGATACCTCCTCTGAGTAATTACTCAAGACTATTCTATAGCTGTCAGTTAAAATGTAATATTAATTATGCAGTCTCCCTTGCAAAACAAAGCTGCCCATGGTTTTCAGCATGAGTCTTTGCTGATGATTAAGTTTTAGAGATCCCAGGTCCAGAAACTATCAAGGGTATGAAGGATGCTATAATAACTCCTTAATTTAAAAAGATGTATTTTAATTTAATAAGCTTTTTAAGAACAGGTATTTCCTTGTGTTGACTGTCTTAGAAAATAGATCAATACAATTCAAATACCAAGTTTCGTTTAAGTAAAGCAATTTGAATATGACATGTTGTGGCCATAATTCACAAGGATATCAGGCAAGATTCTCCTATTAATTACCAGTGCTTCCTTCTTTGTAAAGTCTGTGGCTCTATCTAAACAGCAAGTATGAGTCAGACCTCCCTGCATAAAAGATCAGAAAAGGAAAAGCTACAAATGTCTGCTCTCCAGCAGACAACTGGAATTAAAAAAATCTGCTGGGGAAATCCAGACAGTAGCAGGGATATCACTGTGACCTGATACAAATCTTTACCAGTGTTTCTGCCAAAATTACTTAGATTGTTGTCGGCATTCCTTGCTCTAATAGTCCCTTTTTTACTGATTCATATTCTTTCCCATGTATTTCACAGATCGTTAACTCTCAAAATTGTTCCCAAACCTCTGAATTGCAATCACAGCAGAATTACTAGCACTGTGTACACTGGATCCATCTACAATGTGTTTAAGCTACAATACTCTACAGTGAGGCTGGGTCCAAGGAATTTTATTTATAAAATGCTGTCAGTTGTATAAAAAATGCCATTAACTCTGTTACTAATAGATTTTTAGAATTATTTTGCAGAAACAGTGATGCTGAGATCTGAATTACATAAACACTAAAGCTCCTAAGCAAGCTAGGAAGGATAGCCTCAATCAACTGACTCTATACTTTGGGCATAATGCAGGTCCCTGAACACAGCCTACAATTTTACAGTTGAAATGTTACGCTTATAGTTCAACACTTCAGCTATTGTAAGGCAATTCCAAAACCAACACTTAATGTGATAGTTGTATCACAACCAAGCCCATTTCTTACCACCAAAGCTTTCAGAGTCAAATAGCTAGTATGAAAAAATGGATGAAGAAAGTAGAAGGAGAAGAAAAATTTTCCTGTAACATTCTCTAGTGACCTGAAGTGTTTCTTCAGCTCTGGAGAATCTCCTTACAGGTCAGTAGTATAAAAAAAGAAAGAAAGCTAGTCCACAAAACACCCTTAACATGCACAGCATTTAAACTGCTGTGTATTTTTATTTACAACACACCTAAGCAGATGATGCAAATCCCTGCCATGAAGGTAGTATCTGATACTACCTTCATGGTAGGGATTTGCATCATCTGCTTAGGTGTGCTGTAAATCAAAATTTTTTAATTAATTATTAAAAAATTAATCCAGAGTATTGGCGCAATCATTAATACCAAGATTTCCAGGTAGCTCCAGAATGCCAAATACAATTTTTTTAAGGCTGAACAGATAATTGAATGGCAAGTCCTGAACGAAGCACAAAATCCACACTGCGATAGTGCGTGCTGAAAGTCCTCTCTCACCACTTTTTCAGGTGGTAATGTCAAAAAATGCTTAATTCACAGAGTCAAAATAAGTGAACAAAACAACACCACCAGCAGAAAAGAACACACTAAAAATGCCTTGGTCAGGACAGGCTACTGAGGAGCTCTGACAACAGCAAATAGTCAACTTTGACTAGATTCAAAAACCATTGTGATTCAAACAGGCTGTCTGAAGTATAATGCAGAAGGTTCAGTTCTACTTTACATTTTTTGGAAACACTATTACATATTTAAGGTACCTAACAATGTGTATGATGATGGAAATATTTTTAAGAAATAACCAAAAAATGCAAAATAACTTTGCCTGTTTCTTATTTTTATTGAAGCTGAAAGATTCTGGAAATATTTTATCTTGGAATACTGCAAATCCCACCGTTTGGGGCTAGGTCACTCCTACTGAAAAACCTCTTAAAAGCACAATGTTTATCTGCATAGAGGAAATCAGACCTTTTCAAAAGGTAAGGTTTCCTCCACTAGTAACAGCATATCACCTAAACACTACTCACCCCCTCTCTTTCCCCCACACTAGCTCAACAGTGTTTCAAAATATATCTGAACTTAGGACAAGCTTGGGCAGACTTCACTAACCCATAACAAAGTACAAGAAATATGTCACAGAGCTGCCTCTAGGACAGACAAGTTATTTGCAAAATGAGTTTTTACTTAATGTACATGTGCACTGCAGTTCCACCTTATAAACCTTTCCTATCCATTGTAAATCCTGCATAAAATCTCTGAGATGCTATCATGACTCACTCTGTGGTTTTAAGATATAGCCCATGATTTTAAAAATTACCTACTCATGCTCCTCTAAAAGAATACTGCAGTGTGTACCACAAACCTGCAAAAAATGCAACACCCTACAGCACAAGAATTTCCCATAAAAACTTTAATCTTCAACTGCAAATGGGTTTCCAGACTGACAAGGAATATTTTGCTACAGTGAAATACTGGAGACACTATCCTGAACGAGAGCAGTATCGCCATGTTGGACCTTAAATGATTTAAAAGAGAGCAAAAGAGACAGAACCTCTGCCTTCTCTGTCTGGTAGAAGAGATAAGACAAAATTATGACTCTATACCATCTCTTAAAGTCTTACCACTTCAGCTTGATTCTGTTTTCAAGGTTTACAAAAGTACTTGAAATTTTATAATTTAAAGGTTTAAAATTCTATACAATATACTATGTTTGATTTATACATTTTTATATTAAGGCTGCAAATAACAAGAAACACTGATATAATTTTCTTTAGTGTGCCATATTTGCTAATTGAATAGTCTCCTAGAGCTTAGCTGAACCACAATTAAGCAAGATTTACTTACAGGTAAACGGTCAATGCTATGTTAGTTAAGGATGAGTTTCTACTTGCTGGTTAGGAAACACAAGGAAACCGGTATGTATAATTTCTTAAACACATTTTAAATTGCATTTTTATCCTCTTGTTACGTCTTTGTCTGAAAACAGGCATTACACAGCTAGATATTCATTAGGGTCTGCAATTTATACCTACATAATTTTAAGACATTTCAAAACAGCTTAAAATACATTGCTTCTATGTAAGTACTAATTAAAGACCTTCACCATTCTTACCTCTATATTCTGATTGTGATTATTCTCCTTCAACACTGCACATTTATCAGTAATGGCCTTATTCAATCCCATCGATTTCTAAGCACACTAAGGTCACCTCAGTTTAATCTGTCTAAAAACTATTTACTATACTGAAAGTCATATTATACCTATTAAGAACACTAAAGCACATTTTCTACAAGACTGCTCATCTGAAAACACACAACAGATGGGAGCAATAAAACCTTCCCATTAAAGAAAACAGATTTTGCAACACCAGGATAAGTGCTCCTACTCAAGACATTCTCTTTTGCCCTCCTACCTCTAAATACACATATTCCAGTCTTGCCATACATTGGGCTTTCAGTAATTACAGAAAAACTGTGTCTGATACAAGTTTAATACCTGCTTCATGTATGCATAGCACATGGTCTCTGCAACACGCTTTCCTTCATCATAGCAGGCTCTTGGACCTATTGGATTCACATGCCCCCAGTAATCCTCGTTTTGAGGGTGAACTTCAGGATCTATGGGGAAAAAAAACCCCACCTTAGATTATGATATATCCCAAGATGACTATATGTGATGAAACTTTCAGTAGAGCATTTGTGTTATACAAACCAGCACATCTTCTCTCTGAATTATGCATTTTAGAAAATCTTACATTTTAACATAATTTCTTTAAAGTGCAATCACTGGAAACATGAAAACAGGAGTGGCAGAAGATGAAAGACTAGTAAAATAACTGAGTACAAGCAAACAGCAGCCAGCAACTACTTTCCCTAAAAGAGTGTGTGAATGGAGGGTTAAATTCAACTCTCCTCTGCAAAGACAGACTACCTCAAGGGCATAAATACAATTTTTACCTTATGTGCTTCAGAGGAAATATTACAGGTTATGTAGGCAGCAGTTATGCAAGAGGCATTATAGGTTATGTAGGAAAGCAAAACATATTCAAATTTCATAAAATAGGAAACAAGGAAAGAAAAAGAGAGAAAATGGAGATGTACTGTGTTTTGTAAAGAGGTAAGAGTGATGCACCACAAAGTACTTACATTTCTTCTATTTTACCCTAAGCATTTTTACTAGCTATCACTGGGCACAATCAGGTTAGACAATCCTTTGGTTTGATCCAGCATAGACATTCTTGATTATAAAAAACAAACAATCAAACAACAATCACCTAGGAACTTTGATGGTGTGTGCTTTATAAGCTTGAAAAAATACAAACACTTAGTTACATCTCCCCCTTTGTTGTCTTTAGAATGGTGTAATTTCTACTGGATTTGAAGTTTGCACACATTACTACAGAACCTCGTAATGTTGAGAGCTAGTTTTCTGAAACAACCTTGACAGTCAGTTCTGATTAGACCTTCCAGATTTTATGCTGTTCAGACATCATTATGGATGAATTTGCGCCATATGACAGCCACAGAGCAATGGTAAATGCACAGAAGTTTTACATGATTATAAAAGCACACAACAATCTAAAAAAGGCCTGAAAAGATGCTGTGGGAAAGAAGATACTCCAGAAGGGAGATTGTTCTCTTGCAGAAGAGTCCTTGGGGCTATCATTTTTCTCTATAGAGCCTGACCACGGATAATCTAAGGCTTGGGAGGCAGTAGGAATGCTGCACATGCTCAGGCCACTTTGGCTGGCCAATCATCTTAGTGATCTCTTGCTTGGGCATTTACTTCCTATCTTCTGAAGTTGCTCCACCAAAACTGTACACCCGAGCGTGTTCTTTGTCCCTCCTCACTTTTTGCTCACAAAGCTTTGTATCTTGTACCTTTGACCATATTTTCATTTACTTGTTTGTTCTTTTCAGCTGAGACTCAAATCTACTACCACTGAGCACGGTATTGTGCCTGTGTATCTCCACTAATCTTGCAACACTGCTATTATCAATTATGCAATAGTTCAGAACAGGAGAAAGTTTTCTAGCAGGCACAGGGTCTGTTACACACCCCAGGAAGAACTAAAGATTCTTGCTGCATCCAGTCACCATTCTATCCGTAATTCTTTCACTCCTTCACTTTTAACAGTAAGAGGAAGATGGAGAGCATTGCCAAATATTACATTTTAAGAGACACCAGAAGAACCTGCATGCACAACCAGTATTTTCTTAGCTTGGAGGTTACATCCTTTGTCTCTTACACACCAGGACAATTGCTAAATCCTAACAATACAAATCCTATGTGATGGGAAAAATACATGCATATTTACTATTGAAATCTTTCTTCTCAGGTTTTCATTATGGCATCTGGATTTTAGAGTACAACACTCAATTTCCCCAGAAGCCCTCTGGAAAAAGCGACGTAAACCAGGACACAGGAAAGATACGGACAACACCACAAGTCTCCTGCCACCACTCTTGACTAGACACATAAAGCAAGCACTGTAAATGCCCTTCTCACATTTTCAACTGTAAGAAGAACATCTCCTGAAAAAGCAAGCTAAGACAGCGATGAAAATCTATCATTCTGGTATCTGACAAAAGATGTGTAAAAATCATTTTACATAATCATATCTGAAGAGCTCTAAATACTGTTTTATTCTTCTTACCTCCATAAACCTCTGACGTAGAGGCCAGCAGCAGCCGTGCTCCAACACGTTTAGCTAAACCTAGATTTTGGGCAACGGGGAAAGAAGAACATAATTAGAGCAAGTGCAAGAATCTTTCACTCATGCTAACTGTTTTAGTATGATGCTGTTTTACACGTTTTCACAGAGAATTCAATTTATCTCACTAGGCATATTTAGCTGTAATGGATGTATGTGTGTAAATCACATCCATAGCTCCCACTTCCAAACTAGAAAACTTAAGATAATAACACAGCAGCACCTGCATGTGATGTGTTTGCTTCTGGGACTAGCAGTTGCACTGAATCAAGATCCAAGAACTTAATCTACTGCAATCTAAATAAAGGCCAGGGAAGCATTCCACTTAGGAAATCAGGATCTTAAAACAACATAGTATATTATGATTATCAAATCCTTCCTTACCATGTAAAGCCATGTAAAGAAACTTACACAGAATAACATGTTATAGGACAAATATCATAATTTCTCCTTTATTATGCCCTTTTAAACTGCTTTGATCATCCTACCCATCACTTGAGATTATCCTCCATTCCATTTCAATGGCTTTCAGGTCTTCAAGTTGGCACGGCAAATCAAACAATCTCTCACCTCTGCCATTCTGGTACCTCAATAGTTTCTGAATCACTTGATTCTCTGAACTGTACTCTCTAGAGTATCACTCAAGTAAGAAACTCAGCTATGCTAATGCCCAGGATTTTTGCTGACTCATAACAATTCTTAGGATCACTGACACTCAGATCAGTCTGCATCATACCAAACAGTAGGAAGATGGGAGGAAAAAGTAGTGAAGGCTTGAGGTCTTCTTTTCACAGACCCATTTCCAGCATCAAAACTAGCAGACAAAGCTGAAAACATTGCCTTGCAATTATGCAGCATGACACTAGACATTAAACACTCTCTCAGAATTTGCTAGCCAAGGCATGCACAAGAGGGTGCAGTACTCCTGATGTCTGGAGTTTAAAACAGTTCCACCTAGTCCAATGTTTGCTGAGGTGGAAAGGAACACTCACTTATGGTAATTGTGGGAATGTTCCACAGCCACCAAAGTGAAAACAGCAATCATGAACACAACTGTGCTATAAAAATCCCATGCTCTTAATTGTTCCTATTACTTCTGTAATTACTGCGCACTCCATAGCCAACTTACAGGCACAAAGTTCTTGTCCTTTGACAGTCATGTTATTAGTGTTAATTTGCAGATATATTCAAAGGAAAACAAGAAAAATCTTCAAAGAGGGTAGAAATACCCCCAAGCTTATTTTGCGTAAAGAAATAACTTTTTAAAATGTACAACTCATTTGCTTCATCCTCCCATCTCCCCAGGAACTCTGTTACGATTATATGATATCTAACCAAGTTAAGTAATAAAAAAATTTCCACTTACCCAGCATGTTTAATGTCCCAATAGTGTTGGTCTTCAATGTTTTTATAGGATTATACATGTAATTAGGAGGAGAAGCAGGAGATGCTAGATGATAGATCTGGTCCACTACAGAAAAATAGAGGGGATAGCATTATTATTTTCCCACCAAAGATATTAAATGAGAAAGCACTGAAGTCAAGAAACAAATATTTCTTTGTGCACTTCCTAGCACTGGAACCCAGTGCTTCCTGTTTCACTGCCTACAGATGGTATGTACACAAACCTGTTGTAACCCTAAGAAAAACTTAATTTTTAGTAAAATAAAACCTAGAGCATAATGTAATATATTGACAGTGTTGACATGGATATAAATATCTGTGTTGGTGTTCACACTTTTCTAATTACAAAAAATTTAGCTGAGATCTTCCAAAATGTTTAGAAGCTGCAGAAATATTTGCAACATTCTGTTATCCTCAAGTTTTTAAGTGGCTACAAGCTTCAGAGTATTTTTCTAAAATAGACTGTGAAGTAAAAATGGTAGAAACATTTTTTCAATATGAGGAGAAACTTTTTGGGGAAATCAAATACTGTATTCTTATTTCTAGATCATCTGTCAATGAAACATTAATTGGCTTTGTATCATTTATATATGAAACATATATAGCAAGATACACGCATGCAACTTTTGTCTTTTTTTCCCCTGTTACTTTTGTCACATATATGCAATGCTTTGGATAATACAGTATTTAGCTTTAATTAAAAAACAAACACGGAAATCAAAACCCAAACACGGAAATCAAAACCCAATACAGAAATTTCGACACACTCCTCCATTCCCTGTTATGAAATACAATTAACCAAAGAACTAGTCAACATTCATTGCCTGAGATGATTGAAGATTGGAGGTATTAGAAAGAAAAGACTGTTGGAAACAAATTTGTTAAATCACAATACAAACAAAGCAATGAAAACTGGATTCAGTGTCATAGGGAGTATCTGATATTCAAAAGCTCAACCTGCAAGTCTTTCATAACACAACTGTTGTAAATATGTTAATGTCTTTCTGTCTTCTATGTAACTTGAATCACAGCAAGCCAGAACTATCTTAAAAAACCACCCATGGATAAGCAACTGCAAAAGTAAAAATTAGACATAAGCTCAAATGAGATGTTTAAGGAAGAACAAATCCCCTACACCAATGTCATTCAAAAAAAGCAATCAAAAGGTGAAGTAATAATTAGAATGGCTTGACAAAAGAAAGGGAAAATAACTAATTTGTGTTTCAAAAGAAAAGTTAGGGTTTTTTTGTGTTGTGGTGGTTTTTTTGGTTTTTTTTAAGAAGACTTGACATTGAAACCAGAAAGAAGCTGGAAAAGTCAAGGCTAGCTGCTATTTTGACAGAAGAAAACACTGCATGGCATAAGGCTGTCTTGCCCTAGAACAGAACACTACTGGTCAAATAAACGTTCTCCTTCTATTTCCTTAGGTGTTTTATTATTAAAAAGCAATAGAAAATCACAGCATTAAAAATTAATCTGTATTTTGACCACAAGTTGATTTCTCACAGCCTTCTGTTGGGGGCTTTAACTTTCACAGCACATGAGGAACTTTTTCCTCCAGTGAAATTACTTTCCCTACTCAAAACAGGGTAGAAGTACCCTTTACTATCAAAAAAAGCCAAAACAAACCAAGCCCAAAAACAAAACCGAAAAAGTTTTTCTTTTTCTCCATTTAAATACAACTGTACTAGCTTAAACAGCACAAGATGTATATGAGCTACATCTAGTAAGGAAAAAAAAAAAAAATTCAGAAATGGTATGAATTGGGAGACCTTAAAGATCACCTAGATCCTACCACACAAGCACAAGATGTATATGAGCTACATCTAGTAAGGAAAAAAAAAAATTCAGAAATTGTTTGAATTGGGAGACCTTAAAGATCACCTAGATCCTACCACACATTCCACTAGACCAGGCTGATCAAAGCCCCATCCAGACTGGCCCAGACTTGAACACTTTCAAGTGTCCATCAGGCATCCACAGCTTCTCTGGACAATCTGTTCTGGTGTCTCACCACCCTCACAGTACAGATTCTGATTCCTATCTCTAATCTAAACCTACCTTCTTTTCCCCTTATCCCATCACTACATGAAAAAATAAAATATCAACTATGAAGTTATAATGTGTTTTCAACTAGCTGAGAACACTGAAATATTAGAGGAATGTGCCTCCTGTTGAAGACTTCCTTCCCGTTCTCAAATTTCATTTGACAAAGCAAGTATGCAAACCTTTGCTTTCTGACCTCTTATTTATTAAAAAAAAAAAAAAAAAAAAAAGCAGACTAGTAGGGCAAGAGCATACAGAAGTGGCTTGAATTATCCACGTGAAAGTCATCCCTTACTTTTCAACAGCCTATTGAGCAATGAAAAAATGAAAAGTAGGCAAGCCTTCAAAACACAACATCTCCTTCACATTAAAACATTACATTCTTTTTAAGATAAGCACATGTTCTGGTAATAACACTTTAAAAATACCAGCAATATTGGCATGGTAAAATATTCAACCTACTTTCTTTCTGAATCCCTAATGAAGTGTGCTTGTATATATGTCAAGTTTTTCTAGATTAACTGTTGTGTCTATCGTCTACTGGGCAAGCTCAGCTCCTGACTTCTGTGTAGCAGCTTGGATAAGTACACACTGGCTCATGTGGAGAAAGCATTTCAAAATTTACCTCATACTGCAGCCCTGCATTATCACTGCAACACAAGTAATCCTGCAAAATAATTTTACTGACTAATTAAACTCACAATGTCAAGTGACCAAAATAAGGAGAAATTCTTTCAAGCCATACCTCACCCCAGAGAACAATTAACTATCAACATAAACATATGATGAGCTCCTAAGGTAAACTTAATGACTGTTACTGCAAGTTTTACTGTCTTGACAGAGTAATGATATTTGACAGTATGCTCATGCAGATGCCACAAAATAGATCTGCTTTTATGTTGCCATTCTCTCTTTGGTTTACAGCTGTTTATCTCTACAGAGCAGGGATGAATTGCTGCCTAGATGATGTCAAAACAGCCCAGAAAGCTAAAGAGAGACAGTTTTGGCAGATGTGTAATGTTGAATATTTATTCTCAAATATAAAAGGTGCAGAGAAGTAAAATTTCATGTAGCAGGTTCTCTGCTATTTGTTGTCGAATGATCAGGAAATAGTACATCCAACCACTATCAACTCTGGTGCAGCATCAAGAGAGTGTTTGTCACACAAGGCGCCTGTAATAGCAACACAAACAGCATCCAAAGATGACCTGATGCAGTGAGAGCTGGCAGAACAAAGTTCCCAGCACAGGCTTGATTCCAAGCCCTGCCTGCACTGCTAATGCAACTGTAACTTGTAGGAGTCTATCTGCAACATGAAGCTAGTTAATTGTTCTGCATGATCAAGCGTGACATGGAATAACTACTCCTTACTTTGGTCACTGTGACACTGTAAATTTAAGCAGTGAATAAAGCTGGAATCAATTTTTGTGCTGGGGAAATGATGTAAAAATGTAGCATGGGGTAAATTTTAACTGGATTATTGAACTTCAACACACTTCCTCTACAGATGAGTTCTGAACATGAATAAAATACATGACTGCCTCAAGTTTTGCTTTAAGTATCCCCTTCCCACAGCATGCTACTGTCATAAAACCAAAGACAAGGGGTAGATTGGAAGCTGGGAAAAGGAATGATCTGTAAAGATGCTGACTGATGCCTGCAAGCAGCAAGAATAACTCAAACACAGTGGTGCAGAAAAATTAACAAAGTAATTGCTGAAGTCACCTACAGCCAACTCAAAGCTTAAGTCTGACCTGAGTTTCATGCTGTCGCTTTCTACCTATTCCTTCACAACCCTTTCTAAATTAGGTTTTTGACAAGCTCTGGTGGAATTTTTGGAAAGAAATTTTGGTCTGTTAGTAATTTACTGCCCAATCCTAACCTGCCAAAGCAGAAATAAACTCTTTCCTGCCTCCCTCTCCTTTCACTTAATTTTGTTTTGTGGTGTGGTTTCTTTGGTTTTGTTTTTTTTTTTTTTTTTAAATACTGCTAATTTTTGACACAGCAGCCCATACAGGAATGGTTCCTTTAATGGCATGTGGCAATTCAGATATAGAAGGTCAAAAATTACCATTCCTTTTGCTCCACAAGGATACAGCTAGGCTTGTGATTATCCAAGTGGTCATAGAACTGTCAGCTAGAAAAAAATGCATATCAAATACAAAACCCCAAGAGCTCCTTATAATATTCAAGTTTATTTACTTATTTTCAAACATTAAACTAAGTGTGAAAAATAGTGCAAAATAAAGACAGAAAGCAAGACAGCAAGCAAGAAAACACTCTCCTTCTTTTAGTCGTGCATTCTTCCTTTGTTTCCCAGCTAGCAATTGTTTTAAATGAAACAAAGAAGGAGCTGGGGAAAAAAAAAAAAGAGGTTTTCCTTGCCAGAGGTACAGTCTTGCCCGTCTCATTTGCCTCAGTGTACTTTTCCCCCCATGCACAAAGGCAAAAATCAATCCTGTATGGAAAAGGTTCAGCAAGAGCAGAACTGGTAGAGAGATGGAAGATGGGGAATTTGCCAAGTGTCAGATGGCCATCTTCTGGATCAGAAGGACAGGCAACCAGGCAGCTACAGGACCTGTGTCTCTTGCCTGGGAAGGAATCTTTTGTATATCAAGCCTCAGACCCTAGAAAAATATCACTGTTTTTCCAAAACATTTGGAGAATGCTGGACACTTCAGGAGGGTGAAAAGTTTCTACCACAAACTTTCCATATTTGATCAATCAAGCTGACAATGCTGAAATAAGAATAATTGTTTCTCATTCCACCTTCCCTCTATTAATTGTCAGGCCTGAAAAATACCTACTTTTTTTTTCTCTCTCAGAATTTCAGCAGGCCAGCTAGACAAAGCCATCCACCCAGCTTGGCTGACAACCTTGTGCATTGTAGCACAAAGTTAACAGTTATTTAGGATAGCAGGCAACTTAACTGTTCCAGCCAGAGATGTAGAATGCTCTCCAAGCTACAGCTTTTCACAGGATTAACTGTTTGGGTGCCTGGGACAGTATGTACTGAAGGACAGAAAGAAATACATCTAGTAATTGACCTCCACAACTCTTTCTTGTTACATGAGGTAAAGAAGTTTTACAACATTTAATAAAAAGCCTTGAGCTAGCTTTGCATTGTCACATTCATATTTTCTGAAAAATCCCTTTGACCAGGATTTTTCTCCTGGGGAAGCCGAGAAGCCTCAGAGAAAAAGGAAAACAATAATTATCTCATTTGCTTCTTGTGTGTTTTGCTCCTTTGGAATGCGGTTGCAGATTGTTTACCAACAGGTGATTGTTTCATTGGGTTTCTGCTGTGAGTTGTTTTGACTCAATGACCAACCAGTGCTAAGCTGTGTTGGGACTGTGGAGAGAGTCACGAGTTTTATTATCTTTTTAGCATTCTGCAAGTATCCTTTCTGTATTCTTTAGTATAGTATAGTTTAGCATTCTTTAATATAATATAGTATCATAAAATAATAAATTAGCCTTCTGAGAACATGGAGTCAGATTCATCATTCCTTCCCTCCTTCGTCAGGCACCCCACAAAAACAATAAGTCACAGCACAATTATTTGAAAATAACCATGTGAACAGTTGTGCAAAGTGTTTCTTTAAGGACCACAGCAGAATAACAAATGATAACAATAAAATTCTGCAAGTTTTATGTGTAGCTCACACAGGAGACTGGAACTTTGTTAACTGTGAAGACAGCAGCAAATAGTTTAGCAAGCACAGGATCGTAAACTACTGATAAAGAAAAATTAAACAAATTTGTTATGTTACAATTTTATTGGAAAAAAGGCCAAAAAATCAAATTCATTTAAAAACAGCACAGACACAGAAGCTGGCATAAACATTCAAGTCAGGTACACAAGGTACACTGTGGCAAATATAGAAGTCTGTGCTCAACATAAGGTTTAAGTAACATATTGCAAGATAAACAGCAGCTAATGTTTGTCAATTACGCCCTTCTCTATGTGAAAAGCTAAAAAAAATCCCTAAAATTTAGCATATATGGAATCTGCAATACCTAAATTTGGACACAAACATTCAATCTTGTGTTTTCCTTAATGTTAGACAAGAATGATCAATAAAACCATTTGTCCTAGGGTGACTAGAACAAAATACTCCATAAAATGCCAAAATACTGCCATAAAACTACTTTCCTTCACATCATCTTTATTTTCTAGCCCTAATACTGCATATGTTCTTCATGCTTCCTAAGTGAATGGTAAGGGAGAAATCTACCACATTTCCTAAGACAGGAAATGACCTACATCTTCAATTTCTGCCTTCAACATGTGTCATGATCCCAGAAAGGACTGAACGGGTCACTAAGTCCACTAAGCACCTACATCCATCACTGTATTTGCTAGTCAAGAAGCACTGAGCAGAAAAGCTTTGATCAGAAGCGTACAAATAAGTTTCTACAGCTTGAATGTACGGACTTTTCTTGTAAAAAAAAAAAAATCCAGCTGTGCTGATTTCATTACTAGAGGTCAGGCCAAAGAAGCTGATACAATGAAGGGAGACATTTCTATTGCCCTGAACTAAAAAGGACAAATACTAGTTCATTTACCTGATGCTAAACATGTTGTCTGTAATGTCAGGCAAACTGAAATAACTTCACAAAGATTTACCATATTGCTCATACTGGAGCAGTTTTGGAGAGCCTCACACCAGACCAAGATCAAGGCACCACTGCTCTTGGCTCGGGACAAACAAAATAAAGTAGCATTTGTTACCCTTTGCCTTGCCATAGACTTTCCTGACCATACAATTTAAAACCAGCAGGCTGAATCTATTAAGCACAGATAACAAAGACTAGGAAGGGAAAAATCTGGGATGGAAGCATGGAAGCCAAAAAAAAAAGCTATGTATTAAAGACACTCTTTGTGTTTGTATTTGTATGCATTTTAAATTACCTGTGGGAGGACTTGAAGACTGAACAATTCTGGGATACTCTAGAACACTGTTTAGTAAAAGGTCACCATCCTGACATCTGGAAGGCTGTTACTCACAAGAAGGCTATAGACTATACTTTTGACCAATTTTGTGAGACTGTTGGTCTTAGCATTAAAAATCAACTCAGGCCTACAAGCCAGCAAAGTCCTTAAAAATAAAAGGTTGTTTTAGCCCCAGTCAGGCAAATTGTTTATTAAAATTATATATATACTGTTACTTTACTTACCTATGTATGTGTAACTAGCAACTACAACACCTCCTACAAACTCTGAAAGCCAATATCCTTGTCACTACATGTATCACGTGCTGACACCCTGTCTCTCAACCTGCAAAATGTGTTTTTATTATAACATTTTAAAAATGTTTTCAGTGAGAGTCAAAATAGCCAAAACTACCTTTGTGTTCACAACAGTCATTGAAATTAGAGCCAACATTTAAGAAATCTTTTTCCAGAAACTGGACTGCTGGCATGAAGAATTAAAACAGAACAACAAATCAAGAGCAAAACTGAACAGCTTTATTTAACTGAAGATCAGTTAATCTCAGAACATAAGCCACAAAACAGTTCAGATCATTACCCACCTCTTACACTTCCCTCTCACTTCACATATTACCTAGGTAGTGTACATGCACTTATTTCAAATAAAAGTTTTTGAGCATCAGAATGGAACAACTCTTCATTGCTGTGCCCAAAAAAAGTTTGGGCAGCAAACTTTCAGCAGAAATTTCAGCTGCCACAGTCTGCAATTTTAGAAATATCATAGAGTATTTTTCAAAACATACTGTGCACCTTTGATTAGGGGAGTGAAATGAGTTGAACTGACTTAACTGTTGCCATTGACTGTAAATCTGTGGCATTTTCAGGCCTGTTTTTGTTTCAAATTTGTGAAAGGTGTAGTAAAAACAGAACAAAGCAATACTACCAAGCAACCAAAAAGAAATATAAGACCAAAGTGTGCTCCTGTGAACTGTGAGGCAGTTCAGCTGAGGACATCTTTCAGATACTGCCGATAGCTGGGTTTAAAGGAAATGTGCACCTATCACTTTACAGAAGATTGTTTTAAGCTCCCAAAAGTTGCTGAGGAAGCAGGAAGGAAAAAAAACAGCAGGGAGAAGGATATGGGTTACATGTAACTGTCTGATGTTTTCTACCAGATTTATTCAACTGCTGTGTGTGCCTAAGGGTAAAGTCTGATGTTTTCTACCAGATTTATTCAACTGCTGTGTGTACCTAAGGGCAGCTGAAAACCAGACCTCAAGACTGAGAACTGAGAGGCATTTTTTCCTGCTTAGGGATCCAGTTTGTGGAATGATCATGTACCATCTTATGACATCACCTTGAAAGTGGCTTGGCTTTTCATGTGTGTGTTTTTGGGGATTTTGTGGGGTATACAGGCTGTGTGGTTTTGGTTGGGTTTTTTTGGGGGTTCTTTTTTGTTTGTTTAGTTGTGGTTCTGTTTTTTGGGGTTTTTAAAAAAATTTTTTTAACACATATATTTAAGTATAACAATATAACAAAATATTTCACTGTAACAATATTTAAGTATAACAATAGAAATAGAGACTTGGGTGGCTTGAAGTGATATAAAAACAAACCCTTACTTTTTACTACAAACACAGAGACAACTCGAATGCAAAGGTGAGTATAAACAAAACAGCACTAATGCTTATGTCACTATGTAAACCAATTACATAACTAATAACATACATTTATTTAACACAGAATTTCCTTTGGCATTTTCTATGCAGTTTATCTATTACTCTCAATTGGGGTACATCACAGTAACACCAGATGAAGCATTAATTCTCATTTGTTTTCCAGTTAACATCTCTGTGTCCTTACAATACAGTTTGTAGGAATACGTGCCACAGTGCTCTCAAGTGACTATCTTGGGGCACTTGTAACCTTAATGAATGTAGAGAATGAGGCAGAAAATAAGGTGTATTTATTTTTTTTTCCCTGATAATACAAAAAAGAGTGTTAAGAGATTATTTTCTTTCCAGACCAGCCTTCAGAAAAAAAAACCCTGCCTTCCTGTACCAAAAAAGTGTCCACTTAATAGTGTATTAAAGCTCTATGTGAGGGTTAGGCTGAAATGAAAATATCTTTAAAAACACAGAACTGAACTATAATAGGAAAAGAAGGGTTAATATAGCTATTTCCAACTTTTTTTTTTTTACTATTTTTCATCTTTCAAGATTCCTGAACTACTTTCATTCCACTGAAGAATTCAAAACTGTTTTTCTTCTGCTTGAAAAAAACAAAGTGAAAACTTGGGCATCTCCCACTGACATTTTCAAATGCTAAAGCAAGTAAAATCCTAGTAGAGAAGAAAGACATTCAGCACTAGAGATAGCTACAGTTGTCACAAGGCTAACAAATAAAATGTGTGTTTGTGTGATTTATTATTGTCTCTGGCCAACCTAGATGAAGATCCAAGAATGTTGAGTCCCACTTGGTGTCACGGTTCAAAGATAATGACGCAGCCAAGGCAGATTGTGCGTAGGCAGCACTGTGAAGCTGAAAGCTACCCATCTTGAGACTAAAGTCACTTTTCCATATCCAAAGAGAAAGCACTGCTCTTTCTAGACCAAAAATGAGGTCTCTTTCAGAAATAAAGCACTGATTATCCTCTCTGGAACTGAGCTGTCAAACAACCTTATATAACCTGGTTTAAACAGGACAGCAAATACAGAGAAATTCTTCAGACACAAACCTACTTTTTATCATGACTGCACAGTCATTCCAACTTCTATTTACAAGTAAAAAGGAGAAACTGGGAGTAAGAAAAGAAGTATCTGATCTACAGGCCAACTTGCTATCTGTTAAAAAAACTTGTCTCCTCATTTCCTCATTGGACTATAAACTCTGCAATGAAATGAAATTTTACCATGTTGTTGGTGTATGAAAGTTAATTTTATTTTAACACTTAGCCATGCCAGCCTCAATTTACACTGTTGGAAGATGAAAAAACATGTAATAATTAGCTGTCAGTACTAAATAGGAAATTGGTGTCTTAATTACATAGGCCACAGGAAAGAATTCCCATTCATTAGTGCCTAGTTAGCTGGGCAACAATATAGCAATGATGATAATTCTCTGAGAAAGTCTCAAATGTAATCAGTCAGAAAGAAGGAAAAGAATGGAAAAGATTAGAAAAGCTGACAAATTGATCTGGCTGAGGTATGAGCTACCAGCACCTGGAATCACTTAATAAGATCCTTGTTCCATTATCCTGTCAGTGGAAGCAGAAGTTTGAAATAACTTCTAAATAACACGCAGTAACTGAAGCAGTGCATTGTCAGAACAGAGCAGGAGCATGTGTTTTTGAAGGACTGTTTCAGTAGTGTTGCCAAGAATTCATCACTAGCAATAATACTAGAGATATTTCCTGTGAAATTCCATCCACTAGAATTCGTCAGGAATTAAAAAAAACCCAAACCACACAGCCAGTTTTTTTTCTTAAAATGAACAAGTACATCGCTACAGAGTTTTAAAAGGATAGAAGCACACCCACCAGAATAGCAGTGTAATTTGAGCAATGCTTTCACTGACTCATTATACGGTTAGATACTTCTATAGAAGTCTATAAATGCATGTCTCTCTCTCTCAAATACAACCATGTTAATGGTGCCTTAAAATCTGAGTATTTAATAGTTTGAGGTCAATGACAGTTCAGATGTTGAGCTACTACTTTAAAGCAGAACATGCTTTTGTTTGTTTGCTGCTTTCTTTAGGATCGTTTTTTTTTTTTTTTTTTTTCTGTTGAAAATTAGGGAAATTCAGTGCTGCTGTTTTCCAACTCTTCAGATTGTAGAATGCCTGTACCTGTACATTGCTGGAGCAATGTTTTCTACAGAAGACACTGAAGGCAACTAAGGAAAGTTAATTTCTTCCCAACTGACCACACACAGTTGCAGGATGCATGCCTAGTGTAGCTGCAGCCCTCAATTACACTTCAGTTTCTGGACCACATATTCTGTGTGTGTAAGCCTGTGCAGGCACATAGGAAAGTGGGACAATGGATGGGACAGACAGACTGACCCACTGCCATCTTGCCTTCTCACAAAATTAGACATATCAGGATGTTTTTAAGGTCTCTTTCCTCCTGTCCACTCAGAAAAGAAGAATGGATTTCAGACAAAATCACTCAACCTCTTACTCCATACTAGTCACAGTAAACAAGCTAATAATAAACCCAGATGAACCCAGAAGTCAGCACGCAGAAAAGAAGAATGGATTTCAGACAAAATCACTCTGAACCTCTTACTCCATACTAGTCACAGTAAACAAGCTAATAATAAACAAAGCATACAGATATTAGATAGATGAACCCAGAAGTCAGCACATGAGTTTCATTTCTTTACAGACACACACACTTAGAAGGGAAAGGAACAAAAAAATGCAAATACCAAAGCAGAGACTACCTACCTTCAATGTACAGGGGCTCAACGACATCATGATTTATCAGTTCGAAGTTCTCATGACCAATCCAGTGCTCCACATTTCTTTTCCTGCCCGTAAAGAAGTTGTCCACAACTGTAACCTCATGGCCATCCATCATTAGTTTGTCAGTAAGATGAGAACCCACAAACCCTGCTCCTCCAGTTATCTGCGTTAGGACAGTTGGTATAAATTTCTTTTGCTTTTTACAGACACACTAGACAAAGTCTACAAACATGAAGACAGAACAGTAGGTTTCAGATCTTTGCTTACTCCAGGGGAAACAACTCCATTTCCATGTGCATTTTTTTTTCCAAAATTTACAGATTTTAAAATTTTGAGAGACATACTTGACATGTTTCATCACTGTCAGGCTAGAAGGTCAGCTACCTATTCACATCAACAAAATCTCTTTTTCAGATTACATTATTTTCCTTTTTTCCCTTTGAATTGGATTGTGCTCTTTTTTGTGACAGCAAAGCCTAAAAACATGCAGAAAGGTATTAGGACAAATTTCTGCAAATCCCATTTCTCAGAGGGAAAAAAAAAAGGTATGACAGAATGCCAGTTTATTTTCATGTCAGATATATCAGACATGTCAAATCCAGCTTCTGTCTGGTTTACATGGAAGACATGCTGGGTATTCTAAGTAAGTACTGTAAGTTTTCACCCAGAAAGGAGGAAGGGAATTCTCTGAAGACCTTTCATTTGTAATAGCTCCTAAACCAAAATCATTCTGTGTCTTAATGCATCCATAGCTTACATCATCCTGGCCTGAGGAGGTCAGTCAGTTGGATTAGATGATCTCTGCAGGTCCCTTACAACTGAAAAACTCTATTCTATGCCATTAGCTCTGACATGCAGCATTTGCCTGTATTGAAACTCTGATGTTTGGCTGCAAAGAAACCAGCAGACATAAAATATTTAAAACCTGTACTCCTGTTTCATTGAAGAAACAAGAAATTCATTAATTTTTCTCTTTTTGCACCGCAGACAGTAACAGTAAATAAGCAAACAAAAATCACTTATTCAGTACTGAAGCAGTCAGAACAATAAGCAGAACTGCAAGTTGTGAGACATATCCAGATCTACCTACAGAAGCAATTATTTTCTCTGTATTTCACGAACTGTTTTCAAGAACCAAGATACAACAGATCACAACACTGAAAAATCAGGCTTTTAAAAACCCGTGTGGTATCAGCTATATAATATATCTTCATGGTCAAATTCACATTTTAAACTGATTCAGCTGTTGATGTCCATTCTTCAGCTGTAGTGACAACTAACTAAACAATGAAAGGACAAGGTGGAATCAAGCAGGAATCCAATGAACAGATAATGTACTGAAATGACAAAGTGATGTATAGAAAAGGATGAGATGCCTGAAGGTCTTTTACCTTGCGTTACTCAAAGACTAAACATTTATCCTGTTCACTACCCTGCCATCCACCCTTTTAAAAAGCAAGATTAGCAGATTTTTTTTTAAACTAGTTAAAAAGGCAAAGGAAAACCTCCAAAGATGGAAAAGGAAAAAAACATACAAAAACTACATCTGTTTTCTTTTGCAAAAACTTGCATGTCCACTTCTTGTATTCTCATCCTTCCTTTTCTTATTAAAAATTCAGGGGCACCTTGTGTGTCAAAACACCTGTAAATGGCAGTTAGTGGAAGAATAATTTAGTTGGTCAATTGAGTATTCCTCTGAGTTTGTCAGGGTTTCCTTATGGCAGATGCAACATCTTATTCAGTTCCCTGACAAACCTGAAGGTGAAACAGGATTTAGGAGAAATCCCCTCTGGAATAAAAGAAAGAACCTCAAGGCTCACATTATGCTGCAACAGAGAGGAGGGAAGAGCAGGTTTCTGCCAGAATGCTGAGAATGAGGACAAAGGACCCCAAAGACTGAGGGAGAACAGCCCTTTGTCATGTGTCACCACTTACCAGAGGGAAAAACCCAAACCCATGCATGGCAAACCCAATGCCATCAGTTTATCTTGACTTGCAAACAAGCCGAAGCCTTGCTGAGCATTCCAAGGGTTTTGGCTTTTCTGTGATGACCTGGATAAGACTTTTCTGTAGAAGACCTGAACCGACTCCTTCAACTGAGGCCCAAGGAAAACTCCTGCTGCTACTTCTATTGCCAAGATACTAGAGAAGATAAACTCAATGCTTGCAACATATGTCTTTGGTGCAGTAAAAGGAAGTGTCTTCTTCCCTATATCCCTTAAAAAAAATTACAAAGCCAACCAAAAAAGTCAAAAAAGCATAAAAAGCATAGAAAAAAAGCACACACAATAAGAAGCATAAAAAGGTAAAAAAAAAAAGCACAAACCAATTCTGTCTGGAAAGAAGTTTTCAATTACCTTAAACCTACAAGTAGTTTTTATGATGAATCTAAGCTGGCTTTATTACATCACTTCCATGGGTATTAAACAAAGAACTTAAGAAATTATTGAAAAAGGAGTTGAACTTCCCCTGGAAAAGTAAAAAACTATGTAAATTATGTTTTTTATCATTACTTGATATAACATTAAAAAAAAATGAAGTTCTTTGTACAACCTTCCTGTAATTACTCATACAAGCATCACTTCTAAGTATTACTTCCTGCAAATCACAATGACATATTAATCTACATAATCATAAGCTGTACGTGAATCATATCATTATCAGAACTGGAGCACTAGCACTTGGGTCTTAAAAAGGAATTCTTTATTAAGATAACATGAATGAAAATATTTAATTACTTAGTAGTGCACATATGCTTGGTAACTTCAGCACCTTTGAAAAGGTACAAATATTACAGATAATTGTCTTCACTAGAGACACAGGTTTGTCTATTTATTGCACACTTCTGCTGTCTGCAATCAAGATTCAAAACATCTTATGCCCCATAAGGAAATTATATTAATGTTTTTGTTTTTTGCTTTATCACTTTACTATATTCAATTCAGAAAAAAACCCCCACCCAACAGATGGAGCCAATGGCAACACTATCTTCCATATAACAGGATTCTTTCTCTTGCATATGAAAGCCTGTGGCCTAGTCACTTCAGAGAACTCAGGAAATAGATAAATCATGCACAACAAAGTGAAGATCTCTTTTCAATGAAAGTGACAGGATATCTGGTCTAAGCTGAGATACCACCACTACTAGAAATCATTTCCAGAGAGATGCTGTTTACTAAAAAGTAACTGCTAGAACTGTTGTCTTGCCAGGACAGTGCTGTGGGCATCTCCAGGCTGGAGCTGGAGATTGCACTCAGAATAAAAAAAAGAAAAATTAAATTAAGAATGCATTCTAGAAAAAGATATAGTATTAAGAAAATACAAAGCAAAAATACATGATCTAGTAAAATTCACTTGGCTGGCCAGTTCTTGAGAATTTTGAAGTGTCATGCAACGTTTTTTATGGGACCTTCAGCTACTCAAAAGAACACAGGATTATTTCCCCTAGAAGTATGACAGCAACACTGTAACAGAATGGAACTGCCCACATGGGCAGGAGGCCTATGGATGCCCGCCCGAGTTGGCACAAAACTAGTCAGAACAACCTGCCACTCCTTTTAGCCAGCTTTCTCTGTAGTCATTTTACCTCTACAAAACACACAGGGAACCAAAAAGCTATTTACCTTCAGGTCAGCTGAAAACACTTCTATTCCAACTACTTGCCATCTCTATTGAAACAACAAATTTCAACAAAATACCCAGTATTTTTCAGTGGCAAAGTCGGAAGTGAACATTAAGAGCTCCACAGTCTGTTAACAGCTTTCACTGACACTTTTGTTGGAAGTACATTCTCACACAGAAAACATGACATTAAGGTTACTTTATACCCTTGCAAACACACGAAGTACACAATTTAGGAATTTTCGAAATTAAACCTCTAGTTTCCTCAGTTTATTTTCTATATTCAACAGGGGCACTGGGAGTCTACAGGTCTCCCTTCTTCAGACTGTCGTAAAAATGACACAACACCATTGCAGAACTAAACTGATTTGGTAACACTTTGTGAAATTTTTCAATAGCAATGAAGATTATTGCCTAAATATGCAGTAAAATAATTTTGTCTGCATCTTTTCAGTTTTTTTCTTCAAGATTTTGAAGTCAAAGCAAACAAAAGCACCAGCTAAGTTAGGCACATTAGCAGAGTTTTGTTGCAGACTTTTCTTTCATTACTAGAGAAGCAGAAGTTCCTACTCTATTTTACACGTCTCAAGTAACTATACTTTCTCTGCCTTCAAAACATGAGGACAATTCCCCCCCCACCAAGATACACAGAAACAAGGAAAAAATCTAGGTCACAGATAACATCAAAAGGGTTTGCAGACAAAACTGGAAAGGTGATTTCCAGCACAATTCACTAAGTTTAAGAATAAACTGGACAACTCCTTGTCCTGAGTTAACCAGCCATCCTCTTCAACCCTCAACTGCTTATGATGCTTCAAAATAACAGAAACAACAGAGAAGATACAGAGAGACGAACATTCCCTGCAGAACAACTTCTTCTGTAGCCTTATGACTAGATTTTGCCCAATTTGGCCACACAAGGTCCCTGTTAAGATGCACTTAAAAAGTCTACCAGCCTCTGAAAGCTTAAGCCATCTGGGAGCACACACAAAGACTCTTTGGCAATGTGATCCTGAGAAGTTACAGGGAGAGCAGTTTAGCTGCAAGTCAAACTTCAAAAGCAGAGTCCACGTGTATTGTTCACATGCTGAGTTTGAGAACATCAACACAAATAAGTGAAGCAGTGCCCTAAAACCTGTGCAATACATATGACAACCAAGGTAATTCCCTTCATCCCTTCTCATGTCTTTAATCCTACAAAACAGATTACATTCCACAGAAGTTTTTGGTATTTTCCCAAAACAACCTCTGAGTAAACACAAACTTACCAGGATTCTTTTACGATCCTTTTCTGATAAAAATTTCACTGGTGGGTATTTCTGCGTGAAACTACAGAACATTTCAAAACAAAGAAGAAAAACTAAGTAAGTTTCAGCCTGGTTTCTTTCACATACTTCTCTTTGATACGTGAGAAACTACTCTGAAAACCTTCCACTCTTAAAGTTCAGCTGAGAGTATATTTAGTCCTTTATTCTAAAAAATAATCTGGGTCAACATAAGACAATGCCTTTGCATGGTGAAATATGAAAATTCATCTAAAAACAGTGCTTTTAAAATTTCTGCCTGATTTTATATAATGAATCATTTGACTTTTATCTTTTGAGAGCAGACTAGCGTCAGGCATGACATCACAAGATAATAAAACAATAAAACAGGAGCACTGACTGGGCACCTTCTTTTTAACGTCTTAAAAGGCAAACAATTGTCTTAAAAGCTCTGGAACACAAAGCAAATTTTGTTGACTTACCGCATTGACTTCAAACACTTCTCCCTGAAGTTTCAATTTGAAACTTACAACAAAGTTTTATTTTGCCTTAAAATTTTACAAAAACCAATATAAAATTTATAATCAGAATGTTGAAAAAACACATTTTAAGATGTTTCAACAATTTCTACAAGAGAGCTTATTCAGTATGAAAATTAATCTTAATTTTCTTAGACATGCTAGACTGCCATTTACTTGATGGTCTTCAAGCTAGCAATTTAATTTTTGCATCTTCTTTACAAGAACTTATTCAAACAAAAAAACCCATAAAATAAAATTATGTGACACATGAATATTAAGTACTCTCTCAAGCTCTTGATGCTTCAAAGCTTAGCAGAACTTCTCTTCCTCCCTGGCATGCATTTTGCATAGAGCAACAAAGTCCTCTGAAAGAAAGTGTGATTTTTATTTATTTATTTCAGTAATTAGCCTCTAGTCTTGGCAATTGAATAGCTCAGGTTTTCCTTAACTAAATACCAGCATGATACTGGACATAAATTAATCTGTGGTTACTCTTCTCCTCCAATAAGTCCACAGGCTAGAGATAGCCTGGTGTAGCGTACAGGAGCCAAAAATGCCAAGAGTTACATTTTCTTCTACCCAACAACAGCTGCTGATTGAAGTGACCCTGCAACTATGATCTTGAAGAACCCCCTCCTCTGCTTCTAACTTGCAGTACTGGCTCAACAGGAATTCTTCAGCACCAGAGCACAGATGCTTCGGTATTTTATCCAATTTTCATCACAGCATGAAAGCTGCTTTCAGTTTCTCAGATAGGGGAAATATGGCAATAGAACCTTCCAATGTTAGCTACACAGGGAGACTGAAAAAGAAGCTACCTACACTTGCCTTACATCACTATACAGGTCACTAACAATTTCTTTGATTTATGCTGAAGAAATGAAAGACTGTGCACAAGCACAATGCAATGTGTAATCCATATCCTTTCTGAGACAGAGAGGGAAATTCACTCTCAACAGATTTATGGAGTTCAAAATAAGTTTAAGTGCCAAATAACTAGATGCAAAGCAAGTCTCTCTCCTGCATTCTGAAGCCCACTATTTTAAGGTTGCAGTAATCCAACCTGGGGTCGTATTGCTGCCAAAGGGATCTCACAACCAGTTTTGCTCCTTCTATTACACTAGTAGCAGTTTAGAGGCAGTGGGATAGAGTCTGGCAGCCAAAAACCTTTTGGAAACAAAGTGGAGTTTATCTTGACTTGATGCTTGCTTTGATGACTACATGGCAATGCTTTTGCTGTGCAAATTCTTAACAAAAACTTTACAGCTCTAGCTTCAGTTAAACAATCTCTTGTCATGAGACTAGCATTAAGGAATTCTTGTCTTTCCTCCTTCTCAAAAGCATGAAGATGGCTTGCTTTCAAGTTTTATTAGCTTATGAAGTAAGAAAACATTGACACTAGAATAAGCTTTACAGACAGGATGAGCTTTCAGGCATCTGACAGTGAGTAGTTATTTATTGCCACTTCACACAGATAAACAATTTAAAAAATATTAATTGCAACAACCCACATTCAGCTGAACCACCAGAGGTAAATGGCTACATTATTTGAAAAATAATAAGGCAATAATAAGAGCACCGCTTTTGTGAAAGTATAATTTCCAGATTGGCTGATACAGAGGTAAAAAAATATTTTGATTCCTTCTCCTTTTTCCTAGTGTTCTGAAACAAGATTTATCAATACACATGAAAAGGCAATAGCATTTATATGGCTTATGGGAGAAGTTTTAAATTAATGGTTCTACTCAACAACTCATTGCTCATTTGAAAAAATACAACAATTATTAAATAAAAAAGAGCCAATCAGGATACCCTCCCACAAAGGTCTTCTGTGGATGGCAGAAGAAAATACCTGAATTACCCACAACTGAAGCTGAAGGCTTACTGGACTATCAACAAGATTAAATAAATCAATTTAATATTGTAATTGGTAAGGTGGTGACACAATCTGCAATTTGTTTCACATTGCCAATATACACCTAGTTCAACCTACGAAGTTCATGTGCACGTTAAGAAATGAGCAACCAGCTCAGTATTCTAACTGAAATAAATTGCATGTGGCAGGTCACTGAACCTTTCAAATCAATTGTAAAAAACAGAACTGATTTTTTCTCTTTTTTTTTTTTTTTTCTTCCTTATAGCCCAGGAGGGGTGTGAGGAGGAGGGGCAGCTGCTCACTGACAAGACAAAACTCTGGACACCAAAGTACTGCAGGTGACAAGCACACCTCTGGCCAGCAGCAATGGTATTCTGCACCCTCTCCAGAGGAAGAGCACACAACCACCAGTATGCAATATCCCACGAGGGCTTACTGGTACTGCTTCGACAGTCTAGACTTGACCCTTTGCAATGCAGCCCTCTCCGCTTTGCCTGGGACAGCAAGGGTGTCACCTGCAAAATATTACCACTGGCAAAAGCAGCATGTCCTTGCCAGAGCTGAGTTCCCACTGCATTACCAGACCTCATTCTGTGATGAAATCATCTGTCCATGAGGACACCCAGATCAGAGAACTGATGTGACACAAAGGTGAACAGACAAAGTGAGGAGTAACATATTCCCTTACAGATCCTGAGAGAAGCAGGTCAGCCAGGCTCATCCAAAGCACACACACAGGCTAAGATGCACAAGCAAATCACTGCTCAGTAGCTGAAGCAGAGTAACTAATCACAAGTATGGGAAAAGAGTGGTAAAACATACTTTAAGTGTCTTGAAGATGAAACCAGTATGTCCTAGCAGACATAAACCACAGTAATCCATTCATCTGCTGGACTCCAAATAGCAAATACCTCCACAGGATTTGAACTCTACAGAGTCCAGCACTCCCAGCTTGTTTTAGTAGGATCAATCAGTCAGAATACCTTAACCATTACTGTCTCAGCATCCGATGCCCTGTCCTCACTTATATACAACAACAAATCATAGGTGCTGAAGTTGTATACAAAAATTTATTTCAAGCCTACAACTAGAGAACTGACTGCTGCAGAAAAGAAATTGTGCCTTTGAGCTGCTTCCCAAATCCAGCAGATGACATACCTTTTTTCTAGATCTTTGATTTTCTCCCTTAGAGGTGCAACAGCCTAAAATAAAGGAAAAACATTTAATCTTTGAAGAATAAAACATGATTCACATCACAAAAGATATACATAGGAAGTTGTCTTAGAGCAAAAATCATGGCAGTCTCTTATGCAGATCTTTACTGAAGACACTCCAAGAAACTTACATTTTAAAGCCTCCTTTACACTGAAAAAACCTTGAACCTTTTCCACCAAAAATCAAATCACCTAGAAAAGTGTGGAATGAAATCCTTTAACTTACCACTGAAAACAAAACATCTCAAGGCTATGAGTACCATAGTCTTGACAAGGACATCCAATGTTATGATTCCTATTTGACAAGTGACTTGTCTGAGGTTGTCAAAGGTAATCTATATCCAGCAACAGAACAATGGGACAATAATTTAAACATCAGCTATTTAAATGGACAACACATAAGCGTACAGAGGACACAGACACAGAGAGACGGGCATTAGCTCCAGTGAAATGACCGTAATTCTCAGAACATGCTATGCAAATTTAAAGATAAATCACATTTAAATACCTAAATATGTTCTACATCAGGATTTGAGGGAATATTTAGGCTTAAGAAAATATTGAAAGGAAATTTGTTAGAAAATATAGTTCACCTACAAAGACTTCTGTTTGTATTTTTACGGCTTTAGAAGAGAGAATCACTTAAGCTGGGATCAGTTTCAATCTCTTTATCACAGGACCCAAATTTCTAACAGTCCTGCTGAATTTCAACAGGAGTCCCTGAACTCTTGTTTTTAAGTTTACTAAAGCCCTGTCATGAAATTTACCCTCTTGGGCTATATATAAGTTGAAAGCTGTCAGAGGTTCTAACTGGTACTAAGTGGCAGCACATCAGCAACCACCATTATTTTGTTTTATACAAATACCTCTGGTTAGAGCTAGACAATTCAGCAACTTCATAAACTGAATAAAGCTGCATATTCATGTTAAGAGGAAACAATACAGTATTATCATTTATATTCATTAAATATTTAGCTCTGTGGAAGAGCAAATAATTCTTGAAACAGTTATTCTGATGGTGTATGAGTACACTGATGGTGTATGAGTACAGTCTTAAAAATAAGATCCAGAAATGCCCAACTTCTCAGACCTTATAGTAACTCTGATCTACACACTGAATTGCAAATATTTCACCATTCTTAAACAACTGGAATTTTCACAATGCTTGTTGCAACACTTACCAGAATTTTTTTTTTTAAATTCAAAAAAACCAAGCAAAAAACCAGAGAGGAATGCAAAGACAAACTAAGAGGACGGGCTTTCTGTTGATTTTAAGCAATTTCAGTAGGCTGCTCACTGTGTCCAGAGGAACAACTGCTATATAAACCTGCTGGAATACAAGACACTATGCAGACCAGGCTACACTAGTACAGGAACACACACACCCACAAAAGGGTAAGTGGTATCAACCTCAAAGACCTCTCCATCTATTTAATACTTGGTTTTATTGGTATTAGACTGGAAGGCTGAAACATTTGGAGAAACATCCGTTGCACACATTCTCAATATTTCACAATAAACCCTGGCTAAAATGGAAATTCAGAGGCACTGGTACAGCAGTCCAGATTCAGTCCCCATGTCTACTCCAGAAATTGCCAGGACTTGTGCTTAAAGCCTTGGCACTGCACACCCACCCCAGCCACAAACATTGCTATATTTTTTCATTAGTTAAGAACAAAGCAAAGCAATTTTGGGCACCCTCAAATTTGTAATGCACCTTGTAAATGCTTCACATTTTATAAGGCAGTCAGAGGAAAGAATTTGTGTACATCCTTTAAGTAACTAATAAAACAGTTCTTGGGAGGATTCTACCATAATCTCTGCAGCAAATGCATCAGGAGATGTGTCACTTTCAAGAAAGGTTTTAATGAAAATAAAGTGGAGTCAGAGATCAATGTTAGAAACTCCACTAGAGCAAACAGCAGTTCCAAAACTTATGTACAGACACAATTCCAATGATTTAGTAGAATCAAGAGTAAGGAGATACAAGTAAATACACCACTTCAACATGAAATAAGTGAAATGGAGTCCTCAAAATAAAACAGATTACAACTATTAGGAAACTAACCTCCTCTATTCTACTTTCCACCTTCTGATCCCCATTTTCTTGAAGAGACCTGTTGGCAAGGAAAGAAAAAAAAAATAATCCACACCTAAGCAGTAATTGCTCCACTGCATCTGCATCATATTAAAATAGTATCCTCAGAGCATCTCGAGTTAGTATTATTTAAAAAATGTAATTAGAACAAATTAAAGAGGATGGCCTAATTTTCATTGAAATCCATCAGTTTGGCAGAAACTGAACCAAGCCCACAGGAAAGACCAGTAGCAATAAAAATGACCTTCATTTTACATAGAAAATTAACTGCATTTTAGAAAAGTGTTTAATTACTGGTTTTGAGTGCAAATTTACTGTGCAAAGGCTGAAAATGTCTCTTTGAGGGTCTCTGCTTCTGTATGCTTACTGTACGCTGACAAAACTTTTTCCCTTCGGCAAACGTATCCCACTTTGACTTTGAACTTTTCCAAACACACGGGAAAAACCCCAACTGCACTAAATAAAACACATCTTCAGCGACTGCCTGATGGGCAAACTGACTTCTCACACAAATGTTACTCTTCTGACATGAGGCCAAGGATGAAGTATGTTGTGGTAACTCATGAAAATAGAGTACTGTCTAAAAGGCCAGTGTCTTGCACAGATCTGTGTGGTCTTATTTAGATTCTAATTGGGTAAAGTGTCTCAGTTATGTTCACTTTTGAGTAAATTTTTACAAGTGTAGAATATGTATTTTTAAATTCTACCTCTTGTATTAAGGTTATGCAATTTTCCTAACATTTGTGTTACTATGCTTTTGGGTTTTTTTTCAATTAAACCTTCTGAAAGGGGAATTATTCATCTTACAGTAGTTAAGTTTTTGCATATTAGAGGAATCATGGGTATCCAACATAAAATGCAGTTCTTTCAAGTGAAAAACAGAGCGCCTTTACTTGGGACCTGAACTTATTACACCTAGAGAAACAGAAGATCCTTTGTTAAGCAGATATATATATATATATATTTATATACACACCACACTGTTAGAAGTTACAGCAATGATTCCCTTCATAACCCTCTGAAAAACTTTCACTTTTTAAGAAAGTCAACTCTGTATATTACTGAGGCAAAGACTTACTGACCAGACTCATTTGTATCTCTAAATAATACAGTAAATTCCAACACCAAGACACACATTCCCTGAACCATCTGTTCAAATCAAGTTGTCGTTTATTGCACTAGTGACAAATAAAAACCCTGAAGATAATGTTGAATGAATTTACTATAAGGAAGTGGTATTCAGCTATCCTGGTGGATTTTGAAAATGCTTTCCCAAGTAACAGAAATTTACAAAAACTATGCAAACAACTGTGGAATAGATAGCCTTTCCTCTATTATAAGTGAGCAAGGAAAATTTGGAAAACCCCTAATAATTTAAAAAGGTCCCCTCAAAAATAGTTCGTACTGTTTTTTTACCCACAAATCCTGCAACTCAAGGACTGGCAACTCTGCAATCTATTTCTTAATGAGCATTTCCTCCCAACAAAGACAACCTTACTGACTGAGGACCAATATCAGTCCCTCATAAATGATTTTCACCCTCAACAGTTCTATAAAGGACATCTCAAATAAGAATTCAGAGGCAGGTAGTGGCAGAATTTATAAGGACAGCTTATCAGGAAATAAACTGGATCAGGAAATAAACAGGAATATCAGGATCCCACACCCACCTGACCTCCTCAAACCTCTCTCTGAGGTTCTTGTCCTTTGTTAAGAAATGCTCAGCTGCTCATGTAACAGCTGCTAAGCTGCCATAGCTCACTGGTCATGATAACGTGGTAATCTAACCGCTATCTCCATCTGCAACCTACAGCAGCCCAGCAGCTGTTCACCTGACAGCTGAGCACTCTCTGCATCAAGGGTGGGAAACTCCAAGAGGAGTTAGAGTGGACGACTTGGGATAGGAACAGACTCCCAGGGTAAGCTGGGTGCATTAGAGCCTAGAGAAAATTCATTATTATTAGTCTCATTTTGTCTCAAGCTTTCCTTACTATGTGCTGCTAGGAGTGGCAACAGAATACCAAAACCCTTTACCAGCAAAACAACATGGTAAAGTATTTTGTCCTCAATACACAATGACTTTGCTGTAGGGAACAAGCTGTCCCCATATTCTCCTCAATTTCTCTTGCAGCTGTGTCTTCCCAGTGAATTTTCCTGCAGGACAAACTCACACGCAAGCAGAAATGTGAAAATCTGCATGTTTTGCATACATATTGTCTTTCTGTTTCTAAAGGAAAAAATTCTAGGGGACAATGCAAGATTTTCTGGTTTTCAGCAGTTAAACCATCAGACTCTCTACCAATTAACTGTGGAGGAGGAAAAACTCTCCAAAGCACATTTCTGATTCTAGGTACAGAAATATAGTAATGGGAAGCAGTGTGCTGCTCTTCAATATTCAAGCCCACATTATTACTGAGATACAGTCACGTCTGTGCTGAGAAAAAGAACAATCCAAGCCTATACAAACAGGTATGCCAACCAACTGGCCAAAATCAGAGGATGAATTTGTGCAAAGAAAAGCAGATGAAGTGTTGAGTAAAATTCCGGGTGAGATCTATATCAAATATACAACAATTTTTGAGACTGAACACTTGTATTTAAAAAAAAAAATGGTATCAGCTGCTTAGCAACCACCCAAGCAACAGTGTGAGCTGCTGTTTTTCTCCCTACTTTATATATATTGACAGGAAAGGTAAATTAGTTTTATTAAATATAAGGACAGTCAATACAAAAATTTTATACATTACCTCATATTGACAAAGTTTCCCCATACAGCTGGAAAATAAGAAGAGAGAAAACATTACAACGACATATAGCAGTACCTGAGGTAATTTTTTCCTATTATCATCAGAAGGAATTTAAGACAATATTAAGTATGTTAATCACAAACTATCTAAGTAAGTTACATATACATCCCCCCATATATAAGTGTCTAGAACACAGTTTGAGAGTATGGCTGGAATTCTGATGAGATTACATGGGACTGTAAAAAAAATACGCAGGAATTATCTAACCTGTAATTTGTCACTGCACACAGACTGGATAAAACAGAACACTCGACTTGTTTATTAGGGAAACTGGAAAAATGACAAGAGCAAGAAAGGAGCCCTGTGGACCTGAACCACACAAATTAGAAACTGCAGAGTGACAAAAGACTGGCCACTACAGGCTACAGCTGAACCAGTCCAAAGAGGTGTCTCAAGAGTCCTGCATTAAAGGTAGCAAGTGCTTGTGTGCACATATAATTGTGTCTAAATACATACATAATCTGATGTAAACACAAAAGACACCTAAGCAATATAACTTACAATGCCTCAGTAAGTAAACAAAACTCATTTATTGCTGTTTGCATGGAAGAAAGTTTTACAGAAAGATAAATCACAATATAAAATCAAAGACCAAAAGATGTAACAAATGTAACTGGTCAGGGCTTAGGTGATTATAGGAAGACTATCAGAACACTGACTTTACTTTTAACTTTCACCTAGGAAACAGAATAAAGTTCAAAGTGAAAAAATTAGAAGCTGTAAACCAGGCTACAATGACAAGGAACACTTGACAACTTCACATCACCAAGACAAACAAGATTAACATGGAATAGTTATGTAAGGGACTTTGCAAAACAAGCAACACAGGAAATATACTCCTAACATCTCCAGAAAATCATTCTGGAGTTGCTCTTTAAGAGACAAAGCTCAAGCTAAGGACAAAATTACATTGGGTCTTAGGGAGTAGCCTATATGCAGTATAACCATACATATAGAAAACTTATCAAGTGTCCACAGATTTTGTAAGCTGTAAAGTATTTTGCCTACCTTTAGGCTTTGCACATACATTTCCACCACTATTACTCAATGAGCTCAAGCAGGCGATGAGGAGTTACAGAAACAAAACAAAAAACAATGCTACAGTCACAGGCACCTCCCAGACAGGACAAATTAAACATTCCCAGGAAGGAGGAGTAGGGAGGACACAAATGAGGATTCAGTAATGCAGTTGTTCTAGCCTTCAGGGGATGGGAAAGCTACTGAACTGTTCTTAAGTGCTGAGTGCTGCTGAGTAATTCACGAGTAACTCAAAAGAATCCATGACAGACTAAGAAATAAGCTGTAGGAGAGCTCTGTGTTATCTGTGGTGATACCATAAAACCACCTGTCATCATCTGGGGAAAAGAGAGGGATGCTTTATTATATTAGAACAAATGACACATAAAATCCAACTGAATTTTTAAATAACCTGGATTTTGTGTTAACTAGATAAAGTAAATTTAATTGGTGAAAACAAGATACGGCATTGAGCAGAGTTAAATTCAAGCTATTTACCCTCTGGCTAGGATTTTAGAATTATGCATGATCACACTAATGAAAAAAAAACTTTTCTTTTA
Organism: Onychostruthus taczanowskii; assembly: GCF_017590055.1. NCBI lineage: Eukaryota > Metazoa > Chordata > Aves > Passeriformes > Passeridae > Onychostruthus > Onychostruthus taczanowskii. Next base: position 5,649,821 of record NW_024503457.1, on the reverse strand, counting down.
ATGAGTGATGACAATCTGGCAGTTACAGGTACAGAATTCTCCAGTTAGAGAAATACATACAAATAATGTAAGTGGTTATGCAGTGGCAGGAAGCATCTGGGTTTAGCTAGTGATGTAGGAATTGATTGAAGAAAAACAAAAAAAAGGAGTTGCCAGCTGCAACAAATACCACCCTCCCAATTTTGCTGCAAAGACAACAAATGAAGTGAAGCCACATTGCATACAAAGAACTGGCTTCCTAAAGAAAACATGTGACTTGTGTGTGCTCAGTGCCCACAGCAGGGAAGGGAAGTGCAAAAAGGCATTCACATCCTTCCAGAAACACTGTTTTTGATATCTCAGTTCTGTAGGAGCAAATGACCTCCCATTAAACTTTTACAAAACGTATTGGGTACCACTGAAAAGGAAAAAAAATTCAAAAATTGCAAAATTAACCACACAGGAACTATCACCCAGAGAGATCAGAAGAACCCTGAAGTCTCTCATGTGTAGAGAGATGTTGCAAAATCTCACTTCAACATACTGACTGCCCTTATAAAGGATCTGAATGCACAATTCTAAAAAGGATCTCTTTGGCTACTGGTGCTCACATGGAGCTTACAGCAAAGTTGAAGGGATCAGAGCTAATATTTTTGTACAAGAGTGGAAATAAGGTTTGGCTGTTTTCCTTCCAAATACACAGCTGTTTATATAACGGGCTTACCCAGCAGCAGAACCAGAAGCACAACTGGCTCACGGAGGATTTCCCTGCCCTAAAGGTTAAGTCAAGGCTGGTTTGACATTCAAGCAAGAATGATGGAAACATAGAGGTAAGTAGGTCCAAATCCACAAGCCGAATGATGAAAACGACAAGCCTAAATTCAAGATGAAAATCATTACAGGCATCACAAAACCACTTGATAGGCCCATCAAGTTCAGTCCCCAAACTCTGCAAACACAGATGGTTAAAAAAATCTTCCACATCGGCAAGGTCATGAATTAGGCACTACACAAACCCAGCTTTCAAAAGCATGAGACTCCTAATGGACCAAATTTGAGCAAACAGTAACACAACCCAGAACTTCACAGTAAAAGTCAGTTTTAAAAATTCAAGTCTAAAGCCAAATCTTTTAAGCCAAAATGTATTAATCCAGGATAATAGTCCTGTGCCAATTCTCAGGCTGTAGAGATTTAACATCCTCACCCCCCACAGCCACACAGAACATCCTCTGTGAAGAACTTCCAACTCATCCAACTAGAAAGCATTCATAAACATAGTCTTCCTGCCATCTACTGAAACTGTGCAGGGAAGAATTCATGATTCATTGGACTAAACAGAAGCATGACTTGTAACATAACAATTAAGACACTCACCTACAAGAGAAGGAGACCAGGGTTCTACTTCTTCCAAAGACTGATTTTAAACCTCACCCAATGACTGACTAACATCATAATAAATTGGCATTAGGGGAGTGAGCAGAATATCTGAATTGTTGTAGCCTGTTTTAATGGCCTGTAGGAGGAGGAGTAAAACTAGGACTACACCTATCTGTTTTGAGGTGTCTTTTCCCCTTTGCATCCTTTTCATAAAACAATGAAATAATTTTTAGTGCAGCATTTTTGCAAGGATTAATTGCAAGTACCATGAAGAGTAAAGTACATTAGTCACTAACAATTTCCACAGACATTACACTTTAAAGTGAAGGCTTCCACAGAAAGACATCATGCCTTGACTGAAATGATGAAGAACTCTCTAAAAGAGCCTCTTTTAGAGGAAAGGAAAAAAAGGTTTCTTAATGCTCTAATCACAGTATTTTTATTAAAGAGGTATTTACATTTATCTGACTAAATATTAATCCCTCAGGGTTTGTAGAAAACCCAAATGCTTTTCTATTTCTTTCCCCAGCCACTGAGATTAAGCTGTAACTACGTGGCAGGCACAGTCTTACAGTAAAATTGTTGTCAGTTTTCAAGACTTCTCAAACCTCCCTTAAAGGCAATTAGTCATATATGAGTAAAGAATTTGGTGTTGATTTTGTTCCTACTGAATGTATTTACATTCCTGGAAATTTAAAAGTTTGTTTAGTTTTTCTAGAGAAGCCCTGTTCTGAAATGATGCTGAATGCAGAGGACTGCAATGACTGGGATACTGTCAGTAAAGGAGCTATCCTTTGGATACAAACCAACCATGCCTACTTTAAGTAAAAAACAAAGAAACAAAAAAATCCCCAAACAAACAAAAACAAAGAAACAAAAAAAAAAAAAAAAAAAAAAAAAAAAAAAAAAAAAAAAAAAAAAAAAAAAAAAAAAAAAAACCAACCCCACACCACAACAACACAAAATATAAAATCTGTTAAATCACACTTGAAAAATACAATAGAAATCCCAAGTATTTAGCTGGGGTTTTGCTGAGCATCTACTATGAAATGGACACTTCAATATCACAGTCAGACTTAACTCTGACCAGCTGCATTTCATAGCAGGCAAGTATTATCTTTCCAGATCCTCAGAACATAGGAATAGGATGTATGTTTTCATCTAAATATCTTTTGAATTTGTCATCTGCAATAATACTTTTTGTACAGGTTTCTATCAAATACAGATTACTACCCTAAGAGAACCTTACATGCCATAATTAACTCATCCACAATAGGCTGAGGAACCAGAAAAACAACACTGTCACAACCTGAAGGTGGAGAAAAAACACAATCTCAAAAGAACGCTGTATCTTTATCCCTCCTCTCTGGGCTTCTTTAAATGACATTAAAATCAAGTCACACACTACCACAGGCCCTCAACAGTAATATACATTCAATTTGAAATTATTAGTGACATCACTAGTTTCAGCATCACATATATTTCAAAACAGATGTTTTAAAAAGCAAAACTGTGATGTCCATAGAGATCCAACTGTACCAAAACCAGATACAATCTCTTTTAAAACAATATTCTTTCCCAAATGCTTTATTGTTTGCATTTTCAGGACATTGTTAAAGAAACACTTACACAAACTTTTCTCTAAATAGATTTAGCCAAAAGCACTGGGATTTTTCCCTGTATTGCTCACCTTTCAACTTCTGCTCCTCAAAATATAGAGGTTACAAGATGATATTTGTTACAAATACAGCATGCAGGAATTATATTAATTGATATACAGTCATAACCAGAATTTTTAGAGCAAACTCATATGCTCTGAAAATCCAATGTGAATTGCTTCAGTCAAACTCTCCATTGCAGAGAGATGCAACAGCATTCAAAAAAGGGTTTTTTTTTTTTTTTGCTTAAATCTGACTCTCCACAGTCACTCAATAACTTCAGTCTCCTAGAAGAAATAAGTTCTTAGTTTCCAGACTCAAACCTGACAAAAAGAGAGAACATGCAAGGGAAAACATAAAATGCTTTTTAATACAATTGCATTAAAGTTTTAATTTAATTACTTTACATATTTAATAATAAAGAAATAATAAAGAAAACAATTCTTTTCTTTAGGAAACTATTACTTCCCACACAACACCTTGAGGCTAAATTGCAGAAATATTACTTTGATGGACTTCTCAAGCAATGGCAGCTGGGTGGCTGCACCCAGGACTCAGTGCCCAAAGGGAGATCAGTAAAAACTGGTGCCCATCAGGGGGGTGCACTGGGATCAGTACTGCTCAGTATCTCCATTAATGACACAGACACAGCACTGAGTGCATCCCCAGCAAGTTGCAGACAACACTGAGCTGGTAGGTGTATTGAGGGAAGGGATGCCATCCAGAGGGACAATGACAAGCTTAAGGAGTGGGAAAACATGAACCTTTTGAAGTTCAAGGCAAGTGCAAGGCCTTGCACCTGGGTTGGAGCAACCACCAGTATCAGTACACACTGAGTTACAAGAGGACTGAGAGCAGCCCTGTCAAGAAGGTCCTGGGGGTACTGGTAGAAAATTTGGACATGAAATGGCAACACACACTTTCAGCTCAGAAAACAAATCAAAAACACTGGGCAGCACAAAAAGAAGTGTGGTCACCATGTCAGCTGAGGTGATTCTTCCTCTCCACTCTACTCTCATGAGACACCTGCATACAGCTCTCGGGCTCCCAGGACAAGAAACACATTGACTTGTTAGAGAGGGTCCAGAGGAGGGCCACAACCCATCATCAGAGGGATAAAACACCTCTCTTATGAGGACTGTCTGGGAGAGCTGATTAGAAGAGCCTGGAAAAGAGAAGGCTCTGAAGAGACCTTACTGTGACTTACTTAAAAGGGGCTTATAAGAACAATGAAGAAAAACTTTCTAGCAAGGCCTGTAGTGACAGGATCCTTAAGAGGCAATGGTGCCAGCCTGAAAGACAGTAGGTTTAAGTAAGATGCAAGGAAGTAATTCTTTACTATGAGAGTGGCAAGCCTGTAACAGGTTGTCCAGAAAAGTTTTGGATGGCCCACACCTGTAAACAATGTGAGGCCGGACAGGAGTCTAAGCAACCTGTTCTACTGAAAGATGTAGAACATCCCACCAGGGTAGTGGGGGACTGGATTAGATGATCTTTAGAGGTCTCATCCAATGCAAACCATTTTATGATTTGGCCAATATATTTCAAATCACCTTTTATAGTCTTGATTATATAAGAATAAAAAATCCTCTCAACTGTAGTTCATCTGTAATTCCAGCAGTGTGTTAATTTTCTTTAGAGAATTATTTTACTGATGAGAGTATTTTGCAATATTAGTGGAGATAACAACATACAATTATTAATCATAACTTTGTATTAAAAAAATCCACCTTACCGAATGAATTTTATGATTATGCCTTTGGGGAAAGTACAACAACTTGAATATTAAAAAAGATTTTGAAAAAAATACAACCCTGGTAAGTCTACACAGATCTCTGTATGGCAAATAGTTCTTGTTGCATCTCCCAAACTGATGCCTTGCTCAACAGTAAAGTTCCTGCCTCAAATCAAAGACAGCAGATAGGAACTGTAGCTTTTCCCACACGAGAAGCATCCTAGACACAAAGACACAGGGTTTGCTAAGGGAAAGATGTATCTTGGACATCTTGTATCTTGGACAGCACCATTGCCACTCTATGTCAACACTTCAGCTAGTCATCAACTAGCAAAACAAAGGCAACACAATCACCAGGAAATTTCTCCACTCCCTCTTAAGAGCAAACGCTTAAACCTTGGCAAGCCAATACTCTCCTACAGCTGTGACACAGAAAATTTGCATAATGTTGTTTCTTTACAAGAGGCAATGGAGCTTCATACTGCATGGGAAGGTAGCCAAGGGTACTTTTTTTTAACATTTCAATTAGCATCATCACTTTATGACTGAATTTTGTTCTTAGTTTCCCAGATGGAAAATTCTCTTGAAATTTTCCATTAAGTCTTTTTTCCAATTCTGTATTCACTGTTGCTACTCCTTCCCGCCTCATATCTTCAGCATATCATTCTTTACCACTGCTCCTCCACTGACTCATCTGGTGATAGCTAAGATTGTTTTCAGTGGACTCACAGAATGTTCCAATGGTCAGCACTGTAACTGAAACAAACTCACTTTTCCCAGCTACCTTCCACAAATCCCTTCAGGTAAATTGATGCAATAACCCCCTCCTCTCCCTGAAAACTACCAGTTTCAACCAAACTCTGCTTTGGTCAACCAACCTTAGAAAAAAGAAACAAGCAATATAAATGTCGAGAAATATTCCCCCTTGCAAAAACAGAGGGTAAAGAAGGTGAAAGCCCTAAGAGTATTTGTCCTTGAGTGGAATGATGACAGGGCTGTCTCCTGAACATGCTGTAGAAGAGACAAATACCAAGTGGAGGTAAGATATTAAAGATTAAATATTAAATGTAGTTAAGAGAGGAACCGTGAGATTAATTTCTCCAGGATGCCAAAAATTGTTTTAGAACATCATGGCTAGCAAGGCATAGTCAGAGTCCATCTATTCTGATAAACAACTGAAGCATGAACAAATTTTCATAAGCTACACGAGTACAGCTAGTTGCAAGCCTGATGAGCAGGGAACTGGAAGCTGTTACGACAGTGAACTTATCTGCACAAACCCACAAACGAAAGGCAACTTGCTGAATCAAGCTGCTTGCCAGCAATCCTGATGTCCTACACAACCATTTTGAACTCCTCCATGGCCAACCAATCCTGACATCTAGTTAAAAAATGGATGGAGAAGGAAGACTTCTGATACGGAATAACACTGAGACAGCCTGAAGCAATAGGGCAGGACCAACTTGATAACTGCTCTTCTATTATGAAAAGTGGAAGTAAAAGCTTATCAAAACAAAACATTAAGTAACATTTAATCTTCGTTTTGAACATATGCAAGACAAACAGCATGCAAGGGGCTGGTAAGATTCAAACTGAAAAGCTCACTCACACCTCGATATTTTGAGAAGAGAACATTGTATTCTTCCTAGCTGATGAAAATCTGACAAAAACAAATGGCTAATCCTATAAAACAAAGCATAACAACCATGGAAACTAACAATGTTGTGAAAAGTCAAGCCACTATACTACAGGATGTACTTCCCTCACATTATTTTGACATTTCATTTCTAAGTTGTTCTAATAGCTGTGCTATAACTTACCTTACAAAGGAAATGAGGTCTTTAGCTTGGATCTCATGACAGCACCCTACTATTCCATTTTCCCCTTGGAAAAGGAACAAGCCTGCTGATATACTTCCTGAGAACCATTTGATCTACAAATGAGTAAAGAGAACTGTTCTACTTTACCAGAAACAGAGCTCTTAACTTTTTCATTAAGAACATGCAACTGCCCTGTCATACATCAGAAGATTATTTACAGTAGCATCAAGATTAAAGCAAACCACGCAGACTGATGGTCTGGTCTTTAAATCCTGGGTACAAGATTCTAAGTGTATTTCCAACAACTCAAATAGGTTCTGATTCTGCAAAGGCAGTTCCACTGAAGCATGGTTGCACGTCCCTATAAAGCTGAATACACACCCAAAACTTCCAAGGGAGTGAGTTTAAGGTGTTTGTCTATTGACATCCCAACACACAGATTTTTAAAAAGAGAGGAACACTCTCAGCTTGCATATACACAGATTTTTAAAAAGAGAGGAACACTCTCAGCTTGCATATAAGTTATTCATAGTGTGATGAAGTTTTTTAACATTATTAATTTAATTCTCTGCTCTTTTATGATCTGTCTACATTCCTCATTACAGACAACTAAAATCAATTAAACCCACTTCACTTCTGTTCATAACCACCTCACGTTCTGAAGCTGTGGTTTCATAACCACTTATTCAAGATGATATAAGTGGAGCTCATGACTGAAAGAATTTGTTTCAGTCCACCTCCACACACCCCTCCACCCCACTTTGGTTAGCATTAGCACTCCTCCACTATTTTGCTGGGGGTTAAATCAGAGGAAAGTTGGAGCAGAAGACTTTTTCCCTTTAAAAGGGCAATGCAAACTCAGTCTCTGGGCAAGGTTTCCCACTATATGTAGCACAGTACAGTCATGCAATGTTCACAGAAGAAGACAGCACTGGAGGTGAGTCAACTAAGTCAGTTATGAAGATTATTAATAAAAAAATTGAGCAGCAGTCAGACATATTACAGAGTGATTCAAACAGCTTGCTAGCTGCAGAATCTCCAAATTCATCACCTGGGCAGTGGGGAACAACATCACCCCTTTCACCCAGGACTGCAGAAAAGGTAAAGGTAAATTTTAAACTTTATTCACTTCCTTCTCCCAGGAAACAGTTGCTTAAGTTACAACAGCTTTCAATTGCCTGCTACATAGAAATGCTCCTTTTGAATTCTATTTTTATACATATACACCATGCATAGCACAATGTTTCAAGTAAATGATTTCTTAAAACTAATATAAATTAGACTTAAGGCATCAAATACTACCTTAATTCAAATCCAAAGTAAGGATCTTTCTGGCTCTAAGTGCTACTAGGGAACCAAGTGAAGTCCATAAAGGAATTCTAGGGATCTTATACAGTGTGTCTTATGCCATGACAGCACTTCATTCAAAGTAAACAGGACTCAGTCGAGACAGGCTCCTAATTGCAGACCTGCAAATGTGATGGCAACACTGCCAGCAGCACTGCCAGCTTTTATCCCATTTTACCACTGCGCACCACCTCCTGAAGCTGGAGCCAAACAGCTGTTGAATACCCACACTGTCAAACAGCTTTAACACAAAAGGGTGATCTCAGTCCAGACCAGCTCCTTCATCTGGCGCATAACAAAGAAATTTCAGTCATTGTATGGATGGGGAGCAGTGATACTGAAGACAGCCCAGCCATCCACCACTGTGTGAAACTACCAAGAGCCGCTCAATGACTCCTGAGAGTGAAATAGCTCACAGTGTTTCAACTGTATGCAAAAAGTTCTTTCTCTAGTTTGCAAACTTGCACAGAGAAGTTCTTCGGGCACCTTTGTAACCAATTTGCATTCAAAGGCAAAAGATTTCTAGGAAATAAGACATTTTTCTAAATTATATTCCCAAAACATTTGCTCAGGGTTTCACACACAGGTTGACAAAATGGCACTATTTAAAAAGTCCTATCCTCTAGTCCAGAAAAAAATAATGTCCTTGCCAACTATCTCATTCCCTGTAAAATGTGCTCAAAGTCTGACTGCCCATGCCCTAATACTGAATGGAAATTCATGGAAAGGAGGTGCACAGCCTAAAAACACTTAGTCATTTGGAGAGTACTTGAGAAAGAAGGAATGTAAGAAGTGCCAGCACATACACCTACACCAGCTGCTCAGTTTTCTCAGATTCTCTGCTATTTCAGTCAGGCATTATCTGACTGCAAGCAGAGAGTAGTGATGATTCAGTAACATTGTGAGGAGTACCCTTTTAGGGTAGGTGAATGGGATTATAAATAATCACTTCTGAGAGAAGCAAACAAAAAATATTCTCTCTAGAATCTGACAGAGCAGTGGCATCTGCTACCATACCATACTATGCAGCTGATACCGAAGGATGTCACCACTTTTGATCTCTAGTCAGAAGATGGGAAAGCACCGCATGTTAGATATGCAAAAAATATGTTCCCATCAGACTGCAACTTACTGCCTTTTCAAGCCACTTTTTTTGCCACACCGACCTGCAGTCCCTCTCCTCCTCCACTTTTTTTCTGAATCCCCAAAAAACAAGCAGTCACAGAGTTAGAAAGCAAACGCCAATTACCATCCACAGAATATCATCAATAGCTAGGTCCCAATGACCACATCACCTGCCACTCAAATCCAGTTTTCACAGCAGCCTATTAATTTTCGTTTTGAAAACTATCACTCTTAGCAAAACATGTAAACTTTCAAAATAAGAACTGACATTAAGCTGTCAGGATGCAAGGGACCTGAAGTCACTTGGACAAACAAACTGTCCTGAAAGTCAGAGCTGAAACACAACTTCAATGGTAACAGAAGCACCTAAATCGTGAGGTCCAGTAAAGACAATAACATATGGTAATGAAGGGAATTGCCGTGTTTCTGTGGTAGGAAACACCATTCCTCTAACAAAATCACTTGTGTTGTACCTCTGCACCTTCCCAAACCCAAAGGGAGGTTCTGAAATGTGATGCACACACTCACCCCCACAGCTAGCTCACCTGTACCTATGTGCCTTCAAGCCTCAAGAGAATGGCTTGCTCCCTGCTTGAACTGACAAGGTATCGTGCTGTCCACACAGAATCTACCTGAGTCTGAAAACAAAACAGGCTAAAACAAAATAAGTTAAAATTGCAACAGAAAAAACAAGTACGAGAATAGAGCTGACAGGACAGCATTTTAAATCCATTTTAAATCTATCTGACTCACTGCTAGTAAGTGAAGTCATAAACATCCCCGTCACTGGCTGTTCTAAGATTTTCTAAAGTACCTCTGTGCCTCTCTCCTGGCTCTTAAGACTCCAGCTACGCGCTGAGTTAATAAACAAACATTTATTTAGCCCCCAAAGGACTTGGGAGGATTTTACAAAAACCAGACACGAGGCCTACCCTGGAAAAACTTCCCCGAGGGCTGCTCACCGCTACCAGGTGGCGATCGGGGCGGACAAAGCGCGCTCTGAGGACAGGAGCGGCTGCGGAAACGCTCCCTGAGCCACGTCCCGCCCGCACCGCTGCCCGCAAGCCCTCGGGACGGGCAGGAGAGCGACGACTGACGGGGCCGCCCGGCACGGCTGCCCGCCGCGCTCGGGAAAGTTTCGGCGGGCAGGAACCCGAGCCCCGCGCCCGGAGCCTCCCGCGGGGAGCCCCTGCCCCGCCGGGCCGCGCTGCGGCGCGCCCGCAACCGGGCAGCGCAACGGGGTGCGGGAAGTGCCGCCGCCACATCTTCCTCCTCATCTCCCTCACGGCGGGCGGAGGGCACGGGGGGCGCCGTGCCAGCGGGCAATGAATGGCCGTGCCAGACCCGCCCCCACCCCCGCTCACTCACAGGCGACGTAGGCGACGAAGGCGAGCCCCATGAGCAGCTTCATCCTCCTGCGGTTGATGGCGGTCAGCAGGCGCAGCAGCGGCCCCTTGCTCACCATGCCCCGCGGCAGCGGCACGCAGAGCGCCGGGCACAGCCGCGGCCACCCACGGCTCCGCTCGGCCCCGCTCACGCCCGCCCCGGAACCGCCCGCGCAGGCGCAGCTACGGCAGCGCGCGCCCGCTCCCCCGCCCGCCCCGTTCCTCCCGGGCCGCGGACGCGGCCGGAGCGGTGGCGGCGCATGCGCGTGGCCCGTGCTTCCCTCGTAACAAGCGGCTCGCTCCCGGCCGCGCGTTGCCTGTGGGGTGCCCGGGGAAATGGCGTGGGCCCGCAGCCTCCCGCTGGCCTCGTCTGGTCTTTCAGCGTGCTTCAGGGTCGGGCGGGCTTGGTCACCTGTCCGCCCCCACTGTGGTGGTCCTTGGGTGGTGACCTGCTGGAATGAGCAGGCAGATGTGGGCACACATACACAACACGTGTGTCGCGCTGGCACCTTCAGCGTCTGGTCCTTTGAGAGCACTGTTTGGCTCGTCCCCAATGTGCTTTCAGTATCTGCACAGTAAGGAGAGCCACCTGGATGCATTTTTGCAGAATCACAGAGTACTCTTAAGCTGGAAAGGACCCACAAAGATAATGAAGTGCAACTCTTGACCCTGCAAAGGACACCCCCAAGAGTTAAATAATGTACCTGAGAACATTGTCCAGATGCTTCTATCAGGCTAGGTGCTGTGACCGCACCCCTGGGGAGCCTGTCCCAGTGCTTGACCACCCTCTGGGTGAAAAACCTTTTTGAGATGCCCAACCTGAACCTCCCCTGACATAACTTCAGGCCATTCCCTCAGGTCCTGGTGTTGGCTGCCAGAGAAAGGAGGCCAGTGCGTGCCCCTCCACCATGTGAGAAGTTGTAGACTGTGATGAGGTCTCCCCTCAAGGTGCAGTAGGATGATGCTGTTTGAACACGGAGGTTGGATTGGATGACCTGCTCTGGTGCCTTCCAATCTTGCCCTTTCTGTGATTCTGTAAATGAAAAGTGTGAGGATTTACCCCTTCTCCCCCACAACTCTACCAGTTTGTAGTTAATGACATTGCCCCTGTTCAGGGTAACAAGGTTGCAATTGGTTTTAAATCAATTACATTTTTACTGCAGCTTCTATGTCAAGTTCTAGTGGCCTGTTGCAAACTGCAGATTGGTATTTGCCTGGGAGGGTACGTGCCTTCTTCATGTGTCAAAACATGTTCTCCTATCAGCAAATACACTTCATCAGAAGAGAAATCTCTCTCCACAACCTGACCTTTCCCTTGAGTAGAGCGGCCTCCATGCACTTTGTAAGGGATATTCTTTCTCACACTTGCCTTCCACGGGAGAAGACTGCAGGAGCAAGTGTTCTTGAATTAAATTCTTCTTTTCAGTATAGAAATGCAGCTTGTTTACAGCAAGAAACTGTGACCTCGGTCAAGCATAGGCTCACAAAGTCAACCAGAGTTAACTCCTTATTACAAGGAGTAAAGTCAGTGAAACAAATGTGTGAGTGTCAGAAGGGTAAGTGCAGTAAGGTGCTGTGCAGAGTGATTAAGAATATCCTCCTCTGTGAGACCCATGGAAGAAAAGGGAATTTTTCAGGAAGCCTTGAGAATTGAGATTTCCTAACCCTGAGCTCTGATTATAAGGCCACTCCTTTCCTCTTGATTTTTGTTTCCTTTGATTTGTGTTTGCTATACCTAACTTGCAAGTTCATTCCACTGCTTCTGGGTACATGGAGTAAAGGGAATAAGAGATCATCATTTAAAACATGATCTAGCTCCAAATTCATCTTGTGTAGTAATCTCTCAAAAAGTAGCAGAATTTTACACCAGCAGTAAATTCGGCCATCAAAAAGCTACAGCTGAACAGAGCTGCATGAAAGCTAGAGAATATTACAGGATATATTCATATGCACAATACAAAATCCGCAAGCCTTTAGGGGTGCCCAAGGCACTTTTAACAGTTGCCCTGCCCTAAGCTGGGCTGCTCAGCCTGTGACTCAGTCACACTGCCTCTGTAAAGCACCTTGCTTGGCACCTCACTCAGTCTTCATGCCAGTTTTGCTGCAGAAACATGTTCAGACAGGCTGCAATCAGTGAGGATGGGAAAAGGAGAGCAAAGGAGCAGGATGCATTGTGGAACTTCATGGTGGAGGAGACTTGAACTCTGTAGGAGGCAGGGTGGCCATGCTCTCTGCAGGGCCAGCTGTCATGCGTGACACCAGGGTCAGCTGTGTCTATGTCACTGAAAATGAGACAGAATGTGTCTAACTTAACTGCAGGGGGTGACTGTAAGTCTGTCCCATCTCAACTATAGCTATCCACATGTACCTTGTAAGTACTATAAATTTCTCCAGCCCCATGATGGCCAACAGCAGGGACACTTATTTCAGGATACAGCTGGTCACATTCACAACCTCATGCCAAGGACTGGCATCAATAGCAGAGGTTCTGGTATGTAGTGGCTGCTAAATGTGCCAGGACAGGGATGATAGAGTTTTGAGTGCTGAGTCTTAATGTGCTATAAATCAGGTAGTAGGCATCCATCTGCCTTCGGGTTGTTATTTTGGTCAGGCTGATCACATGACATCAGCTAATGGCAATCTTCACTGAGATGGTTTGCAGGCACTACACCCTGTCTCCCACACTGCAGTTTTCAGCTTTGGTTCTCAAAGTGCTTTATGAGAGCATTTTGATTTTTTTTGTTCACCAAATCATGGCCTGTAACACAATGGGGGATTTTGAATGATGGGATTTTTAAATAACTTTTGATAATGATTAAAAATGTGAATGCGCAGGTATAGCCTCCTGAACAACCAGTATGAGTTTAGAATTCACAGCACCCCTGCAATGTACTTTTCCTTGATACCAGATCAAAACTATGCAATTGCCCAGCTGTTGTTCCATAATTGGGAAAAAATACCCCACCAAGCCAACTGCTACAATTTGTGGAATTTTCACATGATGCTGCATGCAAGAGATTCTTCTGCCATGTATAAATACCAGGAAAATGTTTGCTTTCTGTCCCACTCATGTTTCTGCAAGAGATGATGTTCCACAGTATGATGTGGGAAATAAAAGTGAACCCTGGGCACTGAGACCTGAGCAGAGAGAGTTGCTATGTACAAGATAGCAAAATGAATTACAAAGCTCTGAAGAAAATGCAAGAATAAAATCAAGCCATTACCATCACGCTACTTTCATTTCTTGTAACTTTGGTCTCTTAAGTTAGAAAGCTCAGTGTAGCCAAGGAAGTAGCACAGAGTTGCTCAGCTACTTGTATGCTTCCTCACCATTCAGCTGCATCCTAGAGCTAGTGATGCTTACCTGGAAGGAACTGTTCTGGTGTCATTATCCTCCTCTAAAAATAGATGATTCTCTGGAGTTACACTGTTGTATTGCACAGGCACACCAACCCAGATGTATAAAGCCCAAGATAACCTTGAAAAACTAATGGCATTCATGCATGCACATATTGTAAAACGTGATTTAAAAGAAAAAAAAATAGATTGGAATGTAATTGTTTGTTTTGGTTTGTTCTACTTTTAACAACAGATCATAGTGGGGAAGGGAACTCAGACAAAAATGAGTTAAAACTTGTATTGTTTCTCTTCAGGAAAAATTAGAATTTGAGGGTTTGTGGTTTTTAGAAAGGCCAATGAAAGGAGAACATGCAGTTCTGGGAAGGGAGTCTATTCTTTTATATTAACATTTCTGAAGGAAAACTGCTAAGTGCTTCAGACAGTTATTATTTATTATCTGGATGGTAATAAACAGTTTCAAATACAACTGGATCATGACAGTTCTAAGCAGAATTGAGACAATCCCAGCCATTGAAAACTTAAAAATAAGAGACAGATCATCCAGTGAATGCAAGCAAACAAGTAAGTGTCAAAGCATAATATGAAAATGGCTACTTAAATGTGGATTTGCAGAAATTACGTGAATCATTTAATGATTTAGACAGTTATTTTAAAAGAATAAATTTATAACATCTAAGGAAATAATTGCATTTCAGACTACACTGAGGTCTATCTATTTTGTTAAGCAGTTTTGTTCATGTGGGAGTAGTCCCAGTATTTCACTCTGTAAAATTTGGAGCTCTTTTTTTTACATCAAGTGTATATTAATCCAAGACACAACATTACTCAAAAAAGTTGCTTCAGGCTTCAGGCTTTAAATTTATATACTGACTCAATTGAAAAAAAAAAATAAACAGCATTCCTAAATTGTCTCACAGCATTATTTAAGCTAGTAATATAGGAAGTACATAACGTACTTGTTCTTCATGATGAATTTTCCCCCTGAGTTAACTGAAAGCAGCCATGTACATTTTCAAAGTTAAAAAAAGATTTTAAGGTACTTTATCTATTCTGAAATTGCAGAAGGCCACATGCAAGATCCTTTGGTAATTGGGTCAGAATGAAATAGCAGAGATAGTGCTAAATTAGTGATAATAAAAACTTGTGAGCAGTTAAAACCACTGTTCCTCAAAGTTCTTTTATCATCCATCAAAGAAGCTAGTTTATTAGGCTGGGTCAGTAAGTTACTCATTCACTGCTGTTTTACATTTCATAATTTCCCAAGCCCTTTGGAACTTTTTAATTGGTGTTGCTCTAACCTAGAGCACTTTGAAAGTAATGACTTCGAATGCATCTTTGGGCTGTATTCAATTTCTATATATATATATATATATATGCTTTTGGGCTGTATTCAATCCAGATCAAGATGGAATTAGTACTGAAGAAGCCCATGCCTTCCTCTGATGGTATAGAGCCATCAAATCTGTATGCCCCTGTTTACTTTTATATCACTGGCCCAGAAAGTGAACAAAAATAAACATGCCCTGGGTGGGCCAGGGATGTATATGCGTGTACTGTGCCTGTGGCATAGTGGCTGAGGGCTGCTCCTTGTTAAGGAAAGCCACTTGGGGTTTATGCTGGAAGTCTGTGCTGGCCACTATATCACTAGAAAGAGGGAAATCCTGTTCCTTCTGCATCTTTATGTGCAGTAGAACTTGCTGGATGGGACTTTACCCATGCTAGTGGTGTGGTCTGTAAAAGGTCTGCCTCTCCTTTCCTCATGCAAGTCTCAGGCAGATAACTTACAAGCCACTTTAGTGGTAGTGCTCCTGTTTTACAGCAATGTGAGGATTATCATCTTAATTGGGAATCAGGAGCTGATGCTAAGTAACTGAAGGAGCAGTACTGCAACATGCTGGACTACTCTTCATCTAGATATTGGTGTTTTCTCCTCTGAGGCAAGGAAAGTCAGTGCTGTTCAACTTCTCTGAGGCTGTCAATGAAGCAGAAAGTAAGTAAGGTCACTAAAGGTGTTCAAGAACTTATACAGTTGAATTTATAGAAAGACATTACTGAGAAGTGTCTGTATCACAGTGCAGTGGAATTGCATTTGGAGTGCAAACATTCCAATACTGCTGTTTGGTGTTATTACTCTTTCATGAATTTCTCTAGCTATAGTGTCAGAGAAGTTAGATGGATGACAGAGGGAACATGACACACATACATTTCTGGAAATGTAGTACAGAAGCATTATTAAGTTTATGAAGTCCTTAGCTATGACAGTCCATGACCTTATGAAGAGGGATCTAGGACAGCTGCAAAGAGAACATCATGTATCATGTACCATCTGAATGATGGGGCAAAGTGTACCCTGAGCATATTTGCAGGTGACACCAAACTGGGAGAAGAGGTTGATATGCCAGAGGGCTGTGCTAACATCTAGATAAACCTTGCCAGACTGGAGAAATGGGCTTACAGGAACCTCTCAAAATTCAACAAGGAAAAGCACAAAGCACTGCAGCTTGGCAGGAACAGCCCCAGGCAGAGTACAGGCTGGGGGACAAACAGCTGGAGGTCCTGGTAGACACAAAGTTAAACATGAACTAGCCATGTGCCCAAATAGGAAGAAGGCTAGTGGTATCTTGAGCTGCATTAAAAAGTGTCTTGCCAGCAGATGAAGGGAGGTGAGCTTTTCCCTCTACTCATCTCTGGTGAGACCACACCTGGAGTGTTGGGTCCTGTTCCGGGCTTCCCAGTACAAGATGTACATGGATATACTGCAGAGAGCACAGTATATGGCTCCTAAGGTGATTAATGGTCTGGACCTTCTCTCATATTAAGAAAAGCTCAAAGACCTGGAACTTTTCAGCCTGGGAAGAGAAGGCTCAGGAGGGATCTCATCCGTGTGTACGAATAACTGAAGGGAGAGTCTAAGGAGCATGGAGCCAGGCTCTTTTCAGTGTTTCCCAGTGACAAGACGAGAGACAGTGCACACAAAGTGAAACACTTTGGTTCCCCATGAAATCAATAAACACATTTGTACTGTGAGGGTGACTGAGCACTGGCACAGATTACCCAAGGATGCTGTGAAATATCCAGTCCTGAAGATAGTCAAAAGCCATCTGAACAGGAACTTGGGCAACTGGCTATGGGTAGCCTTGTTTGAGCAGGAGGATTGGACTAAATGGCCTCCACAAGTGTCTGCCAACCTCAAACATTTTGTGATTTGGTGTTTACAAAGCAAACAAAAGCACAGATCCACATATTTTACTTAGATGTGTGCTTTTGTTCTTTTCCAGGATACAGCTGAATAGATACAAAACCAGGCAAGTGCCTACCTTTGTATAAACTAACTTTAGTTATCTCAATAGAAATATTCCTGTGAGTAAGGACAATAATGAACAGCCAGCCTTGTGTGTAAACTTACTCTTGTTTGCAATTACAGGCTTTAGAATTATAGCCTATAGTCAAGGTAATTTACAGTATCAAATTTCTGTTTTAAAGTGAGAAGGATTAGGAATTTCCAGATAGGTTTTCCACTAGCTAATGAGATTTAACCAAATAAATTTTCACTGCTGCCTTCCAAAGTTAAATTATGGTCTTACATAAACAGTAAATTCCCCTGGTGAATACCAGCTAAATGAATTTGGAAATTGTTTTGCAGCCCAACAACCTACCAAACCTAGCTAAAGAAGCTTTGAATTTTCTTGTTATACAGAGAATAAATTCACTGCTAGTGAAAGCAATATTCCATAGATTTCCAAATCATCTACAAACAATGTGAACTTTTGAGTATGAAACTTATTCGTAGGGAAAAGGACAATTCTTATGTGCATATCTTGTGCCTCTCATTGGCACTGAAGATTTATTACTGCAGTGCTTACTAAAAACAACAAGCAGAAGACCACAAAGGTCTGATGTATACAGCATTTGCATTATTAGATCAAAAATAATTATCAGAAATTTGTCTTTCCATGTTATGCCAATGCTTCCATGGGAAGCTTTTATGAATAAACAAGTTTAAATTTATCATAGGCTCCACACTGGGCACTTAAACTAAGTTGAAAAGGCCAGGTTTGTTTTGAGCTTATGACCTTACTGGTTTATTCAGCCTTTTGCTTTTAGCTATGGAAACCATACTGTGAGGTGAATCTTGAACTGAGGAAGGACTGCAATGAAGGCAAAGCTGGCACATACACCTGAACTACATTTGGGAAATATTCCTAGGTCCTGAACTTTCAGTATGTGGACTATGTTGAAGCATTCTGCAAAAGGTTAAAAAAAAAAAAAAATCTATTATCAGATTTACATCTGAAGTCTGGGGGAGACTGTAGATCAAAAAGGTTTGGAAACCTTTCTTCTATGCACATGTGATAGGCTGACTAGGTACCAACAGTATCTCAAAGTCTAGTGCAAGTTGAAAGGAAAGTCATTATGTTGAATAAAGTCATTGGTAATTCCAGCAAATAGGTGGCTCAGGAACTTGGCTACTGTATATACAAAAGCATTTTGTGTATTCCTAGTTGTACTGGATAGGTGCAATTCCAGATAGGACAAATGTGCCTGCATGGATTCTATTGGAAAATTGCTCCCTTGCCAAGATAACTTAAACTGGTACCCTGAAAAGAATCAGGAAATATTGGTAAGATGAGCTGTTAATGTAGATTTTACCCTAATGTCTGTGCTGGTGATGGCTGTGATTTTTTTTAGCCTAGGTACATGCCTGTATAAATGTATGTATACATTCCTATGTCTCTCTATGTCTCTCTCCCTGTTCTCCTGTCTCTCTGGTCTATTAGTAATTTTTTAATCACCAGCTTGTTTAATCTGAAATAGCATAGCTCTTAGAGATATTAATTTCCCCTACATTTATTTGTGGTAGGCAGATGGGAAGAATATATGTTATTCTTAAGTCTTGTTAAGCAGCAAAAATTCCATGCAGGAGAAAGACACATATTTGTGTCTTTCAAAGAACTCTTTGACCATGAGAATTCCAATCACATCTCACAATTTGTTAGATATGAAACAGTCCAACCACAAAACACAAATACTTTGGAGACCAGGATTAATGAGCTTTCATCTTCCTGGAGTTCCAGTCCTTTTTGCAAAACTTAAGAGCAGAGTGACAGCTTCCTGGAAGAAAGGAATAAGCCCTCAGAAGAAAAAAAATCTACAGAAGATGGAAAGAACTATGGAAAGAGGGAAAGGAAAAGAAAGTATTCTGTTGAAACTGTGCCCAAATATCTTGAAATAAAAGCTTTAATACCAATGTTTCTCTCAATAGTTTTGAGAACAATGCCAGATGATAACAATCTAAAGTAGATTTCTGATCCTTTTTTTTTCTCCTCAGACCCAGTACTCCCTGGCTTTACAAAAAGAAGAGTTTGTTTGTGTGAGGAGAATAGAATGAAGGGTGACATCCACATGAATGGCACTTGTGTGCCTTGGCTCAGCCCACCACTCTCACCCAAAGTGAACTTGGCTGTAGAGACTCCAATTACTCATTCATCTCATGTGGCCTCCATTTGCTAAATCCAGCCAACTGGAGAGCAAGTGCAAGTAAAACCAGTTTTGTATTCCGTCTGTGCCATTCACTTCTCTTCTGTATGGTTTTCACATGTGAACACACAGTGGAAAAGAAAATGCATTTGAAGGCCTTGTTTTCCATTTTCATTTTTTAAAGAAAATGTTCATGCTGAAGTATCACATCCAGAAGCTTTGTCTAGAAATTGGTGTCCTCTTCTCCAGAAATCCCAACATTATATTCCTGACTACCTTTATAATTTATTTAAATGTTTATAGCCAGGTAGACATGGTTTACAGCACCTAACTTAATCTTGTGAGACTGCAAAGTCTGGAATACTGTTAGAGGTGCCACTCTTCACATTTGTCTAGTTTTAGTAAAGGCTTTGCTCACACATTTATGGGCTGAGGCACTCTCTGTGGTTGCTGAATGAAATAGCTATGCCTGAACAAAAAATCTGTTGAAACCCCAGCTGTTAAGTACCTCTGATACCCTTCAACATAGTCATGCACTATGCACTTTGGAAAATAGTTACAGTTTATCACCAAGGGCAGAGAAACCTCTCTTTTTAGCTATAGTAGCTGCCTGTGTTGTACCCTGCAGTTAGGTAGGATGCTGTCTGTAGGACCATTGTCCTCACTGGGAGCTGAAGTACCTAGTCCCAAATTCCTCTTGTTGCTCACTGTTTTCATTTTAGACCATGCATCAAAGCATCATTGGAGTGCAACCGCTGCTACAACAGCACAAAGATCTTTGTGCTCCCCAGCTTTCATCTGTCATCTAGTATGTCCCACTGCCAGTCTTGGTCAGTCCTTTGGGTTCAAATGCTCACGGTTCCATCTGAAGAGTGGCCACGTGCTGGTCCTGAGGACACCACAGTCAAGCAGTAGGGACACAAGTATGGCAATACTCCAGAAACATGAACACCTGACAAAAATTTTCATCTTCCCTACATAAACCTAAGCTAAGATGCTGGACAAAGTAAGCAAAAATGAAGACTCTTTAGGAAGAGGGGTGTGGAGCTGGTGCTGTGGATTAACCACGGAAGATAGTTCAACCCCATGCAGCTGTTTGCTCACTGCCCTTCCATAATCCAACTCCCCTGCTGTGGGAAGGGAGTAGAATCAGAAAGATTAAAATGTGAAAACTTGTAGATTGAGATAAAAAGACTCTCATAGGTAAAGCAAAAGCTGCATATAAGCAAAGCAAAATAAGGCATTCATTCAACACTTCTCATGGTCAGGTAGGTGTTCAGCCATCTCCAGGAAAGCCAGGCTCTGTCACACTAAGGGTTACTAGCAAAGATGAATGCCATAACTCCAAATATTCCTTCTTCCCCCTTTTCCCCTCATCTTTTATATCTGAACAAAACTTCATGTGGTCTGGGATATCCCTTTGGTCAGTTTGGGTCAGCTGTTCCAGCTGTGTCCTCTCCCAATTCCTTGTGCAGTCCCATCATCCTCACTGATGGTGTGGGAAACAGAAAAAGCCTTGACACAGTGCAAGCCATGTCAGCAATAGCAAAAATACCCCTGAATTACCAACACTCTTTTGGTCACAAATCCAAAACACAGCACTGTATAAAGTGCTAGGAAGGAAATTAACCCTGTGCCAGCCCAAACCAATACACATGTGCAAAAGAGTGCATGAAGAAGGGCCTAGGAAAGGAGTAGGATGTTGACTGAGTTTGTGGCACAGGCATCATGGTCTATTACATTCCAAGCTGTCTGTAGATGTCAGTAGACCACTGAGATCTACTCACATGGGGCTGCAAAAGCATGCTCTGTGGTCTTGAGTAGGGCTTTCCTGCCAGGGTTTGTACATGGACATGGAAACAGCATCTGGCTGTTGGTTCACTTGGCCTGGAAACTCAGAAGGTCATTAATATTTATTAATCAAATAGAAGAAATGCAGGCTGAAAGGAGAGGGAGAGGATACTAGGAAGAGTTTTAGTGCAATAGCTTTTGGTACTTCAGATTTTTACTTTTATTGGCTCTTTCTGCGAAGCATTTATTTCAGCACTGAGCCTGTTCCTGGGTATTGCTTCTGCTTGAGATTATTTTTAGTTTTTTACTCTTCAGCTTTTCATTTGTTAATTACCCCCCAAACACACAGACACTACCTTCCTCAACTATATTTCTTTTTTTTTTTTTATATATCTGAACAGTTTGGAACGTCAGAATCCTGAAAATAGTGAAGTATGCTATGTAAGAATTTTTAAGTAAGAATTTTTAAGTAAGAATTTTTGCATCACTGCAGTAAAGCCAGAGCAAGGACTCAGTCTACAGCTCATATCTTCAATTTACCCAGCGAGATCATTTGCCTTGAACCTGCTCAAGTTTATTATTGGAAATTAATCACTAACTAAAAGTGAGCCAATTAGGGGATTTTTTTCATCCTTTTGATGTGTATAGTATTTTCATTACCATAATGGAAATGATCATCCCAGTTTACAGATCAGACAATCTCAAGAAGGTAAGTAAAGCCTTTCAAACAATTAATACAAGACACTGAAAAACTGTTCATGCTTCCCATATTTTTAGATTTCAGTAGTTTATTTGCCACTTGAGCCCAATAAAGTGTTGGTCTCTGCTAGATTGCAATAGCTAAGGCTCTGCTCATAGTAATTTAGAAACACAAATAAGGTAATTATCATCTGACCATCCAGTTTCCAAATAAAGCCTGGAGAAATGTTATTTAAAATCTCTTCCATCAGCAGAAGTGATCCTATAGTTTATATAATTCTACTTCAATCTGATAAAATTAAGAAATGTCTATTTATGATCAACTTACTCATAGATTGGTTTGCAAAAGAGAGTAATTTTTTTATTTATATATCACTGTCTCACTTTAATCCTCTAGGAGCAAGCTAACTCAAGGAAAGGGAAGGCAACAGC
The DNA here is from genome assembly GCF_017590055.1 of Onychostruthus taczanowskii. NCBI lineage: Eukaryota > Metazoa > Chordata > Aves > Passeriformes > Passeridae > Onychostruthus > Onychostruthus taczanowskii. The sequence continues at coordinate 5,627,635 of NW_024503457.1, read as the reverse complement.
TACTGAGAGGCTTCAATATTCAGAATATTTTAATATGTTGCCCTTCTTGCAGAATAAACTTTTTAACAGTCCTTCTAGTCTCTGTGAATTTAATGGGGGCTGTACATACAAAACATGCCTTTTATGAATGTGGTTCATTAAAAAAGTCTGTAAAGACCCTCATACATTAAACCAGATGAATTCCTTGAGGTACAAGTAAGGAAGTAAGGAAAGCATATTTCAAAAAGGTGAATAATTAAGTGATTTGTTGTAGACACAGAGTTAAAACACCTGTTTAATGACCATATCATAGAATGATTTAGGTTGGAAAAACCCTTAACATATCAAGTCAATTATAAAGCTAAAACTGCCAAAACTACCACTAAACCATGTCCCCAGGTGCCACATTCACGTATTTTTTTTAGCACTTCCAGGGATGGTGGTTCCACCACTTCTCTGGGCATACTGTTTCAATGCTTGATGGCCCTTTTGTCAAGAAATTTTTCCTAATATCTGATCTAACCCTCCCTTGACTCTACTAGGGGCCATTTCATCTTGTCCTATTGCTTTTTACTTGAGGACAGAGACTGCAGTTCCCTCAGCTGTTTATCACAGGATTTGTGTTCTAGATTCTTTGTCAGCTTTGTTGCTCTTCTTTGGATGCAGTACAAGTCCCAAACTGAACTCTGGATTGGGAGACTGGTAACAAAGCATCTGTGAAGGCTGAAACAGAATCTTGTCTGGCTGTTCTAAGAAAAAACTGCATCGCTCCCATGTGGACCTTTTCCAAAATAAATATGGAGACACTAAACCTGCTACCAAACATGAATTCCAGAAACCCCTACTCTTCTGTACTTTGCACTGAAAAAATGCATTTGCAGAATGACAGTTCTTTTGTTTCCTAAAGGCTGTATCTGGAATTCACATGTAAGCATGTGTTACAATTGTGTAATTGTACAATTACAAAGTACAAATTTTTTCAGACCTCACTTCAGCTGTAACTGTGTTGCAGAAGCTAATGCTAATCTATTGCTAAAGCTAATCTATTAAATTGAAAAATAGGAGAAGAATCTTCATCCACCCTACATCACTATAGCAAAATGGTTCATATGATATAGGTGAACTCCTTACAGGTTCTGAATCTACTGGGAATGCAACTTACTTGACACCAGGACCACATGAGTCAATTTAGAATTCATTGTTTGGATGGACTTTACTCTGAGCTAGCCAGTTCTCCTCATACTTTATGCAGATAATTCAAGGCACGGGGTTATAGCTTCAATTCTGAGGTCAGATGTCTAAGCATTAGCCAATTGTGGGATTCAAGTTTCAGGTGATTAAGTCCATTATCAGTTCTAGCTCAAAATGTATACCAGGTTTCCACAAGAAGTAGTTCTCTTTTGAACATCCTTCATTCTGACTGGCCCTTTCTTGCACCAGTTATCATCAGGGGACTAGATAAAAAAATCTTCCCTCTTATTTATAGTGAAAAAGAGGAAAACTGGAGCAACCTATAATATCATGGGGTTGCAGGTTGGTGTGGTTGCACAAGAGCAATCAAAATTGGTATTACATGATTTAAATAACAAAGGTGGTATCTGTAAGCTTGGAGGAATGCCTACTTTATTGATTCATGGGGATTTTATAAAGAACTTCATAACAAGGCTCTTATCTGAGTCTCTTTCTGATTTTTCCGTCTAAATTAATTTGGCAGTTCAGCTGTACTCAGCTAACTAGTTATCTAATTATACTCTCACATTCTGATTCAATGTTTTTCATTGACAAGGAGTCTGAATTCCATACTAAGAATAAAGACATGTCTGACTTAAATTGTGTGAGTATATATTCTTTTTCCTTCTGTCACTGAGAAATAGGACGCATGTCACCTAAAATACAACAGTCTCTATCCATTTTTAAACACAACCAGATGGCAGTTTATTTTTCCATTTTTCTGGGATTCAGTATTCTCAGATAGTGTGTGGTTGACAAGTTTTCTTACAGCCACATGTCTTTTTTGACCACAGAGCAAACAGTAAGATTTTCTCTAAAAGTATATTACAGTCATTCTAAAAATATGACTGTAATATGCTCAATTCCACTTGAGCTGTGTTCTCACTTTTTTCAAGAGATCATCACCATTTAGGAGAACCCACACTGAGTGCTTGTGTTGGAAGTCCTGAGGGTATCAGCATATTCCCCTCCCCTCCTGGGAGTTTGCCTACCTGTGCTTGGTGTCAAGGGTGTAGCTGTCTGTGTTCAGGCTGGCTCTGTGACCAGCCTCTGTGAAAGGTTTTTCACAGAGGTTGAGAAGACCTCTGTGAAAAAGAGATTGAAGATGCTCTAAGGGTCCCCATTCCTATCCTTCAGATTTTCTTTTAAGCTGAGTTTCTAGGCCCTGTCCCCACCTGAGCTACCTTGCAATTGTGCCACAGTCATGCCCATCCCCAGCTGTGGACACTGTTGATCCAGACTCTGATTTGACATGTTGGCTTGACTCTGTGACTTGGTCATTCTGCTTTGTCCCTGTGACCTTGTCTCATGATCTGAACTCTCAGCCTAGCTGAGTACTGTCACCACACCTTCGCTGGTTACCTCAGTCACGTACTGTGGCACTTGACCCTTGCTGTCATGGCCCCTCTGTCTGCCAGCTGCTTCATCATCCTCGGTTTCCCACTGCCTTTTCCTTATGGCACAGTTGGACTTTGCTGCTTCCTGACAGGGAGATTCATGGCAGCAGGCATGGTTTTTTAGCAGTAGCCTGGGTATCATACTGTGCAATGCCTGCCTGAAGACAAAAAAGGCATTTGAGAGGTGAAGAGGGCTCTTGTGCAGGATAAGGGATAGTCATGCTAAGACCTTGACAACTCTTTCCTTTGTAATTGCGCCAGAAAAAAGTTCTGTCTTCCCCCATCACCCACCCACTGAGATATACTATCAGCAGGGTAGTAATGTTACTATTTGACCTACTAAGAAAATGTGTATTCTGGACTGCATGAAATACATGGCACCTAGAATTTTCTAACATGGGAAAAAAAAAATAAAATCATGCACCCTCTCACCACTGTACTTAAAATAGCAACAATTTACATATGCATTAGACTGCAATTTTTACTTTTGATGTGGTTTGGCTGGTATTCGAGTTACTCAAACAATGATTCTGTGCTCCTTACCAGTAAAGTCAAATCCAGGCAAGTGAGAAAGTTTGTCCTATAATGCTATGCAACGATGCTTAGAGGTACATATGCAACTTTTTGTCTCTCTGAGCAGTTTGCAGTCACACTTTACACTAGATGAATACAACTACCTAACATGCAGGTGGTAAAATCACACTGGAGCCAATGTGATGGGGGCAGGTGTGGATTACATATCTGATGATAAGTAAATACTTGTGGGATTACATCAGCCTGCAAGGCTGTTTTCCACCCTCGACCTTGACTACTGCATTGTAGGATTGACCTTCTTGCCTTTTGAAGGTTTTAGGCTTTTTCTATAGTTTTCTCTCCTTTAAATTCTTTGTACCACTACATGTTTTGTTCCACGTTAAAAAACTTGTAGTTTTTACTTTCTAGTAATACCTTTTTAAAGCTGAGAAGGACTCTAGTGCCTGCTATGTATGGCTTACTTTTAAAAGTCTAGATGTTTTCAAAAACAGTTTCGTTACCCAGGGGTCAATCTGTGTCAGACTTTATTTGGAAAAGATATATTAGTGATCCATCAACAGCTACTGGATTACATTTACACACAAAATTATTCACAAAGAATGAGTTTCACTGTAGCAACTTCCCAGGAATAGCCAGAATTCACGCTGGTCACATCATCACTATAAAAAAGTACAGCAAGCAAACCAGCTCCATAGTGGAAATTTTGCTGTGAGACATTCACTCTGAATTATGCATTCTTTATATGTTCTGCATACACGTTCTGGTGTCAACCAGGAGGAAATTAAACATTTGAGGTAAAAGCATAAAGGTAAGAACTGCAGTGTGTGGAAAGTAATAGACATCTTCCTCTGCTTTATTTGTTGTGTAAACAGTGTAATTTTGGCAAGATTTTACAAGACTGCCCAGCAAGCTCATTTATGCATTGCAACCCTTCCCCATCTGCCAAGAGGCTTCTGCCTCTGGGATTGTATTACACTAGGGCATTGGCATATTGTGTATTTACATTTGTCTGGAGGGTTTCCCACAACCACTGCAGCTCACTACTCTCATAACTACTCTGATAGCCCCCGTCACAGTGGAGTTAACCCAGTTGCAAACATAATGAAAATATGGTATCAGATCACTAAGATTAAGAGTATGTTAGGTCTGGAGGTCTTCATCCTCAGGATGCTGTAGTCCAGACCAGTGTGACTGTGTCCATAGAAACACTGTCCCAGCACAAATGTGTTAAAAAGTACTGCTCAGTGAACTCATTCAGAAGGTGCTCTCTCGTCTGCCTAGAGATGCCATCTATGGCAGTGACATGAAAACAATGCTTTATGTAAGTAACTTCCAAGCAGCTATTCATTATAAATGCAGACAGTTCTGACAGCAAAAGCAAACAGCATTTGGCAGCAAGAACTTAATAAGAATGCCATTAAGGAATTCAGTCTGCCAACCAGCACGTGCTTTGTAGTGCAGTGAGCTGATTTCCCTGCCTCCTTGCCTCTTTTTTTGGCTGCTAATCATAAAAATGTCACTGTAAGTATATTTTCCCTCTTGATATGTTTTACTGGTACCATACCACAGCTCACCAGAAGATTGCTGTCAGCTCCTGGTAATCTGTATTCTCTGTCAGTGTCTCTGAGATATAACAGAAATAAAACGAAAAATGCACAACACAGGAGAAATACAGCAAAGCAGCACAAGCCTGGTAATACAGGGGTTGGAACAGGAGGACTAGTGGTATCAACATTTAGTTTGTCTGCATATTCATTGAATGTATTTGCAAACACAAGCCCATATTTGTGTAGGTGCTTTGCAAGGTATTAACCTTTGGCAAGTAATAGCTGATAAGAATGATTCCTGATGAAAACTGTTTATATTTCCTTTACTCACGCTTATTCAGTGCCACAGTAATGAAATGGGTTTGAGATTAAGGGAATAAACTAATTTTTAAAACCCCATGGCTCTTTCTTGGCCTAGACAAAGTAAAACAATTTTATCAAATGGCTGGAACGAATTGATATATTGGTTGCTTTGGAAAGGTTAATCTGCAAAATTTGCATGTAGCACTGAGTCTTGGCATGCCATATACCATCCTATGTGGCTGTACAGAGAAAAAATATAATTTAGTGCTCTAGTCTTTGTCCAAATTTATCTGACTTTTGATCAACAAGTGAGAATGTATCTACTATTTCACTATAGGGGATCTGCAAAAAAGTGTATCAGTTCTCTTTAAAAAATTAAAAACAGAAGAAGAATAATAAAAGCCTCAGGTCTGGAGAATGAGCAGCACATTGCAGAGAATTTTTTCTGGGTTTACTTTCTAATGTTAGAAATATCAGGAACAAAATCTTGACCCTTATACATTTGCTGAAATATTTATTCAGAATTTAGTTAAAAGTGCAGAAGTGTTGAGTGATTTATGCAGATAGTACTTCTTGGGAATAGTTTAATTAAATGAATATAAACTATTTCTAATAAAACCCCAACAGATTTCTCAACTGAGGTGTTTCAAACAGTCTGAATAATGATCTCATTTGCTTTATCTGGTAAGCCTGATTTCCTTGATATGTCATATCACAGCCCTGCCTTTTCTCACCATTTTCTTTAAAACCTATGTGTGCATCAGAATTTTGAACTTCTAGTTTCCATGATTTATGTTCTATAGCTGTTTTTATGTCTACATATTGAACAGTTAGATTAATAAATGGTAATTTATTGCAGTTAGATGACCAATGACTAATTAGTCCACAGAAGATACCCATTTTCTTCTGGATTATCCTCTCTATCCTACTGCTTTAGATGCTTTAATTGTACTAACTAGTTTATTTTTGTAGTTCTTTCAAAAATTCCTTATGAGCAACTGAATTCTAACAGTGCTAGTTAGAAGTGACTACTACCATTACCTTTAATACTTTCACACATTTCTCTGACTTTTTTTCCCCTGTTGCTGAAAAGGTAAGACTCATATTATTAAACTCCCCACCCTTTTAAAAAAAATTTTGGCTCTAGTTCTTCCTTCACTGAATTTCTCATCTTTGTAATTAGTGTCATTTGAAGAACTGTCAGTTACTAACTCAGTTCCAACTCCACCAAAGGGCAGAGTGATTCTGTAGGAAAGAAGTGCTATCTGTACTAATAACCATAAGTGACACTCAGGAAAACTGGGTGTTCTGAGGAAACTCTGCATGTTGCCAGTTCTGTCTGCCATTCAGCACTAATGAAAGAGTTGATGACCTTGCTGCAGCTAACAGATGCTGCAGAAAAGGTTGCAAGGCTATTAAATTAGAACAGAAATACAGTACATTATGACTAATTGAGCATGTTGGTTCCTGTTGCGATTGTGATGCTGCTGGTTTGATAATGAAATTTCTGCTGAGAGTTTCTGAAGCCTTCTAGAATTCTGACATTGGAGCAGATGAAAATTTAAGAATAGTAGCTATTTCTAATGTAATGTTAATGGCAGCACTGACAGTCCTGGTGACAATGAAACTGGGAAGAACAGCCTGCTAAAGGCTAAGAAAATCTTAGGTGTGCTCTGCTATGCAGAATGTTGGATTTCTGTCAGAGTAGTGTGACAAAGTGGGTTGGAAGGAACCTTTGGGTTCCACCTACACACTTGCCCTACCTTACATTTCTGGAATTATTTGCTGAGCTCCCAATGGGGACTCTGAACTCTATATGGAATTGCTTCAGTAGTTCCATTCCTTCAATGGAAGGGGGAAACTGTGTCTCCAGTATGCTTGATTCTTCAAAACGCTTTTTATTTCTTCACCAAATTACACCAGGAATGACAATGGTTCCCCTAAAGCAACTGCTTTCCATAAAGATTGCTTTTTGGGGAGAAAGGGTTGATTCAGAAAGTTCAGGAAGGGTAGTGATTTCATCAGTAGAAAATCAGTTTCACGAGGACAGCACAGCTGAACTCACAGCGTCTTGTGGTATTACAGTTTTGGAAAGAAGAAACCCTAAAAATCTCTAGTGGTGATAATTTCAGAGATAAGGAATTGTCCTTTTTTAAACATATTTGAGTTTTGCTGCAAAGAAAGAATTGAAAACTGTCTTCTCTCCATACTTTGTTTTATGGGCAAATTAGGAATATTCACTTGCTAAGAAGTTGCTAAGACACCCAGCAAGTTAAACACAGACAACACTAGGACCATGGCAAAAAAATTACTTAGTGCACCATGATTCTTCTCTGCCCTCTCCCTTCCCCTGAGCCCTCTCTCACAGACATCTAGAACATAGGCAGCTGTTGTATGTATTGCAGTTTGGCAATTATTTCTTATTTACTGACTTAGTCTAGTCATTCCAGACTGGAGAACAACTCATTGTTGGGTGGGACTTGAGTAGGTATTGTAGTTTCCAGAGTTGGTTGTCACACAGCAATTATTTTGATATTACAAATCCTCTACAAGAAGTGCTAGCTGTTTCTTTAAAAAGTGAATAAATGTTATTTTTAACAAAGCTTACCATCACAGGGAAGCTTAAATCTCATTCACAGGTTGCAGCTCTGTATTTCTCAAAACTCTTCAAACTATAACATCAGTGAAGTGGACAAGGTCAGTCAAAAATGATGGAGAAGGTAACATTGAAACATTCAGTAGCCCCATCCTTTTACAGATTGCCCATCATCTCTTCTCCTCCATAAGGCATTTCCCTCAGCTGATGTCTTCTCCTTTCCAGCCATTATTGGCAGAAAATATAGTAGATGTGTCAACATGTCTTGTAGCAGGCTCTGTAATTTATCAGAACTTAAGATATTGCCTTCACAACGACAGAGAAAGGAATATTTGTCAAGGAAAATGGTTCTTGTGCTGCAGAACATACACATTGCTCATTTGCTGGTTTGTGTCTTTTAAACTCCATTGTGAAACTGCACCACTAAAAACTGAAACCACGGTAGATTAACTTCTCTGAAATTCAAGTGTGTCTGCTTGATACTGTGAACTCAATGAATCCTTGAGAACATTTAACTTTGTTTTCTATCATTTCATGCCAATATTTTTAGGCTTTTTTACTTATGGAAGAATTAGATAAAAATTCAGAAACAGAAAAATACATAAAAAAATCTCTGTTACTGGGGTGCTCACAGGAACTCTTGTTAGGTTTGTCATGGCATGCTTTTCTGTATAGGTGAGGTTCCTAGATTCAAATAAAGCCCCAGCTGTGTTTTCTGGTTTTCATTCTTAATAAACCATCTGAGGTTGCACCAAGGGTACCCATATGAAATCCATGCTGGGAAATTGAACCATACCTGGGATTTTGACATAAGGAAAACAAGGACACTTGAGACAATGAATTCTCATGAGACTTTATTATAGGAGTTCTTAAGTAGGTTCCTTTTGATTACTAAAATACTTGTTTTCTCAGAGAAGAAATTATTTTTTACTTTTCAGGACTTTTTACAGGGAAAAAATTATGACTCGCTGATGTTCATGATTTTGAAAACTTTGAATTGAAAATTTTAAAAAGTGGTTTTGTTCAAAATTTACAGAGTTTCTTTAGTCAGCAGAAAGAATTTATGATGCATAGAGCACTGGTTTTTAATGCTTCTTAGAATATTGTGTTCCCTGCTTCTGTGCTCTTAATATGAGTGTGATGGTAAGCAATGCTCACTCTTTGTGTAGCCTATTAGTTAAACTGGAAGGTTTTCTTGCATTTGTAAATAAATAGTTGGAGAACATGTTGACCAAGAATAAGATTGAAAAAAATCATAACACCTAATTTTTCACATGGTAGGTGATAAGAAAAAAATATATGTACTGAAGCATAGGCTTGCTGTTTAGTCACTATTTTCTACTTTTCACTTTTCCCCCTTGACATAATTCGATTTGTCATCAGTTGCTCAGCATATTTGGCCATGCTGAATTAGAAAGGGAACAGAAAACAATTAATTCCACTTCCTGATGCCTTTCCCATTCTGTTCATTTTTCCAGGCAGTATTCAATCTACTGCTTACAAAGCAATTTTATTGTGAGGCTTTGCAGATAATGATGAAGAAAGTTTAAATACTTATTTTAAACTCCAGCGAGGCATGACTGATTACTCAAATTGAAGTAGAAATTATAAGGTCAGGTATGTATGTATTTAAATCCAGTAATGTTAAGACCAAAATTAATGGATTTTCTATATAACATATGAAGGCAAAAAAGCCATATATTGAATACAAAGAGCAACAATACACTGTGATCCCAAACTCATACCAAAAGAAAAAGAGGCACACGAATGTGTACTTTGACAGGCTGTCTCCAGCAAAGAAACTGAAATTCTGCAAGCTCTACTTAGAATTTGAGGATTTTTTTAAATTCATTTGTTATCTTAATAGTGCACTGCATATCTCTAGAAGTGTCCCAGGAGAAGTTAAACAAGAACATACTTCATAGAATTAGTAACAGAAAGACTGGATCACAGTTTAGATTTCATTTCCAAGCTGAGGACACATTGTGGAGACAAGAAGCTCAGCCTAGAAAAATTCTCTTATGGCAGAAAAGTGATTTATTTATTTTTTTAATGTGACAGACAAAACTGCTGACAGGCACAATGAGTAACCTCTAAAGCTTTTCAACACGGAGAACAATGCCTGAAGAATTGTACAGTTTCTCAGAGTCTCTCTATTCTCATTTAAAAAAAAATATTCTGATTAGTTGAGCTTTGACCTGGTAAGATTTATATATGATTGCATGTCTGTCCAAAAATAAGTAGGAAATCATGAAGTTGTATTAGTTTTATTGTGATTCTTAACTGAAATAATGGGATTCATTTCCACAATCCCCTTCTCTCCCCTAAAGCTTCATATTTTCATGAATATTTCAAATGCCTACCAAATATGAAAAAGAACTTATGTGCATATCTAAAAGTTATGTTTCAGTCTCTGTTTTTCTAATGGTTCTGTAGTAATTCTCCTGATGTAAAGACAAACTGGTCATAGGAGATATTACTTGCCATTTGCTGAATCAGATAATGGGGATCTGTAGCTCCATCTACATTACACCTTCCTTTGATACACAGCTAAAGCCACAGTAGTGAATTCCTCTAATTATCTCTAGCTGCACGTTGGCTGCTATAATTCGATTTGTCATCAGTTGCTGAGCATATTTGGCCATGCTGAATTAGAAAGGGAACGTTGGCTGCTGGGACTTGTAGAACAGCTGGATGTTTACAAACTCAATATTCTTTTGATAAATATTAAACAAGAATCTGTTTAGTGCTCCTACTGTGGATCAAGTGCACCCCAACCCCAAAGAGACCTAAAGGTCTAAACCAATCACGGTCCTTTGGACAATTTCAGTCTGCTTCCAGAGGAGTGGATAAAGGTAAAAGTTCTGTACCATCTTGTACAGCTATGAAAGGCAAACACTGACTGCTTCCCTGCTGACCCACTTCATACCCAAGTACTTGCTAAAGCTGGTGTTGCCTCTGATTCTTCACTTCCTATGAAATATTTTAATCTCATTTCACTTTCATCTCTTACCTGTGTCTTTGTTCTCCTTTTTTTTTTTATTTAAAAAAAATTAATATAAGCAAAATGGCTCAGAAGGTGCTCAAATCCCACGGGATTTCACCGTCTAGCAGTTGCTTTGCTAAAACAGTACAATACCTTCATATATTGACAGCTTGTTCAGACATATAACATTCCAATTATCTAGAACAATAATCCCTGGGATGGAAGCAGATAAATTCATAGTTTTTTTTAAGACTCTACTTTCAGTAGTCTGATTTAGAGGGAGAGCAGTAATTTAGGATTTATTTAGTGCATTAATGCTGAGCCAAATCGATGTGACATATTTATTCCCTTTAATCATGCCAGTGTTATCTTGACAATTAACCTTTGATGATTCAAAAGCCTTTTGAAACAACTAGTGGCACTATAATTCTATATTTAGATCTAATTAAAGCTTTTGTTCTGAACATGATTTTCCCTTTAATGCCAATTGCATTACTATATGTGCTACAAATGCAATCATATAATTTAGTGTGTTTGAAGTAGTAGCTTAAAAAGAACAAATGGGCAATCTGAGTGGCAAAACATTTCAGGAAAAAATGAAATGGTAATTAGTTGGCTAGCAGAGCATTTTTATATTATGTTATGAAAAGCAGAATTTTTACACATTTATATTTTATTTCCATCATGTCACCTCTGGCTTTTGCTATTTATATACCTTTGCTCCTTGAACTAGTCTAAATCTATGTCTTAATCTATTTTTTGTTCAAAAGAAGATTTGAAAATAAATATTACTGCCACTCTTCTTGTAGTGCAAGTGATTGCTGAGCTTGAGCTAGTTTTAACTGAAAGCAATGGAATGCTCTCTCTATTTTCATTATTTTCAAGGCAGTATTTTCAAGATATGCAGAAGGCTTAGCTATTATTCTGAATTGTTACTACTCTTAATTGTTTCCTGTGTTCTAATCTTACCAATTTTTTAAATTTATTCTTAATAAGAAAAATTCAATTCAATGACTAAATTGAACACTATAATTCATTTACATATTGTATGTATTTATAAATGTGTAAACCCCACAAAAATACCCACCACCCCTATTCTCCCTAAACTACACCACAATCAAATGAATGCTTTATCTGGTAGCTGTAAATTAACTGTAGCAAAAATAATTTTGGATTATAGTGTGTTTGGTAGCAAGTCTCAGCACACAGATTTCATTTAACAGAGCTAGGAGAATGAGCAAATTAATGGAGAAATCTTATCAATTTAATTCCTTCTTTCTCTCAGGCCCTGTTTGGGATGGCCTTTCTGTCACAGTGGGATGGGGGAAAAGAAAGAGGAGAGGAGGTGGAGTGGCTTTATTTGATTGCTTTCCCCTACCAAAGGTAATGACACCTGAGTCAAAAGGGCAGAAAAGTGAGAGGGAAAACAAGGCAGGAGGGTGATGTAATTTAATTTTAATGGGCAGGGGACCAAGTCAGTTATCATAAAGATGAGCATGTCATTTCTTATTTCTGTTTAGGTAGTGTATGACATTTCCCACATTGATGCTGTCCCATTTGCCTGTGTCTTCTGTACAGATTTGGTACTTGCAGATAAGGAATTGCTGCCTGGGAATGATACATGAAAAGGGAAATAAGTAGTTCCTATGCTTTTGAGTGGGGATTCACTGGGGGTTGTAAGACCTGCTATGCAACTGGAAGGGGCTAGTGTTCCTGGCTTTGCTGGGAAGGCTGCTCAGCTGTGTTTCTAGGCAGACTGGAATGAGTTTTGTTTCATTAAGAACTCTCTATTTCTAAGGGAGGCAGTGATTTTGTAAAGCAGAGGAATTGCAAAAGCAAGAATACAAGTGCCTCTCAGATGGCCAGCAGTGGTGTGTTAGGCAGTGAGAACTGTCATACAAACTAGCAAGAAATAAATCTCTCCCTGCTGCCTCACAGTGAAATATCTATTTGCTCCTGGAGTGTGGTTTTTCTGCCAGTGATGAGCAGCAACAAAAGTGCAGTGAATAGAGGGTCATGGTGTATCAGTGATAAGCATTTTAAAAAGGTATTACTTCCAAGGACTGTGCTAAGAATACTTTTACTGCACAAGGAAATAAGTATTTTTAGTGAGGTGGCACATAACACAATTGGCAAATAGTATTTCCAGGAAATCCCAGAGGGTCTAGGCCATGACAGAGGATAAGAGAGGAGAAGAGAAGGTTAAAGTTCTTCTACAAATTATGTTTTGCATAAAACTAGTGACTGATTGAATAAACAAACTGTGTAAAAAGATGAGGACACAAATATGACGTGAAGCTGGAATAACTTTCTTACCGGAGGTTCAAGCTTCCACAGGATATCAACCATTCTAGACAGATTTTGGCAACACAGTCTGACAGAAACGTAGCCACTCATCTCCCACATTACACATAACTTAATTTCCCTGAGGTGTCAGAAATTAATTAAGGGGACTAAATAGTCTTTCTTTGACTTGTGCTGTGATGGCTCTTCCTTCACTTTAGCTTGTAATTTCTGGATAACATAGCAGGTTCAGGATGGTTGGAGGTGAAGAAAGCAGGGGACATGGTCTAAAGGCAGTCTTTGACATTCAGTTTCTGAAGAGACACAGGAAAAGGTATTTTTCTGTGATGGTAGTTCTCATTAGTTCTTCAAAGGCATAGGTGTCACAGTATTCTCACTGAGGATGAAAACTGTGTCTGCTAAGACCATCTGTCAATGACCACATGAAAAGCAAGGAATTCTGTTCACAACAGAACTCAGGTAGCCCAATTTCCTGCATCTCTTTCTCTTCATCTATGCCCTGCTTCCTCACCCCTACTAGAGGAACTTCTGGTGTTTAATGGAGAATAAAACCACCCCTTAATGGGAGCACCAAATACACAACATGACTCCAGAAGCTTTATTTCCTTGTATGACCACAGTACAAGCTGTCCCTTTCCTACTTTAAACAGCAGATTACAAGCTATTACCCAGAGCAGCAACAGGGGAAGAAAGAACACTACAGAAACATTAATCTTTGTTCATGTACAGTAGTGCAAGTCTAGCATTGCACTGGTCTCTGAAGGGACCTTCAGGTGGTCCTGGAGTTCACCTACCTAAAGATCTTGCAGTTTATCTAATTGTATATTTGATTGTGGTTTTGTTTGAGATTTGCTCCTGGTCTTGCTGAGACTTGATCACTGGGTTCCAAACCCAGTGCCCACAGGAAGCCCACAAGGAACAGAGTTTTGCTCCCATGGCCTTAGTTACAAAATTCTAACCCTCTAATGCAATAAGGAAACCACCCCACAGCAATCTATTCTGGTTTTATATATGCTTACAATATAAAATTTAAACTCTTCAGTATTTTTGCAATATTTTTGTCTCCCTGGGAAAATCTACATGTATGGTGAAGCCATAAACAGATCTAAATGTGAAAACAAATAAAATTTGCAATTTAATATTTCTCAGCATCTGTCAGGAAGGAAATGCATGAATGCATCAATGTTCTGAAAGAATTAATTTTAATTTGTCTTCCATTTGATTCATTTCACATAGTTTAATATTGTTTAAATTCCTGTGTTTCACTGGAGCTGTAATTTTTGCATGATTTCTGTATAATATGTTTTGAAGACTTTGCACAGTATCTACTGCTAGATGAGGATGCAAAGGGAGAAGAGAAGAAAAGATATAATTTTCTATAAGACCAGAAACAGAATGTTTTTGATTGTGGTTATGATATTTATTCTTTCACTTCACTAAGCATCTCCACTGTTATTCCTCTGGTATTCAGCTCTACATTGCTGTATTTTATCAGATGAGACTTTTGCACTCCTTAATTCTCACAAATTCACTGTTCATGCTGGTATCCCAACTAAAATTGTATTATGAACAATGTGAAGAAATCTTTATTGTTTCATTCACAAACATAAACCCCTTCTTTCAGGGAATCCCAAGGATTGCCATGGTACAGTCCATTTCCTATCCTGTCCCTTTTGCCAACTGAGAGAATGGAAATCTGAGTGGCTAGACAGGAGGCAGAAATTTTAGGTAAGATTTGGGCCAGAATTTGCATATTATGTGTAAAAATGCAGAGTGGGTGAAAAGCAGCACATGCTCTTAAGCCAGAGGGTGACATTGAGGATGGGGACTGGAAGCTCTGTACCAGCTATTCCAGGCTCACAGCCCAGAAAGCCAAACTTGTCCTGGGCTATATCAAAAGCAACATGGCCAGCAGATCGAGGGAGAAAATTCTACTTCTCTGCTCCTTTCTATGAGATCCCACCTGGAGTGCTGCATCCAGATCTGGGACCTCCAGTCTAAGAAGGATGTGGGCCTGTTGGAGAAAATCCAGAGAGGGGCCATGAAGATGGGCAGGAGGGCTGGATCTAGGTGATCAGTAGGGTCCTTTCCAACCCAAACAATTCTGTGATTCTATGAGTCAGTCTATGATTCTGTGATTGTATTCCCAAGATACAGTTCACCCTTCATCATTAACCACCAAAATATGCCTGGTATATGTTGCAATTCACACTGCACTGAAGTTCTTATGTCTTATGAATACATCATATTCATAAGATATAAAATTATATGAATAGATCATATGTCTTATGTGTATATCTTATCAAATCTGTTGTGTAAGAAGTGCCAGAGTGAATTCTGGCTAATGTTTTGGTTTTCTCCTAATGAAAATTTTTAATTGACTTTTTCAAATGAATCAGTTTAATATTTGTAGGGCAAAACTTAAAACTTGCTTGAGTATTTAAGGTTGCTTTGAATATGTTTTATAATAAAGGAATTTTCATAGCATTCCTCAAAACTGGGAAAAGTACTCAGCAACATATCATCAAAATTTATTTTCAACTTAGTTCTTGAATGCATTTTCAAAATTCTTACCTAGGTCAATATGTTGCAATCACCCACAATACACATGAATGATTGATTTTGGCATCTGAAATAGTAATATTATAATAATAGAGAGTAAAGCACCTGTGTCTTTTCTGCCTTGAATAGCTGTTAGGGTAATAACACAAAGTAATGAACTGTCTAGTGCAAATAATGAGAACAGTTAAGCTTTCATGGTCTAAACAGCATGCTTTGCGAGAAGCAAGATTTGTAAAAAGCTTGTTTTGCAAGATATAGCACCATCAACCCTTACGAAGACCTGTGTAATCATGATGCTTACTTTCAGCTCACAGTACCCAGCTCTGCATTTTGCATAATTAAGGTAGCATAGCAAGGTAATGCTCCTCAGCTGGCATACATACTAGTTACAGAAAGTTTTGCTACCGTAGGATCCCAATGGTTGATATTTCCATAAATATAAAAATGAAAGTGGCTCAAGTTTTTGAGCATAAATGGTTCTGGTCAAGTCAGTGGAGCTGTATTCCACTGATCTCAGCTCAGCATGCAGCTCATCCCTATAAATATCACTAAAGTAGCAATTAAGTTTTTCTGAAAAGTATGACAGTCTTATTAACAAGTGAATCAAACATTTTCAGAGGTAATTTTTTTTCCTTGTAATTGGCTTACTAGGACACTGGATGAATTTCTGGATGGTTTTCTAAGTCTATTTTACAGTTAGGGAAAAACAGTCCTAGAATTTATAATGATTGTGTCTGTTCATTTATAGTTCCTCAAATGCCCAGAGTAAATCTGGAAATACAACAGAACCTATTCTATATCAGATTAATTCCACTTTTTCCCCTTGTTGTCATTGTCCTTAGGTGCTAGAATGTTGCACTTATATTTACAATCCACTGCAATTTAATAATTTTCCCCATGTCTGCATGGTCCTTCCACATATGACAGAAAAAGCTGCTTTTCATGATGAGGCTTTTCAAAAGCAAAATGTCAGTGACCATAACAACATTCTGGCGACCCAGTCAAAAAGACATTTTAAAAACAACAGCAACCTCACAAGAGAAAATCCTGTCATTGCAGCCAAAAAAAATAGGGATATTGTGTGCCTAAGGAAGTTGATGATGTTTGAATTAGATTGTGATTTTCTTGATGTTTCAGCCAGTTTTACCTGTTGCAACTTGTATACTTCAGAATGGCTAAAGCATTGAATGTTTTCAGTTTTTCCACTTTGCTAGCTGTACCAAAATCTTCAGGCTGTACCTGACGTTTTAGAGAGGAAGAACTATTAAAAGTTTTAATATTACTACTCAAATCATAGAACAAAGAGATATTTACATAAGCAAGAGTTGCTGAAAGATGCAGAAGCTTGGTTCTGCAGAACCAAATGGAAAGCTTATAATGTAATCCCACTAACAAAATACTTCCAACCAAGAGAATTTAATGCATCAGAGCTTCCCAGAAACACAGCACCTTAGTTACCATTCAGAGATTGAATGGAAACAGTATTGATACAAACTACAATGGTACATTTCTGTGCAGGCATCTTTTCTGGATTTTCTAGCTTCACTTCCCATTTCACTGGCCTGTCATGATTGCAAAATATAAAAAGTGTTTATAAACCAGAGTGGTTTATAATGATGGCAGAATGGGGAGTATTAACAATAGATAATTTGGGTTGTTTTTATTATTGCTTTTGTAAACTCTGTCAGTGTTTTAGCTTTTTACTGTTTTCATTTGAATCATTTTCATATGAAATTATTTTATTGCTTCTTCTCCACTTCTGACATCTCTGGCCAATGTGCTGTGTAGTTATTAAAGAGTCACTAAGTACCAGGCTACTTTTGTGGTAGCTGTCTCAAACCCTGTTTTTAGTTTATTTTCTGCAAAAGTCTGAACTTCTCAAAAGAGAGGCAGGGGATTTCAAGTGTTCCTACGGGATGAACATCCTGGAATATTGCTGAATATTCTGGAATAATGTATGAATTTAGCATTTGGCTTCTGTAACAGCTGCAGGTCACTCTCACCACCACTTAGTGGTAAAGAGCAGATACTGCAGGAGTCACATTGTCCTATTGTATTAGATATTGTGTTTTTAAATATTGACTACATATAATTAGGTATTTATCCTGGTTCAGAAGTGTGCAGGTGAATCATGACCTGCTTCATGTTAGAGTAAAGAAAGATGTTAAAGGGAACCATTTCATGATTCATCTAAAAGGAAATGGAATGCTGTCTTTCAATATGAATGTTTTTAAAGCAAGATGACAGAATAGATTTTGTCACAGCAATATGATAAAGGACTGTCATATTCATGCTGCTGCCACTTTATAAACATAAGTATTATGTTTATATTTTATGTTCTAATTTTTTACAGGTCTGCATTGCCAAAAATGTATGGCTAGCTCAAAGCTGCAGAACACAGTTGTGCTGTTGTACAAAATAATGTAAAGTCATTAATTCCAGACCCTTTGTAAACAGTTTTTTTTAAAAAGAAGACTTGTATCTCAAAAGGGGCACTTTGACCAATTTTTGTTTAGAATTGATTTTTTTTAAATTATGACTAGAAATATTGTTGGGTTTATTTCTCATATCTTAGATTTCTGTTTCCCTTTTCAGTCACAATTTTAGTTTGTTTCATTTTATATGTTAATATTTGAATTATTTCTACTCACTGTTTTCCATGAAACCAATATATTTTCAATTTTATTTTATTTCAGTTTTAAAAAATGGAAATATTGGTGTCCGGTTCTAGGACAGTAGCTGAAGAAAATTTTGACAAAACATTGTGCATTTTCTTAAGTTAAAAGCAATTTTTCTTTCTAATTTATCTGTATTGTCTCTGATGTTTTACTCCAAATCTTGTGTTTCACTGGTATGTAAAACATTTGCATTTTTGTATTCACTTTCCAACACTTTTCAGACCCGACAGATTTGTGTTTTCATCATTTGCCTTGCTTAGTAGCTGGAAGTTTTCCCTATGCTCCTCTAGTATTCTTGTGTACAGGATTTTTCACAGAAACACAGAATCACCAAATATTTTGGTTTATAAGGGACCTCTGGAGGCCATCAAGTCTAATCTCCTTGTCATCTTCTGTGCAGAGCTGCTCCCCAGACAGCCAGCCCCCAGCCTGCAATAGTGCAGGAGGATGCTCTGCCTCACATGCAAGACCTTGCATTTTGTTCTGTGGAACTCCATAAGATTCCAGTCAGCCCATTTCTTTATCCTGTCCAGGTTTTCCTGGAGGTTTTCCTGAAGGATGGTTTTCTGTCCATTCTGCAGTCTACAAGAAGATGAAAGAGATCTTTGGCTATTTTTTGCTTAGCTACAGACATTTTGAAAGGGATCTTGCAGAAATTAACAAGAGTTAGGGTTAGAATTATTATGTATAGTTTAATTTAACTTAGGACTGGAGAGTATCTTACTGCTTATGTGCACTGTACAGAGTTTGGGGAGATCTAGATGCCTTTAGTGATTCCTCCCATCTTCCCATTCAAAACCATGCATATTGTTTTCTGAAAACATCTCTTTTGATCTCTCCCTCTCTCCACTTAAGGCAGAGAGAAGCTCAAAACAAGGCTCACCACTATTTAGTGTTTGGTAACCTCAGGTCTTATCTCTCTGAGTCATGCTGGACTTCTAATAAAGTAATTCCATCTGTGGTCAATAAATAAATCTTATGTGTTGAGTCCTAGACTGTGCTACTGATCATACATCCACCTCCACAGGTGTTTTAAGAGCAGCTTCCTTCCTTTTTTCCAACTCCCATCAAGAACAGACATGGGGACGAATGAATTGAGAAGGCTGTGTGGCTAGCTGCTGAGTAAGAGACCAGTCTTACACACTGGGTCATTCCTTCTGCTATATCTGCTTTCATTTCTGCCAACTTGCTTTGTCAGTTTTCCAAATAATGAAAAGTTGATCCTGCTGAAGTCATTGTTTCTACTGTCTTGTTTCTCTGGAGGCAGCATATGCAATGCTACACTGTCCTACTGGTGTGTGCAAATATATGACACAAAGAGCTGTGTGATAAGTGAACCCTAAAGAAAGAAGGAAAAAGAGTAGGAAATTCTGCAGGACCATTCCAGCCCAATGTACTGTGCTGGGCATTTCTAGATGAAAAGAAGAGCTCATGCCTCATGGTTACACATTTTGCTGTACTCTGGTTTAATATGTGACAGAGAACACTCCCTGGGTGACAGGAGTCAGGCACAACTGCTGTCACATACTCTTCAGTGCCTCCTGTTCTGCACTGCTTGATGATGTAGGTTGCAGCCCTGCAGATATGTTAAAAAAAATTACAATTTTGCTGTAACACTTTTAAATTAGAGTTGTTTATGGCCACCTTTATATTCATGTGCCTGTATAGTACTGATTTCTATTTCTACCCAGGTTACTTTTTCACTGCTAAAACTACATACTAGTCTGACAGTGTATAAATAATACATTGCATATGGCAGGATTGACTTTTGCTTTCAACACCCTGTCACTGATGGGAAGCAATATAACATGCATTTCCATTTTCCTGCCTCTAGATTTCATTATAACTATTTCCAGCACCACCCGCAAGAAAACCTCCAAACCTTGCAACTTTGCTATTTTAATTTATATGTTCTCAGTTATATTTTAAGTTATATATTCTCTCATTATTACCCAATGGATTAGAAAGAATATATGAACAATCTTTCTCATGAATCTACATGTAGTGAGAATGAAGGAGCAGTGTTTTGTCATAATGGATGAGGTGATCAACATGTGCCTCCCACATAGGCAATGGTATCTTAAATGCTATCTCTTTGGTATATTTAAGTCTGGTTGATAAGAATGAATTAAATTGAAGAATGAATCAATGAATTAAATGCTATTTTGCATAACTTATATGTAGGTAAACTTGTATGGATTTCTTTCAGCCACAACATGGTATTTCATGCTTCACCCAAAGGTCTTCTACTTAGCAGCTGATGCAGAAGAGTGACCAAGTTATACTTTATGTTTTAATTTTCAGTGATTTATTGTGCTTTGAGCTGCTAGGCCAAGGATTTTTTTCATATCTGTTTACATTTTGCTGAAGAAAACGCTGATAGAACATCCGACACATCTAATTATGCTTCCTTCTGAAAGAAATCACTCCAAGCTGTTTTAGAATACAATTTAAAGGACTTCTACAGCTCTACTATTTATAAAGGCATGCAGGAATGGGGCTTTATAAAGCTCTGGCTCAGATTCTAAAAAGAAAATTAGAATGCAGACTTCTTTTAAAGCAGATAATCCTTGCTGCTCTGTTCTTCCTTGCTGCAAACAGACAAATCCAAGATCAATGCCTTGGCAGCTAATGGAGATCGTGGGCGAAGTTGTGAGTTTCATTTGACATTTCCTCTAAACTCCTCATTGCAGCTGTACTCAGATACTCTCTCTCAAGGTAAAAGCTGATTACCCAAATTTTATTAAATTTTTCTTTCACAGAAGTATTACTGATCTTGACAATACGATGTGTGACAGGCACTCCTAAATGAAGCCAAGCTAACAGCAGGGCGCTGCTCTCTTAAGGATTGGTGAGACCACGATGCCCACATCAAGAATAGAGCAGAACTTTCTAGATTTAGCTTTTCCCCTGTTTAATAGGTTCTTTGAGCAGTGTGGTAAAAATTCATTTATAGACTTCAATATATTTATCAGAGACATAAATTTTTTCTATTGTTTATAATAGATGATCCAGCAGAAATGGTATATTAATTGGGCTACTGCCACAGTCACATAACTCAGATTTTCTTTTAAAAATCTGTAGATCATTAATACTCACACTTTTTACAGCAAGAGAAATGGCAAATCATCAACTGACTTAATTGGTTTCATCTTATCTGCAATGACTCTGCCCTAGATTCTTGTTCCTCATCCTGCTATTCTGTTTTAACTAATGAAAATTATTTGTGATTAGCTTTCATATGGAGTCGTAATTCCAGGTACAGTGAGAAGCAGGAGAGCTGAATGTCAGCCATAAAGAACACAGTTTTTGGGCTGTTTCCTAGCTGGGCTGGTAGACCCTTAATTTTATTAAGTGTATTCATTTTGTAAGCACAGGGGGAATGAATTCAGAGGACAGATTCAGTCATAGCTGTGTTCAACTTGACCCATGTGTGTTTCCCCTCCATAGTTCTTTTGGATTTTAAAAAGGTGTTTGGGCACCTCCTGGGACAGCCAGGGTGTCTATTGGGGTTGCATTAGCCTCCAATGTGCTTTTGAGTAACTGTGCCTCAGAGGAACAGAATAGGAAGTACAAGAGGTGTTCTGGCATAACTCCCCTTTTATCCCAGCGCCAGAAGAGCTGCACTGAAAAAGAGCATGGCACAGTCCTAAAAACACTGTCTGCCTAGAGGTTCTCAAAGCTGTTAGCAGAGTTTAAAGAGCAGTAACAACAAAGGGCAACTTTTGGTCTGTTTCTTCCCAGGGCAAGCAAGGTCAAAATGAAAACTCAAAAAAGCAAACATAAAAGCTATGCCTGGGCTTTTTTTCTGACACTTCAGTACCAGGAAGGTCACACAAACTGAGCACTGCTGCAGCACAGGGAACAAAATTTTAATGTAAAATGACAGCCAGCAATATTAGAGTCAGTAGAAAGTTTGTCTGACTTCTGCCTTCAAGTTGCTCTGAATCACTTCTGAAATGGTGACATCGATACGAATGTTCCCAGCAGCAAGAGCCACAGTGGAAATTGTTTAGAACTTTGCCTAATTTCTGACAGTTAATGAGACCTAGAGGGAATATTCACAGAGCAAAAGGCACCTTGTTTTGGCTTGTTTGCTTTCTAATGCAGAATATTTATTTGTCTCTAGTCACTCCCTAATGACACTTCTGTCTTTCAATCTTCAGCCTGTGCCATTCAGGATATAAATAAATAAGTAGAAAAATACTTTGCAAGCCATTTTTAGAAACAGTTTCTTTGCATTTCCCCTGTGGGACCTCTGCTCCTATTAAGTATGTGGAGCTGTTTACCTTCCTGGTCTCTTGCCCAGGAGAGCCAAGGGGTGTAGTCCTGAGCCATTTTCTCCAGCTT
Source organism: Onychostruthus taczanowskii (assembly GCF_017590055.1). Taxonomy (NCBI): domain Eukaryota; kingdom Metazoa; phylum Chordata; class Aves; order Passeriformes; family Passeridae; genus Onychostruthus; species Onychostruthus taczanowskii. The sequence continues at coordinate 5,605,169 of NW_024503457.1, read as the reverse complement.
CCATGCAGAAAAGGCCTTTAATGATGCACCCTGGCATGTTCACTGACTGGCATGTACATGGGTTGGCATGTACACAGACTGCCAAGGTGGCATTGTGGTGCCCGGGGCAGGATGCAAGGGTGGCGGCTCTGCCTTGTAATCTTATTTGGAAGAAGGGCTGTGTTCATTGAAAAGGTGGTATGGAGAATCCTCGCTGCGCAGCCCATTGTGCAAACACAGAATAAGGAGGACGATTTTGTTCTGTAAATACATTTGTCCTCTTGGGGTGCCTTCTCAGGACAGACATCCTTCTCAGCCTGCCCCAGCTTTGGCATGCACGTACAGACAGTGCCTGTGGCACCGACACTCATACACAGTCACCAAACAAACGGGGACCCACAGGGCAGAACAATTTCGGTCTTGTCTGCAAGGGTATGGAGTGGGAATGGAGAAAGAAGAGAGTTGTGAAGCTGGAGGTTACAGTAGAAGGTTAGTACTAAGTGTGTGTGTGAAGGCACAGCAAAGGGGGAAAAACCCCTTCAACTTTACCCATTTGTTTGAAATTTTAGTAGTTATCAAACTGAGTTTTATAATTCATTTTGAATTAGTCCTGCTGTGTCTCAATTCACTCCTTACACTATATTGGTGTGATTCTCTATTTTGCGTATTTTGGAGATGAAGTGCTTAGCAAATCTTAAAACACTGTGATGCTCTAGGGATACCAGGTCAATAGACATTCACAGAAAAAGCTGTATGAAATTTTCCAGTTTCAGTTGGCTAGAATTCTTGAATTTTTTTATTCTTTAACTAAATTATTTAAATTAGAAAGCAGGTTTTTTTTTTTCTTTGTGGAGAATTCCAGAGGAAAGTTCTTTGCAAATTTCACATTAGACAGATTTTGTTTAAAAGGTGATTAAAACAGTGGTGATATTTAGATTCTAAACTCAGGTTCTGGAGTTTTTATGCCAAGGTTACTCTGTACTAAACAAAACTTATTTTTAGGTTTGTAAAACTCTGCAAAACACTTGGGAAGACAGACTTGGAATGAAATGGATGTTGTTTGGCTTTGGATTGTGTTGCAAAAGCTTTTCTTATCCTGTAAAAGCTTCTCCTCCACAGAGAATAGCTTTTTATTCCTTTCAATTGACAAAAGCTTTTCAGTTGTGTTTGCTTCATAAAATCTTTCATATAATGTGAAATTCTGCATTCCATCTTTGTGAAATTATCTGAAAAACAAGCATATTCAAGGAAATACATGTGTTTTAACATAAAGAGGTACCTCTCACTCTGGAGCTATTCTATATCTTGCTTACTTTGGATGTGTAGGGTAAGATGAACCTAATTCTTTGAGTACCAGAGTCTGCAGAAAATCAGCAGAAGTGGGACTAATTCTGTAACACATAAAGGATATTCAGATCTTGGGATAAGCTTAAATAGGATAAGTCTGACATATTTTCCCATCCCCTATTCTGTCAGATTGCAAATCTCCTCAGATAGTCTTACTAGAGTTTATTCTTATTTTGTTGGCAGTCTTGAGGTAAAGAAGAAATTACTTACAGTTTAAGAAACATAAATTAATTTTCTGAGTGCGTTTCCACTTTCAAATTAGAATACTTCTTCCTGCTTCGTATGCAGCACAGTACAAATAAAGTAAGAAATACACAACAAATTTGCAAAGAACTTATTTTCCATATGGGACCACATAGCCTTTCAGGTCTCCAAACACTACACATATCAGAAAAGAAATCTAATCATGTGGACTATCAAATAATGGAATTATTCAGGTTGCAAGAAAACTTGGAGGGTTGCTAGTCCAGAAACTTTCTCAAAGAGGACTCAGCTATCTAATAAGACCAGATTTGTTAAGACTGCCTTGTCAGGTCTTGAGACTTCTAAGGACAGAGATTTTACAGTCCGTGCTACACTTTAGGATATTTATCCATTGGCAACTGCAGTAGAAATAGCCAAGAAAGCACACAGAAAGCTTTTTCATATAGCATAGAAAATGATTATTCCTTTTTAAATTGTACATGTTGCATCCTATCTGCACCTTGGTGAAAGAAAGATATTTCTGATCATGTTTACAGTTTTATTATTTTATTTCAAGTAATTAAATTTATTTGCTTATCTAGATCAAACAACTTTAGAAACAGACTGGGGAAACTGAGCAGTGTTTCCTTAGTGATTTTTTTTCCCTGAAGTTGTATAATCTCAGGCACTATAAATAGCTTTGACATTCATGTTTTTGTTTTATGAGTACTGTTGTCTAAAGAACTTGTGTCTTTTCCCAGTTGCTCCAAAAGTATTTTTTTTATTATTAAACAGACTGGATTTTCTGTAAGCTGTAAATTCTTGAATGATATATTCTGTTATGTAACTGTTATGTATGTAAACGGTTGGGGTTTTCCATGCAAAAAATCAAATTTATCTGAAGATACCAGTTTTATTAATAGATTCTGTAGAATGCTAATGCCATAAATATTAGAAAGTTGCACAATAGTTCTAGCACCCTGGGCTGAATGGGGAAGGGAACTGTCTGCAGATTTTGGGAGGTGATTCTTCATCTCTAACCAGCTCTGGTGAAACATATTTGGAATTCCAGGTTCAGTTCTAGGCTTCCTAGGAAAAGAAAGACATGGACCAAAGTGTGTGCAACTAGGGCCACTAAGATGATTAAGGTACTGGAGCATCTCTTGTATGAGGAGAGGCTGAGAGAGCTGGAATTGTTCAGCCTGAAGAAGAGAAGGGTCAGGGAGTCTTATTCAAGTGTATGACTATTTGCAGGAGAAAATAAAAGTCAAAACCAGATTCTGCTAAGTGATGGTCAGTGGTGGGACAAGAGGCAGTAGATAAAAATTAAATACTGGAAATTACAATTAAATACAATGTTTCTATTTTTTCCAGTGGAAGTTATCAAGCACTTGCACTCTGCTGTTCTGAGAGGTTCTGGAGTCTCCATCCTTGGAGAGATCCAAACCCTTCCTGGTCCGTGTTCAGTGTTGCTTTAGTTGACCCTGCTTTGAATGGAGGATTGAACTAGAAGGTCTCTGGCATTGCCTTCCAGCCTTAACAATTCTGTGATTTAGTATTTATCTTTACCCTAACCCATTTTTATAAGATTCTATATTTAATATTTTTCATAAAAGAGACATTTGCTGTAAGGGGGCTATACTCTAAATGTTGCTGTATGTATGGATGTATAGCACACCAATGTGTGCTAAACCATATGGATCTATGGATGTGCAAAACAAGATACAGCAGTTGAAGTATTAGCATAGGCTAAAGCCACTTGCTTACTTTTTTTATCAAAAGTTTCAGAGCAGATCTATCTTCAAGTGTTGTCCAAAATGACGTGTTGAACTGTGTTCAGTGAACATAATTCAGAGTGAGAGTGTGGAACTTCCACTGGCATTAGGAATGAAAGATCAAACAGATTATCAGATTGCTTCTTCTCAATTTTGGCATTCTGTCTTGGTTTCAATCTGACAATAGATTTCTTTAAAAAAACCATGACTAACTCTCAATCTATTTTTTTTATTAAGAGGGGAGACTTAAATTTTTTTTAATTAAGGGGAAAATTTCTCTCTCTAAAATAACAATATTGCTTTTTCTTTCCTTTGGCAACCATAAATAAAGTGCAGCCAAATTTTGGAGATGAAACTTGGTGCTTCACCTCTCTGTTGACCTAAGTAAAATTCTGAACCATGGGAAACAGGATTGTGAAATATAGCCTCATACATGCCAGTGAGTTTATCCAAGAGGAAACTCCTCTCTCTTTTTATGTAATAGAGAACTTTTGCCTTATTTCTGGACATTCTGGAAGTCTGAAAAAAAAGACAAGTCTGAGATGCTTTCTTTAATAGCCATAGAAATACCATCATGGCTAGATCAGTAATCACGAGAACTACCACAGACACAAAATCATATGATTGTAACTTTTGCATTAGTTCTTGGTTTTCTTCTGGTTGATTTCTTCTTGGCATAGTTTGAAGTTTGTGCTCAATTTCAGTATAGCAGTTTTTGCTATTTATAGTTGGAAACATATGACTGGGAGGTATCTCGACCATTGCACAGACAAATCTGAATACAACTTATTTGTAACTACCCTATTTATACTTTAAATCCTTCTTCTCTGATTTGTTTTCCATGGGTTGTGTAGTAGGAAGTTAAAAAATTCTTTACATCTTCCAAGTCCATTCTTATCTCAAAGTATTTATCAACAGAGATAGAAATATCCTTCACACTCAGATCAGTCTATAAATTTTAAGGGTCAGTCCCCCTCTTTAAGGAAAAGAATGATACAAGCACATTAATACAATTTTTATGAGCTCCTTCAGACTAATTAATGAAATCTGGCATACATCTTTTAGGCTGGGGCTGAATCCTCAGGGGAGCAATTGGAGCTTTGGGTCCAAGAGTTGAAATGGACACATTTTATGTGTGTGAGCAGCTAGTGTACCAGGGTCTAGCACTAAAATAGGGATCAAGCCAAACTCATGATGTATATGCACCCTCTGATGGTTGTTTCAATGCACTGTTTAATTTTTATTTTTTGGGGAGGAAGGATAATATAAGAGCTGTGGTAATGAGTTTTTATTCTCTCTTATTGTATCTTCGAAAATTGAAGTCTATTGTTTTCCAAGCACAGCTTTCCTTGAAAATCAATCTAAATTACCTTTTTTCTTCAAGTGTGAATTGAATGTACTGCAGCTATTGCTGATTAGCTGTACGTGAGGACATACTGTTGCATTCATATGCCTTTTTACGTTTATCTTCATTCATTCTGAAAAGAAAAGGTCAGAAAGGAGAAAATCCAGCATAGAGGAGTGGAATTGATTGGGAATGGCAACATGAAGTGTTGTGGTAGGAAAAGTGCTAAAACCAGCGAAAACAGCTAAAAGGCTAGAGAGGCATCTGTAAAAGCACAATGTGCAAAGTGTGAAAAGAGACAAAAGAATCCATGTCTGGCTGATTCCTGTCACGATGCTTTTATGGTCATCAGTGTCTGTGTTGTCTGCTGATTGTGACCCTGACTCAAGATAATGTGTGTGAACTTAAACATTCTTTCAAGTGGGAAGGCTTATGTCTGGGTGACCTCAGCTGTTAGTTTGTCTCTGCCCACCAATACACCTGCCATGTGTTTTTAGTTCCTCTGAAATAATTTATATTGAGAAGAGTAATATCTTTATTAATTTTTTTAATAAGGGCATTAATTTTTCCTTTATAAGCTTGCTCTATAAAATGGATCTACTCTACTGATATGCATGGCCAAGCCACATATGTCCAGTGAGCACTAGCTAAATTCAAGTTTCATATTAGTTTTGTCCAAAAATAAACAAATTCTGCTTGCTTATTCTTGTAGACTACTATACTTAAGAAATTCAGAACCAAAAGTTACACTGAGGATAATCATTAATAATCATAATCTGCAAGCCCACAAATCTGCAGAATATTTGCCTCTGTGTTTAAGACAATGAAATATTTACTCTGCAAATACTGTCAGAATAGCATTCAAAAGCTTGTTATACACACAACCAAACAGAAATGCTGTAATGTTTCCAAACCCTGCTTAGCTTGCTTAAGACCAGCAATTTCCATGCATATATTAGCACCAATTATAAAAGTCATTCTTCACTGCCACTTTCCTGAAGAGCTTTCTTATAGAAAGTACATATTCAGTGTCTATATCGCTAGAGTGCAGATGCAGAAGCAGGAACACACATGAGAAATCAATGAAAAATACCTTTCCAGCTCACTGAGAGAAGGTCTAGCTCTATTTTGAATGCCATTACTGCATCCAAATTTCTACTTCAGCCCTTGGGACTCACCTGAGGAGTGATGTCTTTAATACGACCTTTCACCAGTCTTACTCGCAGTATATGTTTTCCCTGTAGTGCTTTAAGTCACGAGTTTCTAGCAGGAGGCACTTCGGTTTTGTCATATTGAATTTCCCTAAACTTAAGAAAACTTAATGTAAAATTGCTAGACCAAAAAGCTCATCCAAGTTCATTACTCTTTATCCAAGTTCAGCCTTGGTTAATGAGTTAAAAAGGTTTGTTCCTATCCCCACTGGAAGCCAAAGGCCTGTAGGATGTCCTACCTGCGTGGAAAACCTATAATTTCTTCTGTCCTCTGCTGTGCAGTCTTGCTTATTAACTCCCACAGAGCTGATTTCAGCTTGTTGTTTGGACTGCTTTTTCAGGAAATACATCTTATTTATTCCATGTCTCCTCTGCTATGGGAGGCGGGAACATGTACCTGATGGGGAAATACCTTGTGAACTGGGATTGCAAGATGTGTAAAACTGTTTGTATATTGGTCTCTGTAACATGGAGTTAGTGTGTGAAATGGAGTTTTGGAATGATCAGTGAATCAAAAACTGGGAAAAACTGACCCTCTGTAAATTGGCAGACTTGAGGGAAGGGTTGGGGTGAGGATGGGGGACTGTTTATATGCATTTAGCCTGGCAAATATGCAGTAATTTTTATTAGCTGCATGAGCAATACCAGAATTGTAAGCATTTGTTATACACTATGAGCTTTCAATTTTTGGTGATTTACCACAAGCCAGCTTTTGTAGGATTTGTGGCAAAGGGCTTTTGATGCAAGGGTACAAGTCTGGCTTGAATTTAGTGACCACCAGAACATCCAGGTAGCTTTTTGCATATCTGCTTTTCATCTCTGGGTGGCCTCCATCATGCAACATCATGTAATGCTACCTGGGGTTGTTCCTCCCATGTAAACAGCAGATGCAACTTAGCTACACTGTGCACAAGCAGGCTAAAGGTATTTTTCTTTTCTATTTCAGCCATCATGCAACATCATGTAATGCTACCTGGGGTTGTTCCTCCCATGTAAACAGCAGATGCAACTTAGCTACACTAAACTCCTTGTATTTTTCTTTTCTATTTCAGCTGCATCCATCCATTTTTTTTTTCAACCTCATTACCTTGTAGGTATTTCAGAGAAGAAAATAACTTTGTGAGTTGTAGCAGAGAGCTCAACTGACCACTCCATGGGAAAGGGCCTCAGCTTGGGGTTGTGTGTTAGTGGCTGTGCCCAGACAAGAGGGAGAGTCTGGAGCACTGGATTGATGGGTCTTGAGTCAATCTCAGCCTTAGTAATGCAAATTACCAACAAAATGCATGACAGCTTATCAGCATGGAACTAGTCTAAGTGTGTTAGAAATCTACTGTGTTTTGAAAGGGGAATAATGTGCAATCCAAATTAAGGTATTTTTTTACATACTAACAGGAATGTTATATGCTAACAAGATCACAGACAGTCTGTTGGATCATTTTCCTTTCTGTATCTCCTAAGTTTTGCTTGGCTTCAAGAAAAAGTGCAGCATGCAATGTGCTACAGCATACTATTTACTTCAGTGTGATCCTTCTGGGAAGTAGGTGTCAGTTCTGGACCACACTCAACTCTGTGCCACTAAGGCTTGGATTTGTTGTGGCCAGTAGTAGTGACCAAAATCATTAGAAAACTCCAGTAACCATGTCCAAGATTGGCACTTAGGAGTTATCTTCTCTTGTTTCAGACATTCCTGCAGCAGCCTGGATGCTGGCCCAGGCTAACTGCGGTCACTGGGACAGAAGGGAAGCTCTGAGCGCTGCCTGAGTTCCAGGGGGGGCAGTTTGTCAGCACATCGTGTATCACAGATGGGTTTGGCTCTTGGGGGAGAATATGAGGCACAACACATCAGGACAAGTCTAGTGCAGAGGTGGGCTGGCAGAGGTTTTCATTCTCTCTTGTAAAATGCTAAACTGACATTTTAAATGAAGATTTTTTATTAATTTGTCTTCTGTTTCATAACGACAGGACCTTTTATTTATTTCTTCTACTGGTACTGCAAATCTTTATGTAGGTGACTGATTCAGTCACAGCGTGTCATTCATTGCAATCAGACTCTCATTTCCTCTCACGTTTTACTCTCAATTCTTTCCTGCCAGCAGGGGTCACGCAGCTACCGCAGCTTCTCATCACCGCTCTGCCCCAGTCACTGAGACACTGAATACCACTTCTGCCCAAGAGACACATGGAAATGCTTCTCAGAGATACTGAAAAGATAGCATCGTGTTACATATTTTCTGGGATGTTATATTAATGTATGTAATATTTTCTGGGAAAGAGCCCATCTTATCTGTAGCAGGGTTTGTGTTTTTTTTTTTTTTTTTTGGGGAAGCTCAGATTTTTTTAAATAGTAATATTATTACCGTGAAATGTTGTAGTATTTCAGATACATATGCTCATTATGCACTTTGCTGTGTTTGCAGGCTGCTACTGCTTTCCCACTGCTAAACTTGACTTGCAAATCTTTGCTACAAATGAATACAAAACTTCCACTAGGAAAGGAAAAAATTAAGTAGTTGGCTGTTGGAACCCCACTAGGAAAAGCAAATTTATAGTCAGGATTTTAAATAAAATCTGAATGCTTTCATATCTGATATAGGTTAGAATTGTCTCCTTGGCAAACTTTACTTCAAGGAAAAAATTAACAAAGGAAAGAGCAGTTAAAGAATAAAAGGCTGTTATAGCATTTGAAAAAATACATTAGGAGGCTGTAGTGTGAAACCTTTAGCCTGCTTGTGCACAGTATGGGTATTTCAACTGCAGAAAATTAAGGATCCTATTGAGGGACCAAGGTTCCCTTGCACAAGACACTTTGCACACAAATACCAGAGAGACAGGTTTTTTCCAAGACAGCAGAATCCTGGTTGGATAGATGCAAACAGTGGCTAAAATATTTTTCCTGACACTGATAGCTGTTTTAGAGATTCACAGCTGCGTCTCTTACAAAGGCATTGATACCTCTAGGTGTTACCTGCAGGCTGGCCAGCAATGCAGAGTCTCCAGAGGACATAAAGTGCTGCTCTCACCTCCTTTTATATACTAAAATTATGAAATATATGAGAACAACACACTTGAAAATGGTGCTGAAGTTTGGGGTTAAATTTTCAGAAGAAACAGTTCAGGTTGTGGCCACAGGAATACTGCAGAGAAAGGCCATGTTTGCTGCCAGGGGCATTATCCTGCCATGCCAGGAGGGCTCCATTCTCCACAGCTTCATTCTCCAGCTGCAGTCAGGGAATCTGGACTCACATGTAGGTTTGAGCTACAGGCACTTAAATTGTCCTTTGCTCTGTCACCACATTTCTGCAGGTTGCTGGTTTTCTGAAGCCAATTTCCAGACCTTAGCTGCATGAGAACTTACTTCAGATTTAGTTTCAAATGAAAAACATGAAAATATCATACAATGGAAAAGGGAATGGAGAAAAAATAGATTTTAGTCATAGGTCTATGACTGTGAAGATACTTTTAAACTGTCATTTGGATTACTTGATTGGTCTTGTTCTTATTTTTGTTTTTTTGTAGTGATCTGAAATGATTAACTTCAAAAAGTGCCAGGAGAAGAAATATCAGGATTGTCAAAGGGTCAGAGTCTTGAAAAAAAAAAAAAAAAGACAAGAAATAAATAACAGAAAAGGATACAAATAGATATGTTCAATTATTTCTATAATAACACTACTAAGTAGACATGCAACAACCTGTCTGTAACTGGGAGAATAGGCTCACTAAATAAAGCTACAATCTGCCTTACTTTATCTCCATACAGCTCTACTTCCAATGCATTCCACATGAGTAAAACACTACCCTATTAGACCAAGAGTTTTAAATCAGGTGTTAAAATTAATTTGTTCATTTTTGTGAAAGTTTTCATAACCTTCAATTATTCCCATGCAAAAAGCCTGAGAGCTATTAAGACAAAAATAGAGGTGCACTCAGCAGCTCTCATTTTAAGACTCTGAAGTTCCATGTATTATCTATTACAAACACTGAGACGTTGAAGTGAGACCAACTGGTGAGCTTTAAACATTAGATCAGAAATTGTAAGATGAGTGTAACTAAAGAGCTGATACCAAGAGAGCTCATTATCTAGCTTCCTAAGATCCTACTGATGTTATTTGTTTCCTTCTCTCAAATAGGCAACATAGTGTGAGATGCTGAATGACCAAGTAATTTCAAGAAGAAATAATTAAAACATTTTCAGCTGCAAATGATTCTCTTTTTTTTAAATGACAAATGATGGCCTATTCATGGCAAAAATTATACTACAAATCATGATGTTAATATGTGAGATGTGTTCTAATTCACTAAGCTGCAGGAGACCCTTGCTGAAAAAATTGTCTGTTCACCCAGAAAGAGTATATACAGTGCGTAGCCTAAAAAGTAGCCAAAGCCCCGCCAAGGAACATTCCCATTAGTGCTGTGAGTCCTCTTCTGCCTGATGGGAAGTCTCCAGCAGGAGGTCTGTCCTGAAGAGATTGGAACAAAAAGCTCATAAACACCCTGTTATATATATGTAATTTGTGCTGTTTAGAATATAAAATAAATACATGTTATAATGTTTAGAAGAAATATACAGGGATGATTTAAACTCACATGCGGGGTCTGAGGAATGCTACATGCTATGGAAAGACCGCATACCATTACAACATTGCAGCAGTCGAAAGAACCTAGCCTGGGTGGAGACCAACTGCACCTGAACGATCATTGCTCCAGATCAAGACAGGGGGAGCTATCAGAGGAATTGCATTCAAATGTCAAGTTCCCACAACCTCACCACCAGCCATCACTGCCTGCCAGGAACTACATTGTCAAACACAACCCAGAGGAAGAGGACAACAGGAATATGCTTGACCAGCGCTCATTGCTGGCCAGGAGCTGCATTCTATAGTCCAGCTCGAAGAAAGGAGGCAGGATGAATATGATTGACTATGAAAAGAACAGGAGATGCTCTGCCTCGGGCCAGAAAAATAGTATAAAAACAGACTGTACCAGACTGCATTTGTGAAAATCTGGGATCTGATGCGATAGAGGTTGGACCAGTGTTCACCCAGCGCCAATCCCGAGGTCAACGCTGTCCCTTTGATTGTGGCTATTGAGACTGTCTATCAATCCCAAAATAAATTCTCTCTTTTTTTTGATTATTAAATTGGCTTGATCAATTTTTACCTATAATACACTCCAAGTGTAGCACCCCGGAAGGAATTAAGAAGAAGAGATGCGAGGGATGCAAAGGATGCTGGGTGACAAGTCTTTACTCAGATTCAGATGGAGATAAAACTGTCTCTCCTGCAGAAAGCTTCCATGTGGCAACACCTCAAAGATGCTGAGCAACACAAAAAGAAAAAGGACAGATTACGTCACTACTTCGCCACTAAGGAAGGGCCCTTAAAAGGACTTTTGAAAATGAGAGTAAATTGGAATTAGAGAGGCTAAGTTCTTTAAATACTCTGAAAAAAGTTGTGTCACTGCTTCTGGAGGTCAGTTCAAAGTGGTAATGTGACCCTGTTCACCACTGTGCAGCACCATGAATTTATAATCTTACACCAGCTAGTGCCACATAGATAAATGGAATGTAGGAGAATAGAGATAGTGATGAAGGTAATCTCACCCCTAAGGAATTACAGCTGCACTAATTATCAAGAATTAGGAACAGGTCTGCCCTTAACAGGCCACAGCTGGATCTAGTTAGGATGGGTATTGTAAAAGAGTAGGTTGGCTGCTTGAGAAATTAGGGTTTGCTGGCTGTGCTGTCAGGAAGAAGGAGTCAGTGCTGCAAGGAGCTGCCCATGAGAAATCACCAAGAAGGCATGGAGCTTTTGCAGTAAGATGACAACAGTACCACATCTTAGTTCAAAAGCAGGGTCTTCAGAATGTGACTCTTAAGATTTCTCTTGGGCCTGCTGCATCCACTGCATGACATCAGAAAGATCTGTCCCCACTCCTCTGCACCCTTGTGACCTTCTAATAAGGCCTCTAGAGAAGCTGATATTGTTATGAATGAGAAGCTTGACTAGGCCAATATTCAAGCAGCTATCAATTTATTAATTAATATGGTAAAGTATGAGCAATACAGCGCTGGGTACAGCGGGGGAAATTTTCTCTCCAACTGCATGCCGACAGTTGGGGCTTACAGGTATTCATAGGGTACTCATAAGCTTTCTCAGCTGTTTTTATTCCCAATTTTTACATCACAATTCTATACACTATTGTGATTTAGTTTTTCTCAGGATGTTTCTCAGAAAAGACTATCCCCAGATGGTGGGGTCCAGCTTCCGAAAGAAGAAAGAAGTCTCCCAGCAGGTGAGGTCCAGATTCCAGACGCGGGTTCACCTTTTAATTGTGAGGACTGTAAATCTCATAACAGTGATGTCCAGCTTCCCTTGGTCAAAACTATCAATCCTTGAGTTGATGTTCATCTTCCTTTCTCAAGCTGCTTTTCAATATTTTGTTAAGGCGTTGAGATAAGCATGTTTCCTTTTTATATATTCTAAAACTATAGTTTCAAAGATCCTTACTACAAGCAATATTCTAAAATTATACTTCAAAATGTTATTATTGCAAAACTCTCTTTAGCTAGATGCAGAAAGTTCCTGTCAAACAGCAACATCTTTAAAGATTTAAATTGAATGCTACTAAATCAACTTAAGACTTATAAAGGTTAATTGCAAACAAAGGATAAGTTCAAAGGCCTTCTTCCGTGCTCTACTTCCTCAGTTATTTATTAGAATTGTCTTTATAACTGTCTCATGGTCGGTTTCCACACATATCACAATCACAGATACACATGTTGCCTGTATGTACCTGACACAAAACACAGCTTTGTATTTCACAATATGAAGTTAGGCATGGACAGGCATCCTCAGATAGCCACTGTCCTGGTGTCTCTGGGACCCAGAATCTCTCAGAGCACACGGCCTCCTGGAAGGTTTTGTTCCTATAAACCAAATTCTCACTGAAGAGCTTTGAGAGAAGAGGCTAAAAAACCTTCTATGCCGTGGAAATTTTTAGTGAGTTTTCCTGTTTTCTACCTTTGTAATATTTCTTTTGGAGATGGCGAACTATGAGTATGACTCAAAGGTCTTTTAGAGGCTAAGGTGATGATGGTAATGATCTGTAAAGGTTTTGTCAGTGCATGTTCCTACCGGATTGTTAGTGTTTAACCACCACTTGAGGGAATGCTTTATGTGTCTGTAAACATCACTATCCCAAAGATGCTGAGAAGATAGTGCTTCTAGGCAAATTCTTTTTAAATGTGGATGAAGTTGACTGGGGAAATATATTTTGGCACAATGATGTTAATCCTACTAGGCACAGTATTATCTTTGTTGCTCATATCACATTTTGCAAGAGGAGGTCCTCAAACCTCTGTTTTGTTTTTTTTTCTTTTGCCCTTTACTTTCCTTTTCTTATCCAGAGAAGGATAATCATCTCAACACCTTGTGTTGAATAGAGCTTCTCAGCTGTCAAAAATGCTAACCCAGACTGACAATGCTTACTACAAAGTTCAAAAATTGATTACTTTTTCTCTGGCTGTGGTAAAAATAGTCAGATATATAATCCAGCCTTCTAGACATTTGGCAGACAAACACTCTGCAAGCCTTCCACAATAACAGCACCTCTTGGGGAGATTTACTGGCTGCCACTGGGAAAAGGATTGACCCTGTATTGCCTACTGAAAGCAATGTGCATGTCCAAGGGTATAGCATAAAGAATGTAATGGAAATATATACTAAACAGCTCTTCATGAAGTAGGGCCACAGTCAAGCATCTTGATTAATTTTACACTATACAACAGAGTAGAATTATAATTTCTATGTCACCATGACATCAATTCCATGAAACACAAGGCATTATTTGCATATCAAATACACATTTTTATAATGATTTTAATTTTGTTCGGAAAAACAGGATTATGAAAACATGGCAGAGAGATTTCAGGCTAGAAGGTACACCTTCTAGTGCTTCTCATTCTACTCCATATTTTACAAGCCACCGGGAAAAATCAGGACATTACAGTAGCTAAAGCATGAATTTTTGTCCTTCTTTATATAGGTATTAACAGCATGTTTTAAAGAAAGCTAGTAGCATCAGTTATCATTGTCTTGAGAGAAATGAACAATTGATAATTACCAAGAAAAGTCTCTCTTCATTTTGAAAAAGTTTGTTATGTTCCAGGAAAAAAAGCAAAGAAATGAAAATTAAATCACCCTTCCACTCAGGACTAAAATATGAGTTTTTACAGATATACATGCTCTGGCAGAAAAGAAACATTAAGTGCATCTGATGAAGAAAAAAGCCAGCAGATGGGAACAAGTTATATGTCACTACAGGTAAATAAGATGAATGATAAATCACAGACTAGCAGCAGAGATATAAAAAACCCTAAATCTGAAAAAATCTCCATAAGTATCAAAAATTGTATCATTACAGAGTTTTATCTGCATAAACAAAATTAGCACCAGTGTTTTAGGACAGTGAATACATTTATATATTCCTAACATACATCTGACACTACTGGCACCAGATTCAATTTATGGAAATATCTAAGACACTTGACATTTTGCTGCAGACCATAAAATTATATACAAGCAGTGTCCAGCCCTGCAGCTTGTAGGGTCATGAAGTCTCTTGTACTGAGAATTAAAAGGATTAATTGGGTTAGTCAACTTAATTAAGCTTTTTCTCCCCAGCTTTGGGTCTAGTGCTAGATTTTATCCAGCAGTTTATCAAACACCAGGCAGTGCAGCTCTTAGGAAGATTTCAGGTCATGGTTTAATTGCGTGGTGGCTTTGTCATGAGTGCCACCATCTTGATTCCTACACCTTCTACCCACCCATGGGCAGCTTTTTCTCTGTATAGAGACTGAGAGGGTGGTTTCTTACAGTAGGAGTAAACAGCAATGGTAGGTTGGTGGGGATCTTTATCCAGTCTTGTTAAGTCAGTAATGGAAAAAAACTTTGCCATTTTTCCACTTGGTACTGACATAAAACAAATGTGGTTTCCTGGGAACAATATTTTCCATTTCTAAGTGAGTCCATTATTTGTGTAATTCTTTTTTTCTTGGACAGATGAAAGCCATTCCTTAATGCTTTGTGTGAGACAAAACTTCTTTATTAATCATTTAAGCATATCCTATTCTCTCAACTCTTTGAACCTTTTAGGGTTTCATGCAGTGTTGACAGAATATCACAGGGGTGGCTGAGCCTTTACAGTTCAGACACCTAAGTGCGAGATGGCCAGTCCTCAGAAGTAGTTATCTGTTCCTAGTGAGCCCAAGAAGGTAGCTCAGGTTCACTTATGTAATTTTAAAGTGGTTAAAGTCATCAGAGAGGAAACTCAGTCCTTTGGTAAAAATTATGGGATGTCATAAACTCAGACACTTGGAAGCCTTTTGAGAAAACCATCCATGTGTAGTTGGCTTGGAATGCAAGTGGTTCTGAAGAAGTTCTCTTTTTTTCCATCTTGTTCTTTTTTCCTTTGTTTCTGTTTTTTCAATCTGATTTTCTGTTGAAAAAAACATCTCTCTATCACTCAAATTCAGATTTCCCAATGGCAAATATGTAAAAAGCAAAACAATTATTTTGATAAGTTTAGTATGTCTTAATGGCATATAGAGGAGAAAATATGTTAGACTAAGTAGCTGGAGAGAAAACCAAGGGCTCATTATTATTTCACTGTTTGTGGTGGAACCCAAAGCAAAGTGCTTATCAAAGCACTTTTCAATTAAAAAAAGGCATAATCTTGGTCTGCAGTTCATAATAAACTGTTTATATATAGTTTTATCTATGTAATATACTCTGATATGGTGTGTATAATGGTATGCTAACAACAGATAAACCATAAAACCCATTGTCCAGTGATTTTTAGATCAGAAAAACAGAAGGTAAATAGCCATATTCAAATGATTATATTCTAAATAACTATTAAATTAAATCTAATTTAATAAATTAAATATTCAAAATTAATATCTAATTAAAGTGAAGCAATGATTGTTCAGGTGAGTAAGAAAGTGTAAGACACAAAAATCTGGAAAAGGAAGTGTGTTTATGCCTTTTTCATCCATCACCACAGCCACATTTCTTCTCAGTGTATTATGAATTTTAAAAAGGAAAACATAGTAGTCTCCAAAAAAGTAGAGACAGCAAGAGGGTGCCGAAGAGAAATCAGATGTGTGACATTGAAACTATGTTGAGAGAAGATCATTGGCTTATTATTAGTAAAATAATACATGTGTGGAAGAAGCCAAGGGAAAAAAAACAACAAACAATAACAAACAAACCAAACAAACATAAAAAACAAACATACACACACATAAAGGAGAGAAAGAATTCTGGAATACAGAATTATCTGGAAGATGTTTGCTCAACTAAGTTAAAAAGAGAGAAAAAAGAGGGGCCCTGAGGAGGCTTTCCACAGCAGTAGTTCAGCTAGACCTGTTTTCAGTGGCAGGAAAAAAAAATCAAGTGATAAATTCGTCAGGGTAAGTCCATCTAAAGAGTCCCTGCTCCAGCTTCTCTATGAATCAGACATTATTTTTTGCTCTAAAAATCAGACACTTCAGATGAGAGAGCCAGAGGAACTGAGAGGTAGGAGTGCAGAACTTACAGTTCAGCAGTAGCAATGCTTTGGAAGCAGGTTTTGTATGAGGGTAGACTATAGACAGGATGGGAATGTGAATGCCTCTCAGTCCTCTGTTTCCAAAATGTTTTGTGCAAACAAAGGGATGATGGTTACAAATGATGGTCACAGTGACTCACCTTTGTGTGATCCATTGAATAGTTGGGTACTTAAGAGCCCCATGTCCTTACTTCAGGCTGTTCACAGCTTGGTGGCAGAAGCAGACAGGCAGGAGATAAATGATTTTCCATTGCCCAATTTCTGGCCAGCTGTCAGCTCACCTGTGGCCTAGAAAATTCCTTTGTATCCTACATTTCTACATTATTATCTGAATTCTATTTAAAGAGGGAGCCTTTTGGTGGTCACATTCTTCTGGGGTTTAGTCCCCAGCCTTGTTTTTTTTGTTGACATTTTTAAGCAGAAAACTGAATTTGTTCTTAAAGAGTAGTACACTAGACAGACAGTTTTCTGAATGTAAAAATAGCAAAATCTTTAAAATGTCTCTCCTTAAAAGTGCCATAGAAATATACTGCAGCACTTCTATGTTTTTCTGGGTTATTAGCACATGTTCTGGCTTATTAACAGGTTTTCACTGTTTAGAGTGTCAGAACGTTTTCTGTACCCACCAAGCTCAAATTGCAAAAAAAACCCCTGTATTATGATATCTGTGTCAGCAAAGGTCATGGCTGACTCTCTTTCCCTTCCCTGTCTTCTTCTCCCCTCCATTATAAACTTATAATTTCTACTGCTTTCATAAATAAGGCCCCTACTCTTATGCACTGGTAATCCCTTAATTAGTCTTTAGAGAGGAGAAATAGCTAGCAAACATATTCAGCCATTATGCTGAGCATCATATAGTATTGATAAAAAATATGGTCAATAATCAGACATCTGTGTGGCACACATGCAACCTTCCTGCTACTGAGTAGAATTCATTGTTATTGCACTTTTCTGATAGGAAAAAAAGAAAATTAAGAAACCTGCAGCTTTCTTGGTATCTCTCAGATCACAATTGTAAATGTGGATGCAAAATCTATTTGCAAATGTATATTGATAAATTAGGTGTTATTTTGCAATTCATTTATCTTCATGTTTTTGTTTCTGTGTGCGTGAATTACAGTACTATAACGAAATCACTGAAAAAGGGTATGTAGTGCTAATTATGAATAATATAGCAGCATCTGGGAAGCTTGGGTGGGTGCCAGCATAAAAGCCTATGTAATTTTGGTTTAAGAGATGGAAAAGGGGTTTCTGAATACAGAGTATCTTTCTGTATATCTTGCATATTTTATACCCCTGGGAACTAGCTCTGTCAAACCCATTCAAAGCTTATGACTTGCATAAATGTTCAAGGCAGGAACTGGAAGGTAGGATTTTTAAGAACATGTTTAAAGTTAATTGCTTTGGACTAAATATCTCAGTAGAGGACATTCAGCAATAAAAGAATTAAGGTGGTTCAGTGACAGGAGGGGCATAATCACAAAAGACAGACTGTAGTCAGAGTGGTGGTTCAGTGGTGTAAAGTGATTCTAAACAATCATATCAACTAACCTGGTTTTTGCCAAGCAAAAATTCAGCTTTTATTATAGCTAAACCAACAGTAGTCTAACCCTATTCTAATTGCACAAAAGGCTACATGTATTGATGAAAGATTTTTTTGAATGTCTTTTTTTGCAACCTCTGAGAAAAATAATAAAAATTAAGAATTTTCAAGGGAGTGAGTATAGTTTTATACTGTTTTTATTGAAACAACAGCCCGCTAGCCTCCTCATACATTATCTAGTTCATGAAAGTTAATTTTGTTAGTCATATGAATTTCCATGCACAAACACAGATATTGTAACTCTTTAATAGTTAAAATACGTGCCCGGATATAGAGATTAGAAGTCCCAACAATCTGTACATTTCTGCAATTTTGAAATGGTAAGAGAGAGCAAACCAGCACAGAATATATAAATATATTTGTCTGTGCCTCGACAGTTTACTGTTTTCACTACAGTGGAGTTTTATTTACATCAATAATGATAGATGGTATAATGTACCTGTTAATAATGAAAATAGTTTTTAAAAATTACATGAGAAAGGGTAAGTAGAAATTCTGAGTGCTTTGCAAGGAGCTTTAAATGCAGCATCAATAATAACATTTTATTCCTTTCAGTATTACCAAATTAGTGCCATCACAGAGTAAAAAAATCATATTGGAATTTTAGAAATGCTGATCTGTGCAAGAATGCAAAATATTAATTTTTTAAAAATTATTTTATTCCTGACACTATAGAAGCCAACAAATACCACAACTTGACTTTCTAATCCTGTTCTGAGTTTGCAGTTAGTATTTGGAAAGCAGATTTGTATTTGTATACTGTGCAGAGCTAGTCATTGAAAATATTCAAAAAACAAAAGGAACATTTTGGCTTTCCCTTTTTTAGCTAGAATATTATTTTTGTCCAGCGTTTCTTATTATGATCTTAAAATCATATTATGATAATAAAATTAAGCCAACTACTCTATTTCTAATCCAGGAGACATCTTTTTTTGTCATATTATTTTGTCATATTTCATCTTCACACAGAGCAAATGAAGTAGTTTATAAACTTAAACAGTGATCTTTTTATTAGCCAAGATAAATGAGAAATACTGTAAAAAAAAAAAAAGGGAAAACATAACTGGAAGATAATTATAAAAATAAATTAAATCAGGTTCATGGAACACTTAGCTTTGACTTCTGCTGGAATGCATCTCAGGCTAAAACACATTCCTCTCGAGAAATTAATTTTAATAAAATCAGATTCCAGTTATTTTCTTTCTAACTCAGTTATAGAGAGTCCTTCTGAATTCTGGTCATATTGTTCCTGAAAAGGAGTACAGGACTTCTGTTCACAGTAAAGGGGATTTCAGAGACACAGCTTGGAAAAATTTAGTTTTCCAAAAATTGGAAAATCATATATTGTCAATTGAAAATGTTCTTTGTATCTGCTGACAAGTGTAACACAGTGCAATGAATATGTTTATTTGACTAGATACAGTACAGATGAAGCATGTAGTTCAACTGACCCAGCTAATATGTAATTACTATTTTTCAATAATAATGAAAATGTGGATTTGACTGTAGTCCCTCACCATGTTCCTTTTCCCTTTTCTATTGCCAGAAGCTATTAAATAAAAATGTTAGTAAAACTACACATTTTATTATAAGATACATTTATATATAGAATTACATGTTTTACAAAAGTGTGTGCAGAAGAGAGGATAAAGAATCTTATTGAAGAGAGTTAATACGATTCCTAAATATGTAGATTCTATATCTGAAACCGAAATCATCTCCCAAACAATTTTTACTTAATTAAAAAAATAAATAATCTTGGCCAAATACTCCAGATGACTTTTAGATACTCCACTGCACACTTCTGCATAAGATGCAGCTCATTCAAAAGAAAGCTTCACTGTTCATTTCTTGATCATCAGACATCAAGTGTATATTTCATTATGTAACACCAAAAATGCAGTCATTCTTGAAAAAATATGTATTTTTGTAATGATTTTCTGAAGTTGGCAGAGGAATTTTCCCTTTCTCTTCTATAATTCCGTATTTGTATTACTTTTAATGTGTTTGTGTGTGTGTAACAGGAATATTATTCTCACTTCTTGCTTAGAATTTCCTCCTTGCTTCAGGAACAGCTGCTGAATTACCATTGTTCTTACAGTGTTTATGTCCAAGACACCAAAATATATGTTATCAGGGATAATATAGAGCTGAAGGCAATGAAAACAGAAATCAGTGCACAGACTGAAGTTATTTTAGTTCCTAGAATCTTCAGATGTCTTTTCAAATATAAAATAATTTCTGTGTAGAAGCATGACAGTTCATGACTAATTAAAATGTATCCTGCAGGCCCCTAGAGTGTTTATCTGTCAGCTTACTTACCTTCCCTCAAATTAAGAGCTGTTAAAGATATGACCTCCAAATGGATTTCAAAAGCCAAGGATATTCAAGATTTATATTTTTCAAGTGTGTCTATCTGATCAGTTTGAAAAGCCCATGACATCTCTTATAAAACTGGGGACTGAAAGTTTTACAGTCAGGGATATCTTATAACATCCTTGTAACTTAGGTAAACCATCCACTCATTTGTATCATGAAAAGAAGATTGAAGACTTAATTATTTGTCTACCAATAAACCACACTTAACTATCACTGTATGCCTGATTCAGGAAGAGACAAAACCCAAACTGAGTTCTTTGACATAAATTTCATGGCAGAGACTATATTTCAGCTAATTAAGACTGGGAATGTCTTGGACAAGTACATTAACCTGGGAGAGCACTGAAGATGTTTGGTTTTGCTTTTGGAAGATGGCGCTTTACTTCAGAGCAAATGAAAGAATTGAAGCAATTAGAGTAGGGGCTGTATAAAAGTGTCTATTCCTATAGCAAAGCCTGAAGTTCACTGAGCTAGAGGATTCTATGGTTACAAAAGACAATCTTTTCTCAGTAAGATGTTTTGTACTGCTTGAATACTATTACAAATGAGGACCAAAGCTCTTCCATCAATAGCTAGAAATTTGCAGATTTTTGGGTTTAGACTGAGCTGTGTTTCCATAGCACCCAGGTACTCCAGTGAAGACAAACACCTCACTGTTTGGTGCTATGTACATACAGACCAAGAATCAGAATGAAAATAACTGGGTAATCAGGCACCCAGAGAAAACAGCATGTCAGCACAAGGGAGCCCTCCCACCAAACTCTGTATTTTGGATTGCTGTCTCATGCATCCTTGCTTCTTGCATGGGACACTGTACTTACCATGGATCTTACCTGATCTCTGCATCCAGGTCACTAACGTCACTGCTGCAGAGCTCTGCTCTCCCTTTGTGGGCCGCTGACAATGCCCTACACAGAGAAACAGCTGCCTGTGTGTTCAGGGCAGCACTGACGGTGCACGTGTGAAGGATCCCTCATCCTTAGAGGATGCAGCAGATCTCCAGGAGATTGTTGTTTGCACAGGCGAGGTGAGCCCAGAGCTTTTTAATCTCTTGAGATGAACAAGAATGGGGCACTGAATGCAAATGTTATCTACAACAGGGGCTTGTTTTGCTTCTCAGTAAATTCCCAACATGCATGCTTGCATGCTATAATCCCTGTTGGTTTTAAAATACTGCTATTGATGTTCCCATGGAAAACCAAGTCTAAAGGGTTTGATAATTTTATGAAAAGTGAAATACAGTAATATTGCATTTGGGTACTAAGGTCAAAATGCTTTTTTTTGTGGAGACACCAAGGCTTTCCTGGTCTAACATGAGAAGTTAGAAATACATAACATTCTCCTGAGGTCAGTAGTCCTAAACTCAACATACTTCAAGCATGACTGAAATGTATTTCATATATACATATATTGACCCATAATCTTTTGGTTCACACATTTGCATAGTATCTGGATAAAAAAGTCTTAATAAATTACTTAATTTACTTAATAAATTACTTACTAAAAAAGTCTTGCATAAATTAAGCCTTAGAGTATCGACATCACATGGCTGGACAAATGCGTTATGGGATTATCCCACCAAAAGTAGGTCCCCAGAGCAGGAGGATTATAGATAATGTTTTTAGGAGTGCTCTTAGATAGAGAGGAAATAAATCCTTTGGCTGTTAAAGTGTACAGCACAGTTCCATTGCCACATGTAATAGATTTTTTCCTTTACTTTACAGACTTGTGATTTGCAATTGAAATATACATGACAGCACTTGTACTGATACATCAAAGGAAACCATTGCCAAAGTTGTTTATGTTTCTCATTTGTTTGGTGGAGGACATTTGTTTGTGGTCCTGACTGCATGGAACTACTGTGTAGAATAGGAAACTGTGTCACTCTGGTTTTCTAATAATTGAATTAATTATTCATAATTTATAAAAATTGTCTTTGAATATTTTCATAAAATGCAATAATGCCAGGTGTTGATGGTGGCAACCTGTAATCCTGAAGCTAATCTACTATTTAATGGTTTCTTTCACTGAGTGCCATTATGATTATATTTAAAACCATCCTGTTGCTCTGAATTGTATAGAATAGCATTCATGTTCCACCACTGTACTTCTGAACCATTATGTGTTACCTCATTTCCTAGTAAACACTTGTGTCACATACAGCAGATGAAATGCAAAGTTCTACAAGAACGGACATGCTAAAAATTTACTTCCAGAGCCTAGAAATTCACATCTGATCCTGATCCCAGCTGTTTGCAGAGCTGATTGCATTTCTGTTATCAACAGAACTAGCAAAGTCAAAAGAATTACCTTGTGCCTCACAACTGCATAGTTTCAAATGTAAGAAGCTTAAAGCTGTGATAAAAGCTGAAAACAGCTAAATGACATAACTTCTGTACTAGCTTGACTTCCAAAGGACTGCATCACAGCTCTGCCTAGTGCCACTGCTGGGAAAGCCAGGGGGGCACAGCACACCACAGGATGCTTGTTCAGCTATGGGACTGTGATGCCCCAGCTCAAAGCAGGTAACACGGGTTTGCAGAGATCCCTTTGGTGGGATTAGTTTGAGATTAACACATTTTTCTGTAAGCTCTGTGCAGGGCGGCTGCAAGCTCATTGCTTTGGCTCACTCCTTATGGACAGGTCTGGCCAATCCAGCCAGTGTAGCCTTGAGCACAACTCAATTAATTCTGAAGTAGGCACCTCATGTTTGCTCATCTGATGCCTTCTCCACTGACTCTCTGTGTTAGGGTCTTAGTTTGTTGGCCATGTGTAGGAACCTGGAGTGATCTAAGATGCCTTAGGACCTGACATGAGACATACAGGAAAGGAGTGCTCTTTCAGATTGGCAGCTATGACATGAAACAACCATAGAAGCTATCAAAACCAACCAAAGCAATCCCCTTGTGTGCCACAGACATCACTTGTACAGCCTGGGATAGGTTTAAACCTTGATTTATTCTTACCCTTCAATCAATACCTGTATTCAAGTGATGCATTTGTTATGGGTTTGTGGGCATCTGCACATCCAGGACTGGACTCTCCCTCAGGAACCCCAGCTTCCCACCTGTTTCCATAAACAGTGGAAAGGTTACAATTTGGGGCACGGGCAGCACAAGCCAGAGGACAAGCTGGTGGAGAACCAGACTGGAAGAACACCTGGTCACACACCTGACAGCAGGAGTGGCTGGAAAAATGCGCAAATAAGGTGAAGCAGAATTCAGGGATCTGAGTTACAGAGGCTCATTGTTCCCAGCCATGTATAAAAAACTGCTGCACTGTGGTAGCTACTCACCTCCCATCACAGGGAGACAAGCTGTATGCTGCAGGTTTTGCCTTTTTCACATTCATAGGCTGTCTTGTACTTATGCTTTCTTTTTGCTTCTTCTGCTCCTTTTATGTGGGCCCAAATGTTGGCTTCCACAGCACAGCCACCACCAAGAGTGTTTTTCTCTAGGCTCTGTGGGGGATGGAGAGAAAGACTAGATGGGGAGGCTAGGCAGTACTCAAGCTGCTCTGCCCAAGTGTTTTAATTCATCTAAGGAGAAGACTTAGTCCTGGGTGCCAGCAGCCACTGCCTGGAAAAAAGTTTCCACACGTGAAGGAGCTGGAGCATCCTTAGCAGCTGTAACACACATGGAACACTCTCATGGCAGTGAAACACAGAGAAATGTGTTTTGTGTGAAATGTGTGAGGGCACAGTTCTTTGCCCACACACATCTCTTCCAGGAACATCATGCATAAAAACTCTGAACACTTAAACTAAACTGCATGCACTAAACAAAATCAAAGCCTTATTGTGTATTGTATTATTGGAGGCCAGTGATGATTTGCTGACAAATGCTTGTTAACTATTGTTAATCCCCCACAAGGCAGAACTTTTCCATGTAAAAATATTAAATGATACTTTAAACATTCATTTATATTTTTTTAGTTCATGAGTTCTCCTAGGCTTATGATGTGGACTCAAGAATTAAAAAACAGTATGCCCATGGCTGTCAATGGAATAGAGTCATTACAGAGTATTTTGCTTCACTTGGATGCTATAATTAAACCATCTAAGTTCTCTGCCGTGCTGCTCTTTACTTGGTAGCAGTTGTAAAATTGTGGTCTCAATGAATGCCCCTGCAAAACTCTCATTTTTGTTACAAGGAAAACCACAGGACTTCCCACCAGAATTTAATTAATATCATGTCGATAAATACATTCATTTGAGAAAGTTAATTTCTAAATGAAATGAAATGACATTTCAGTTTAATAAAAGGTCAATCTTCATGGAATTCAAAAGGCTTCTTCTCACACTGTGCTAATAACTCAAAATAAATGTTCTCATGCTTGGGTAGTGAAAGTTGATATGAATAGTTTAGATAAAAATTAGAAAATTAGAGAACATTTGCGCAAATGAAAATACCTCTAAAGGTTTCTAAGCCTCTCTTCTGCCAGGAAAAATTGCATGTCAAGAGTGGATGGCCCTGCACTGCTTCTGCTTTCCCCTCTTGATAACTGGAGCTGTGCACTAGAACCTTTAAAGAGTAGAGAAATTTTTTGCTGAGTGCTTCTGGTCCCTACAAATGCCTATAGAAGAGCATTTGAGCATCTCTCTGAGGGGGTCAGAGAGATGGACCTGAGCTTTGAGGGCAGCATACATGCCTCATAAGGATGAGCAGCATGGAAGCCAGTTTATGTGGATTCAGAGGGTGAGCTGGCATGAGCCTTGGATGTCAGTGCATGAGGGGAGAGGAGCTCTCCCTCAGCTGATGGGAGTGGATATTCAGCCTAGGAACCGATGTGCTCAGTTTTACTCATTGTGCTCAACTTTACATAAACTGCTTTCTCTCTTGTCCTGAAAAGCTACCAGTGGTCTGTAAGGCTTAAAAGATAAGGGGAGGCAATAGAATCTTGAAATATTGCTTGTTGCACCTGAGTAACCAGTTAAAACACACAATTAGTTTTAAGACTGAAAGCCAGGCAGCTGAAAGATATGCATTTGAAGATGTATGGCTGATGAATGACCTCTGAAATAAATGAAGCAGGAGATAATGCCACACTGTTGGTCTGCTACTGATATTTGCATCAAAACAATTAGTACTTATGTAAATAAATCTCTTGTCTGTACAGATGTCCTCTACCTGATAGGCTTTCAAATGTAGAAAATGAGACCAACCATTGATGATAAACTTGGGAGTAATAACAATAATATCTACAATGTTTTTTTGCAATTGCAGTCATTGTAGATGACAGATGTGTTACAGCAGTGCTGTTCTGAGGCAGTAATACATTACCCATTTACAGCTGTGCAGGAAATGGCTCAGGTAATTAGTGTCTAGTTAATTAATCCAGGCTCTGGGAAAAGAAAAAAAAATAAAAACGAAAAAACAACCAAAAAAACCCAACCTAAAACTAAAGGGCAAAATATGGTACTGTTGTGATAGGGAAAACTCTATTATATTCTTGGATATTGAGTTTTCCTCCAGCACTCCCTAGTGGCTCATTATAATGTATCCATGCTTTCAGTGTTGCATACTGATGAAATAAACATTTATGATCTCTGAGTAGTTTTCTGATACAACTGTATATCATTAGGAAGCATGGGATGATGTATAAGCACATCTGTTTTCTCTTCATCCCAGTCCCCATCCCTGACAAGATCCTTCTGGATATGCTTTTAGCTTTAATTCCATTCAAAGCATCTGAGAGTTGAAATTAGAAGAATTGGAAGCATAAACTTTTCTTTTTCTAATTCCATTACATTATAATAAATGTTATAGGTAACCAAGCATGGGAAATAAAAAATGTAGCTTATTTCAAAAGTGTTAAAGAGGATTTTTTTCCTGTAATATCCATCAAATGCATCTGGCTTTATCTAAGCAGTTATAAGCAGAATTGCCTCCAAATGTGCCATAAGAGCACATGAGCAGTAACAACAGATTAAATTTTCTATACCTCAGAGAATAGTGTGCATATAGCTAAACTCATACAAGCAGGCAGCTATTGCAGCAGGGGAGTGGGCAACAAAACAAACATTCTGCCCCCATATAGTGCTGCTAACTCTGCTGAGCAGGTGCGTTTTTTCCCACCTCCTGTAAACCCAACTTTGCAAGTCCTGCCTCTGGGCTGTGCTCTGCTCCTGTGAGCCAAACCACATTTGAACAGCTCAGTACAAGGGAAGAGGGAAAATGTGTCTTTGGAGGAAAGGAATTGAAGTTCCTTTAGAAAAGATGTAAGGCTGCATTGTGTTATTTTAATTGTGATGATTGCTAAAGGAAGAGTGGACGTGTGTAACCAGGAGCACGATGGAGATAGGTGCCAGCAGATTCATTATATTGTGCACCCCTCTGAGAATCAGCTTTCTATTGAACTTATCCATAGGCAGATCTATTTCCCTGTGTCACAGCAGAGTCTGGGCTCCAGCACATACTCACCTCTGTGCACAGCTGGAGACTATTTCTTATGAGCTCTGCAACTCCAGGATTAGTATTTTGGGGTGAGCATTATGGAGGTTTGACAATGAGAGTATGCCAGATTTTTTTTTTTTTTTTAAGTACCACCTCATATCCTGCTGCTTAGACCTAATCAAGCTTTTTCTGTGACTACAGCACCAAATGTCATGTTTCCAACAGAAGTTTGGAGGCTCAGTTAGTGCCTCAATTTCCAGTACTACTGTGCTTTGCACTGTTTGCTTCAGGTTGCTGCATTTCCTGTCTGAGAAAATCAGTGCATTTTTAAGAATGGTTTATCATTCTGCTGTATTGATGTTCTGCCAAGAGCTGACCCAAGCAAAAAAACAGGTTTTCAGGAAATGGAAACTATTCATCCAATGGCATTTCAAGCAGCCCACAGAAGCACTAATCACTGTTGAATTTGGCAGTGCAAAGGTGGCCAAAATGACAGCTTTGGTTTCCAGTTGTGCATTTCTCACATAATCACCCCACTGCAGTTCATGCTGTTTGACAACATTTTAGGGACAGGACTCCTGATGCCACCTCTAGGTACTAAAGGTCTTCAACGTCTCCTTTTCCTCCAATTAATTCTACATCTTTTAAGGCAGAACTATAATGTTTATATCCCTTACAGCACATTCCTAAATGGAGCAAGCTCTGTCACACAAACAACCCCTTGCAGATATTTGTCTCTACTCTTTGATGGGATGCTTTGCCATTTACATGTTGTGTTTTTTCAGGCATTGTGCACATTGTCAGGTTGCATCACACTGTCTTTGCCCATGACAAAATAAAGCCTGGAAAGTGTGTGACAGGGGTTGGAAATATATTAATATTGGATCTGTCTTTTAAAGCAAAATGCACTTGGCTTTTCATAATTTTCTCCAACTGCTAGCCAGGTTACATCTGGGACTGACAATTCTCTATCCAGTCTTTTAGTCCTTTGTGTTTATGTCTGTGGTTTGTCCTGCATGTCTCATTAATTCTTCTGTAATAATGACATTACCTTGGTTCAGTTCCTCTCATGAACTTCTCTTTATTTTTCTAGCAGAGGAAAAGCCTGTCTTGTCTGCATCAGTTCCTGTATATTTAAAATTAATTAATGTTCTGACACCAAATAACTCTTAAAGAGAAGTCTGATGTAATCCGCATTGTGGTGTTAATTCAGCAGAAATTAAATGCACAGCCTGTGTCCTGTCTAACAATGGGAAAAGATATTGAAAAAGGAGCTCAGGTCCTGCCTTAAGAATCTGTTGCATACATATAAAGGATCTTTCTGTCTTCTAGTTACAGCAGATCATAAATCATCTAGCAGAACAACCTGAGTCACCAGTCTCTTTTATAGGATAAAAATGAGGTTATTTATAACATTTCTGGGGCATTTTGATCTCATAGTGGTGATTTTCACCTGCCTGGTGGTGGGATCCAAGGCCCTCTCTCTGGGGATGCCAACCCCATATTACACAGCTAACCTGCATCTATGCTTGACAGTGCTTAAAAAGTTAACAAATGCAAGGGTGATCTTTTCCATTTTACATATGTGACTCGATATTTTGTGTCCCCCAGAGTCTGTTCTCAAGTAGTAACTGCTAATTCTCCCTCTTGGGTATAATCCTCAGATTCCACAGAAACTGGTAAACATCTTCAGATCTCTGAAGTCATCCTCCTAGGGAAAAAAAAGTCATAAAGTCATTCTTTTTTTTTTTTTTTTTGGACATCCCATGGCTTTACTGATGCTTCCTGACATATTGATTAGTCTGTTTACAGGGTCAGCAAAACAAGAGCTTGAAAAACCTCCAGTTTCTAACCTGTAGGCCTTCTCTTTGGGCTGTATCTGCATACAGGATAGTTTAATAACAGGATAGCCTGTTATTCTCAGCTGCAGATTTTAATTCATATTTGTTCCTCCTGCCTGAAAGTAATCTTTCCCCCATTTCTCTCACAAAAAAAAAGTTGTATTGCTTTTTGAATTGCTATTGAATTGCTATTTTTCTGAATTTAAATACTTTCCAATTGTCACACAAAGTGTGATGATAATTGGTGAGTACATTTTAACAAGATTCTTTGTTTCCATAAGAAAGCTCCCAATGCGCTTGTTTTAAATAATATTTTTTCCAGAACAACTTTATACTCATTTCTATACAGCTGCCTATCCCTGTAAGAAAGCATAATCTTTACTGACAATTCTTATGATGTATGAAAGCAGTGGAATAAGTAGAAGTATGTCAAGAACAGAAAGAGTCCATGCAAGTATCTGACAGATACAAGTTTATACTTGGTAACCAGTGCACATTTCTGGTTAATCAGTGAGTAAATTGCTGTTCTCCTACATACAAGGCCCATTCCAAGCCCCCTTACTACTATTTAAAATGTTCAGGGTCTTTCCTTTTTTCTGCATGAGTACTGGAAAAGAATCAGGTAGAAATCCAGTTCTGACTTTTACTAGTAGTTTTGTACGTTGGCTCATTAGAGGGAACTCTGATCTAGATTAAAATTGCTATTGATGCCTTTTTTGCCCAGAGGTTTTACAAAACAAAGATAACTGACATTCTGGGGAGAAAACTCCCCACTTTTAAGAGCTCATTTTGAATAGTCAATTCAAATTATCTTACAATTATTCTTAATAGTCTCAGTACAAGGGAACTGGAAAATAATGATGGCCATATTTGAGGAGATCATACAGGAGTGTACAGAAATAGATTTAAAGTACTTTATTTCTATTTTCATTTCTACAGGAGCACAAGGCATGGAAGAATGTGTTCACACCTCAGATTATTTATACAAGCAGAGGTAAGATGATTTTCCATAAATCGTAAAAAAAACATGTTCTATTAAAAGGAAGAAGGCTTGGGTAGGAGTCATTGTGGCAGCCAGACTTCAGAAGAAACGTGTGGAAGGTTATGGACACATTTGTGTGCAATGATTTCGTGACCCTGGTCTGCAAAGCAGTGTAAGATTTTTCTGTGGTAGCACAGGCAGGGCATGACAGGAACTGACTCTGCTTACTTTTGCAACTAAATTCACTGTCAGCAACTGGCTGCACAGGCTATCCAGCTAGATTCTGTTAAAAATAATAATTTCTGCCTCAGTTAGCCTAGGCTGATTGACCTGCTGCAGAGAAAAGGCAGAAAAAGGAACAGCAGGTGCTTATGAGTTGGTGCTTCAGGTTATCCACTATTTTATAGGTTATCACAGTTTTTAACCAAGTGATGAATCTATTTCTGAAAAGTGATCCAGGCTTTCTTTTTACCTTTTCTTGGGGAACCCCTGTGCCAAGTTCAAGCCTGGCATTTGCCTGCAGGCATTGCTGTCGCTGAGATCGTTTCTTGTCTTGTGTGCCTTTATCACACCAGGATGCACTTTAGATACTGACAGGAGCTGTGGCTGTAGCCTGCTTATGCCTCAGTCAGCACCTAAGTTACCACTTCATGTCTCAGTCGAGACATAGGCACTGACCTCTTACCTCAATCAAAATCTTTCAAATGTTAAAAAATAGCGCTCCTGAGAAGCCAGGAGGTAGCTAACATAGGTGCACCTGGGTGGCTTTGTGTGCTCTATGATTCTGAGCTCCTCTGAGGAGCACTCAGGAGTGTTGTTGACTGTGATCCAAGTAGCTGGAATAATGTGTTCCTTTTAGAGCTTCTTATCACACTGAGATTCAGTTTATTCACTGAACCTACTGATGCTTTAAAATCATGTTCCACTTTCAGTTTTAAACAAAGGTAGCTAGACAGCAGAGACCAACAGTGTCAATTTGTGTCAACAGCGTCAACAATACAATCTGAGTGATTTGAACTCATGCCTTATTTCTTCCAAGCTGTTGTACTGAAGTGTAGCTGAATTCTGTGTTTAAAAACAAACTAAATGAAAACTGCATTCAAAAATGTCAGCTCTTTAGATCAGGCTGAACTGAGCACTAGGATATGAACATTTACCATCATAAATTTTTAGGATTTTGTTCACAATTCAAAGGACTCAAAATGAGTTTGCATGAGAGACATTCATTTTGTTGTAAGGTTGCATGAAGATATTTGACTGCCATAATAATCATGTTTTCAGAAAACAATCAGTATATTTTACCTCTTTCTATTGAGTTTTTCTACTCACCTGTGGCAGCAATGCAGTTTTGAGCCTTCAGATTGACAAGAGGGACTTTGGCCATTTGAACATAGAGAGGCTGCATTTAAACTGTGGATGTTGGAATATTTCCAATTGCCTGGATCCAGGAGTTCACCCAGCTAAGATGTAGTCTCTTGTTGGATGTGCTTTGCCCTGATTTGTCTATCACATCTTGGCTTTCATTGAAGGCAATCCACATGCGCTCTCCAGACAGGAGACAGGACGTGCTCTCGTTACAGTCCAGCTCTAGATTTTACCTGATGGTTCTCTGATATCCAGGTCTTCCTCTGCTGATTCCTTTCCACCATGCCCTTCTCTTCCCCTGGCCATACTGCTCTTCTTATCCATCCAGCTCCAGTCTTGTTTCCTCTTCTCCTCTACTCCTTCCAGCTGTTGTGTCTTCTTGTAGCCAGTTCTTTTTCAGGTGCCCTATCAATTCCCAGGCCCTTTCTGCCTGCCCCCTCTGTCTCACATACACATTTTCTTATTTTATTTTGTCTTCCTTTCCCAACACCTTCAGAAGCTATCTCAGTTTCTTTTGTTTCCTTGTCTACACTGTTGTCTCAGTGAGTCCCAGTTCTTCCTGATGTCTTCTCTTCACCCCCTCTCCACCATTATTCCTCACTTCTTCTCCTTCTTTTGCAGCCCCAGCTTTTCCTGCTCTCCATGTAACCTCTGTAGGTGTCCAGTTCTCTCAGTGGCACTGGTATGATACCCCAATTCTCACCTTCTTGTCCAGCTTGTCAATATCCCTTTTGCACCTCCAGTCCATTACTCCATGATACACCTTCTGCCTTCATGGACAGTGATCCTGACAAGTCATATTGAGGCTTTATTTCCCTAGCAAATTGATAGATAATTATTTTCTTTCTAATACTGAAGATTCTTGGTAATGTTTTTGTCTTTTTCCTTTATGTTTCCTGGCATAATTCTAAAAGGTTTTTCCCCCCTTCAATGCTACATAATGAAAAATAAAATGGCCACTTTCTAGCTGTTTCTTGACTTTTCTTCTAGCACCACAGGCTGAAACCATGCCCCACAGACTCCAGTAATTCATCTAAATATCTTGTTTTCACTCAAAGAAAAAAAAAAAAAAAAAGGAGAACTGCTAATACTGTTCCATGATGCTGAGACAGTAAAGAAGAAAATAAAGTGATCATTGTTCACATGGTAAGAAAAGTCCCATTTTGTGAAAACAGTCAGGGCAAAATGGAAACTGTGATGCCACTGACCCTCCTAGGGTTCTTAAGCTTTTTAAATGTTGAAGCCATCTTCAACTTTAGTTAATTTAAGCGTAGTCTCTTCTAAGTTGCAGTTTTAGGGAACACTCCTATGGGGTTGTATCCATGCAGTCCTTTGTTAGAAGTTGTAAAATACCTGCAAAGACAGCTCCAGAGTGCTGCCTTCTGGACAGGAAAAAGTAGGGGTTTTGACAATTATTTATGAAAGTTAGAATTTTCTCTTTTAAGAGTAGTAAATCTCCAAGTATTTGTCAAATTAAATACTGTGAAAATCTCTCTGAATGAGACACTGAAGTGTGGAGTATGAGTTTAATAGCTCAAACCAGGATGCTAATTCGATAAAAACCACAGCAAGATTTCCAGTTTGCAGCACTTTGCAAACCGAGGTCTGAAATTTGTGCCAGTCACAGAGGATGAAAGAGAAATATGAATTAAAGATTGTACCAGTATTTTACAAGTACGCGGGAATGAATTTAAGATGAGCTCGGCACAATTATCAACTCTCATACTCTACAACTCCAAAGAAGTTTAAGGACTGAAATGTCAACATTGCATTAAAACCTGCAGAAAACCCTATGGATCTCTCAGCCACTTCACATAAGACTAATGCTCCAGACTCTTCACCAGCTCCACTGCCCTTCTCTGAACACACTCCAGCACCTCAGTGTCTTTCTTGTCATGAGGGGTCCAGAACTGAGCACAGGATTTGAGGTGAGGTCTCAGCAGTGCCGAGTACAGGGCCACCAGTCCTGCTGGCCACACGATTGTTGGTACAGGCCAGGGTGCCACTGGCCTTCGTGGCCAAAAGAGCACCTGGAAATAAAGAGTATGAGTTCTTTTAAATTAAGGTATACAGTGCTCTTTATACCAGAAATCACAAGAGGAGAACAAAACCTTCACATATGTCTTTTGCCTCATTCAAAGGCTCACAGTCTTTAGTAGGCAAAAACAGGGAAGGGAAGGAAAGGAATGGGAAAAACAGGTGTACTCAGAAGATACTGGAGTTTCTTGGGATAATTGAGAAAGGATATCATACTAGATTTTCTTACAAGAAAAAAACCTGGGAGAAACACGCAAATTACAGATTATAAATATTAGTAATAGGAGAGTAATTTCCTTTGAAATGAATTGGTAAGAAATGCTGAGTTGAAAAGATTATAGCAGGGCTAAATTTTCCTTTGAAATGGTTCAGGCTTCTAGCAGGAAAGTTGAAATATAATACTATGTTTGAATAAGTGAACTCTACCTCCAGGTGTTTGAGTGAGTAAAACAGAAACCATAGATCCTTTGAGAAGCTGTGCTTAGGAGGCTGGCTTCTGGGCAGGCTCAGTTCTATAGCACAGAAAGTGTTGGTAGTTCAGGCAACATGCTCTCCAGGAGTGTAAAATGAAGAATTCCGTCTTCAGAAGAAGCTGTGCTTCACAATGTTCACTATGTTTTCTTTCATGAGAGTGTCCTACCATATGTGGGTAAGAGAAAATTTTTAGCCATTTAAGTTGAAAATGTTGGTTAACTTTCAGATTACATTTAATTTTCATTGTGAAACTTTCCAAACCAGAAATTCTACATTTCATTTAAGACCAATTGTGAGCATGTGGCAAAGCACCCTTTGAAAACATTTTTTACTATCAAAACAAGACTCTGACATTGTGGGATTACACATGTCTGGAGCAGATCTGGCACAGGCAGTGGCAATGAAGTGTACTGTGTTAACTTCTCCTTGCTTCCATTCTGGAGGGTGACAGTCACGAAAAGTCAGTCCACATTTATTTCTTAGCCCTTCATAGAAGATGCCATTAAGACATCAGCTTCTGAGGAGGGAGGTGATGCAAACCTTGTGCAAAGCACTGTTAGGAACACTCTTAAATGAATTACAGAAGTGGCACCTTCCAACTGCTATTGACAAGCTATTGATGTTAATTGGTACAAGATAATAATACATTAAGCCAGTCCCACAAAGCAAAATTGAAGTGTCCTGGGAACAACAGCACAGGAGATAGGACACATTAACTGTACCAGCAATGCCTTTCACCAGTGAGGGGTGAAAGGGTGGATTGTGCTTGATAACAAAATATTATAAGACAAGATCAGTTTCAAGTTGGATGCTTGCAGTTGGATGGACACTTGCCAACTTTGGCCACTCTGCCTGTAGCTCATTTCCCCCACTTCAAATAAGGAGTATTTGAATAAGGAAAATGATTGAAACAAGGTTAAGAGTTATGTCATTCTCTGTCACTCTCAGTGACAATGGTGGGAACATCACAGGTTCATCAAGTACAATTTTCTGTGTTCAGTTTGGGTGAAATGTGTTAAACTAGGTCCCTCTGAATGACAGGAAGAGAAACACTGAATATCCAGCTACTGCCCAACACGAGGTTCAGTGCAAAACAGTGTGTGAGCATGTAATTAAAGATTTGTAGTGGTTCATATGTGGAAGGGGCCATAAGGACACTTTAGAAACTTCTGAAGTGTTCAGATTTGCAACTTGCACATTTTTAATACAGCTATTTTTTTCAAGATTTCTTGAATTTCAGCACAGTAGCACAGAAAGCAAATGAGCAAATGCTGCTCCTGACAAGATTGTCCATCTGTCATGGTTTCTCCATGTAATACTGTTAGGAAATGTCAGCTGTCATTTGCAAGGGAATGTGTGCAGGTTCAGCTGCCTGAATTTATCATAGTGGGTGACAGACCTAAAGAAATTAATCCAAGGCTTTGTTTCTAACAGCTGCCACAGCTTTGGATGCAGTATCTATCCTCTGTGTGACTGACTCACAACACTACAAATTACAAAGCATAATTGGGCAGCAACTAAATTTCAGCCAGCTCCACTGCCATGATGCAGTTCTCAGCAGATGGGCACGTCTTTGCACCAACCAGTTTCTCAGGATCCTTTGCTGATCCTTAGCAGGATTACATGTAAGATATTTTCTTAGACTTCCCCATAAAAGTTTTTCTCAGATGAGGTGTGCCACCTTATCTGGGTGCTCTCATGTAAATTGTCATGCTAACCTTAAAGTTTCAAGTTAAAGGGATGGTTTTTAAGTGCTGCAAGCAATGTAGCCAGAGAAGGGGACACTGCAGGACAAGCTGAGCATAAATAGCCAATATACTTATGTACAATCTGAGCCCCTTGTGGTCCCAGTTACACTACCCAAAGGAAAAACAAAGGACAGAATTAGCTGTTAGAACATGTGTTCTTCATGTTTATATTTGTTTTTAATTTTTAACATTTATAAATGTTTATATTTGAGTTAGCATCTGTTTTTCTTTATTTCAGCTGAACATAGATCCCTTAGGGCATAAGCATCCAGATGAATTACAAAGTACGAAATTTTGATGCTTGACAAAGAGTATCCTGAGAATTTAAGAATGTTTGATAAGCTTTTACTTTCTATTTTGCATTCCTGGAATTGTCTCTATATTTTTGACTTGCACTCTTTCTTCTATACACTCCTCTTAATTTAGAAAGGAAAACATTGCAGGAAGTTCTCTGTAACAGGTGACAGCAATTACTGATCTGATCTTTCACAAGATTTCATATACTGACTTTGCTCCAACAGATGAAAAAATACAAGTATCCACTAGCTTTTACTGCTTAGATGAACCTTTCCAATAAGCCCATTCTGTGAAGAGAGAACTGGAGAGAAAACAAGAGCAAAATAGTGAAAAAATTTAGTGAAAAGGAAAGAAGACAAGAAATTATTAAAATTTGTAAAATATTTAAAAATTATACCTAATCTTGTTATGAATTATTATTTCCTGAAAGTGTCTGTTTTCTCTTTTTTGCCACTTCACATTTTGTGGCTTCCTGCATGTTTGTACAAGGTTCAGCAAAGGTAATCTCAAGAGGCAGAGCTCCAAGAGGCTTTCTGAATTTATTTCTATAATAAACTACCCAAAGCTCCAGCCTCACACAGCTCTCTCTGAACTGGGGTTGTGCTCTTAGTGTTAAGATCCTGAATAATGACTGATGCATGTTTGTGTCAAACTCTGCAATCTTTCTCAACTGAGGTCCTGGCTTTGTTTTTCAAAGCCAAATCAATATGCAGATATTGTTAGATAACAAGAGCTGGAGTACAACCTCCTCTCTCTTTCCTGGCTCTACGCTCTCATAATTCTCTTAAATGAATTTCAATCTCTTCTCCAGTCACCATTTCCTATATGCTTAAGTGTATATGGTCCCATTAGAGCCCATAAGCTGCAGTTTCATGCATCCTTTATCCCTTCTTACCAAGGAAACACAGACATTTCTCTGTTCCTTTCTCTCCTTTCCCAAGGAAACAAAAGCCTGAATATTTCAGTTTCTCACTTCACATAATGTCATACCTACAGACTCCCTTCTACAATGCTTACTGTTGGGAAAAATACAAAAAACTGAAAACTCTGACCACAAGTGGTACAAGCACAAAGTCATGGCAGTTTTTCCATATTTATTAATTTTTCTCACTTTTCTACACTGTTCTCACATTGTTGATATGATTGTTTGATACTGTTGGCATGTTTATTGCAGGTTTTGCATTTGCAGCACAAAATCTTTTGGTTTTGCATTTGCAGCACAAATTTGCATGAAATGTCTTGAAGAAAGCAACCTAATACTCTAAACAGAGACAGCTAACTGGAAAAAATACACTCAATTTAATGTGTGTGTATACATCTGAGAGAATTCACCATCATTCATGACATAGTAAAGAAAACTGGGTTTTTTAGTGAAAATATCTGACAATTGGAAGGGGACTTGCTGTGAATTTCAGGCATCAAACCCCTTCTGTTGATCTGTGTGTGGATGGACTCTGACTTCAGGAGCCACCACACACCTCAGTGTGAAGCCAGAAACTTTGTAATAGGGCTGAGAGCCCAAGCCTGCTCTCTGAGATGGCAGTTTTCCAGCTTAGATCAGTAACAAGGCAATTAGGAACCAGACAAATTTATTTATATGGGTTAGTAAAGACTTGTTATGTGTGATAACTTTCCCACAGGAACAGCTTTTGAGATAACTGCCAAATGAAAATTGAATGACATGATATCCTGTTTATTTATGCATTTGTTAGCACTGCTCTTATTTACATGATCCTGCTAAGTTTTTCTGTGTTTTGTAGGGCAGACACATTTTTATTGCACGTTTGAAGAATTAAGTTCATATTGACGGAGATAAATGGTAAGAAAGCCATCTGTTCAGCCCTTTTGAACAGAATATGTGTGTTCACACGTTTCTCACAGGAGATGAGAGTTCACAGAACTTCAGAAGCTCTGTGTGCTCCTCTGGTCTCATTTCAGTTATCAGTTTCATGTCATTCCATTCTGATCCCCATCCATGTCTGCATCCATATTCCACCCCCAGGTGGTGCCAGGAAGGTGAACGGAAGTGAGATATCAAAGCTATCGTGTCAATACGGCAAGTTGCTTATGATGAAAACTTCAAAACTCTTGGGAAGTTGTTATGTCAAAAGAACACAGCAGAAATTAATCTGACAAGGATGATAGTGCCAGCTGAGAGACATATTAGGTCAGGCACAGCAACCCATGAATGCCTCCATGCTGCTCTTAGGTTCCACAGTTCAGAATAAACTCCACTGAAGGGACAGATATCCACAGTTTATATAGTCTAGTAAGAAAAGGCTGAGGAAGGATACAATTCCTGTTTAACTGCTTCAGTGGGGTAGATATTATGGGAAGATGAAATATTTGTGCAAGAGAGGAAAGCTGGCACATGACCAAATGCGCAGATGCCTAGTCCTAAAGCCTATTCAGCCTTTTGAAAGGGTCAAAACAAACAATTAGAAGATTGAGTTATACCACATTATGAGAGAAGCTGAAATAATAGGTTTTCTAAGGAAAGTAGAAATGGAACCCATTAGGTTGTTGTGTCATTCCAGAACGATATTTTCAGATGGTTCTGGCACTGGTAATCGATTTTCTTTGTCTCTACAGCATTGTTTATCATCTTATGTTCTAAATGGTTTCCCACAGTTTAGTGGGAAAATTTTATGACTCGATTAATGGTGGTTTGTTTTAGACAGAAGAAATTAACAATCGTATTGTATTGCAATGGCTAAAAAAAACCCTGAAACAACACATCCTTTTGGCTCCAACAAAGAAGAGAAAAAAATGTCTATAGTCTATCAGATTTTCAAATATGCATTTTTTTACTGGTTTTCAGGAAAAATATAATTTTAGCATATATTATTTCAGCAAGTAGCTGTGAGATTTGCTGTTTAGAGTAAGATAAACTGGAAATGTAAAGACAAAACAGGGTTCCTAAAGCTTGCCTTCTCTATTTCATCATGAAAAAACCCAAAACTTAGCTTATGGGCAAAACCTTGGCTGCTAAAGTGCAGTGTGCATTTGATGACTGGTTCCTACAAAGATTGTTTTCCATACAGAGCATGTTCTTGATGTGAGAACTTTCCAATTTTTCAGCATGAAGGCATTTGTGACATTTATTTTTATTTTATATTTTTAAGGCTATAAATGTTCCTTATGCAGGGTTGGCTTCAGCAGAATCCAGGTGTGAAGTCACTGCCCAGTAGCTTTTTCACCCACAGAAAGGGACAGAGCTGCATGGTGGGAAAAGGCTGAGCTCTGGTGTGGCTGAAGACACCTGAAGTGCCCAGTCAGGGCTGGGAGCAGTCAGCTTTGGCTTTGTGTTAGTGAGGGCAAGGAGAAGATTCCTGTAGAATGAAACAGCTGGATTTGAGTATCTCATTTACACACCATTTGCATTTTGGGGGCTATTGAGGTCTAGGCACATGCTACATTTGCTTGTCATCTGCAAGAGGGATCCCTCTAAAATGGAAACTGAAGAACAGTTAAGTAGTGACAGTTGGGATAATTCCTCCAAAAGCACACCCCTGGTGTGAAATGGAGCACAAACACAGACTTCCTGCATGCATTGCTGTCATTTGTAGGAACTGAGGAATGTCTAAAATTTTCTTTTCAAATTTAGAAAAGAGAAAGTGTTGGTATTCCTTTTCTCTTTGTCCCATATTCCATGAGTTATACATATTCTGAATGCCCATGTGATGCCAGAGGTGGGGAAGTCTGTGAGCAGCAGCACATGTTTCTGTGCTGTGCCTTGGAGTGAGCACCAAGCATTCAGGAGAGCAGCTGACATTACCTGCTTTTTCACAGTGGCAGGATGCTGCCAAATAGGTGATATTGCCAGCAGGGCATGAATTGACATGAAAGCAGGCCAGTGTGTACCTCTGGCAGACTCAGCAGCTACTTAGCTCATGCAAGAAGAAGGGGAAATAGAGATCTAGGAGCATTTTTCACCTGCTTCTGGCATGACCTCATTTGATGGTATTTATTTATCAAAAAAAGGAATCACAGGGAAGGTGGAAAAAGCTCCAGTTTAGCACTGAAATTGAGCCCTCTATTGCCAAGGAAAGTGGCAACAACTACCACAGCATGCATCTCCACCTTCCCACTGGAACTCTGTCTTGGTGCAGAGGGAATACAAGGGGCAGGACATGTGAAGAGAAAGTGCTTGAAGAGTGCACATTTCATGGAGGAGTGGTTTGAGATTCTGCTTTTGTTTTAAACAGTGCTCCCTTCAATGTAAATGGAAAAGAAGCCCTCAAAATGAATCCAGGAATCCAAGGACAGTTCCAGCTTGGATGAAGGCTGCTCCAGCTGAATTTGTTCAGGTGAGAACAGCTGTCTTGTACTGAGGCAAAAGGGACTTCCATGTGAATGTCTCCATTGCAGGGAAGAGTGACGAGGGCTGAGTGACCCTAACCAGGCTGTGATAGTGCAGCTGTTGCCATAAAAGCAGCTCAGTATCTCTGCCCACTATCTCTGCACTCTGTGCAGGGACTGCAATCTTCTGAGACACTGGCCAGTGTGAGCTGCTCACTGCTTGACGGGCACTGCTCTGGATGTGTGCAGAAACAGAGCCAGAGAGGGCTTGAGGAACTTCCCATCAAACAAAAGTTTGGAAACCTTCCTGTTTTGGTGGATATGGAGTGAACATCTCAGGTTCATGCATTTGGCTGTTGCAGCCTAAGTCTACCAAGCCTTTCTTTGGATGTAAACTTTGTTTTCTTGAAGCATTGATTGCCCCTATCCAGTTCAATGGAAGTGGTAGCAATGACTCCAGCAGAGGCTTGGAGGGACAAAGTGCTTCTGGAGGAGAATATCGATCAATACAGGAGACGTGATCTCACCCTGTTCTGCTGGCCACCACCACTTATAATTAGCAGCTGAAGTCACACAAAATCATCAAGAGTACATCTGACTAATTTATATAAAGTTCGTCCTAATAGAAATGTATAACTGAAACCACGTAATTTGGTTAAGTGCCCATTTTAGCTCTACTGCTAATGCAAATACTGTGACGAAAGCTAAATGCAGAGAGACAGCAAAAGAAAATGTAATCTCTTGCTAATCAGATGGAATGTAGCAATTTATAGTAGGTTTTTACTAGCTTTTATTTCTCAGCTTAACTAGAGCAGTACTCTTTCACTTTTTATTAGAAACTGCAGATGTTCTTCTGACAGTCCTCTTGAGAAGACCTAGAGAAAGCAGCTATTATTCTTCATGATAAATGGAAATCTTGGAAATCTTGTCCTTGATGGATATTCAGGCTGCTAATAAAGTCAGTAGAACTTTAAGGTGGAATTGTAACACCTCTTTCTTGGTAGTCCATTATAATTAGGGGTGAAGTAATGGAGAAACGAGAATCAGCAGTGAAATTTTGTCATGCCTATAGCACCCTGTACTCAGATTTCAGACAAATAAAAGGTGGCTTGCTTTCTGTTCCAGTGGGAAAAACACCCTAGGTGCAATAGGCTGCAAATGAGGAGCAGACTATGTAAACATTGAAAATCTTGGATTAAATCTACTGACTTCCATGAATGTTTAGGGCTGTCTGTCAGTTTCCTCCAGTAGTTCTGAAGTTATATATATGGGTATTTGTGAAATTGAAGTGCTTGTCACAAAATAACCCATTGAAACATACACAATAAAACTTTGGGAGTGAGAAAAAGTGCATCAACCTAGTTTATTTTTCCAGATGGAAGAAAATCAGGTTCTTAAATCAACACCTGAGTGACAAGAAAACTTGGAAAGGAGAAGTTAGTTCCTTCATTTTTCTGTCCAGTTGCTGTAGTGTCAGGTTTGGAATTGCAACCAAACATACCATGGATTTTTTCATAAGTGGCATTTTTTAGGACTTTATATCCAAATCAAAATGATGAAACTCAGTAGATATATATACACATAGGAGCACAAGACTGTGAAATAGAAAAATGTTTCAGAATAATTTTATTTTCCATTTTTCACCTTCTCAGGTTGCTGCCATGCCAGTAGATCCCAGGGGAAGACTTCCAATAATTATGTGTGTAGAAACCTTGGGTCAAATTGCATCAAGTCTGTATGTGTTCTCCATCAACTCTGGTGTGATTCATATTCAGGAAACGGTGGAATTAGGTTACAAATAGAAGAAAAACCATACTGAAGAAGAACAGTTCTCCTGTTTGCATAAAGAATAATATGTTTCTTTCGCTTTGCAGAAAGAGGGGGGTCCAGAGCTTTGCTTTTTTTCTGAAAAGAAAGC
The DNA here is from genome assembly GCF_017590055.1 of Onychostruthus taczanowskii. Classification (NCBI taxonomy): domain Eukaryota; kingdom Metazoa; phylum Chordata; class Aves; order Passeriformes; family Passeridae; genus Onychostruthus; species Onychostruthus taczanowskii. Next base: position 5,563,380 of record NW_024503457.1, on the reverse strand, counting down.
CTCAGTTTGTGGTTGGAGATCTGAGGACCTCAATATTCAGCTTCACTTTCATTCCCACTGGAGGCTCTAGCTGGCCAAATGGACAGACTCTCTATGCTCACTGCCCATAAATAAATCTCTAGACAATATTTTCTGTGTTGAGAATTATGCTCAAGTGGATTGACTCATTCCATGTGCCTTTATTTCCACTGAGACTGTTATTTCAGTGTAAATAACAGTCACAGCTACTCTCAGATTTACTTTGACAGTTAAAAATAACCAAATTAAAAGCAATGGATTGTGTAGAAAACTTTCTAACATCTCTTTGCTTGAGTTTGATTTATTAACCCTTTTGGAACAAGCCTTGCTTGTTTTCCCTGACATCCCCTCAGCAGCCCCGAGTTTGACTGCTTAACCTCACAGGGCCAAAGCTCTGTGCATGAGTGATATTATTCTCCTTTGTCTCAAAGAAAAAAACCCGAAGATATGACCCAAAAGAAAACCCCCATCAGCATGGTTCTAATCAGACCCCTCAAGAAGTAAAAAGCAGATGATTATATCATCTTGGCTAGATCACAGGTAAGGGATGAGGACTTACTGAACCCCTTAATTTCTTCTCCTCCTCAGGACAATGATTGTTCACACCATTAGTCCCCTTTGTCTTGATTATTTCCAGTTCCTCTATAGCCAAGATGTAATGACCACGTAAACTTGAGTGAGTTTTACAGATGATAGGGGTTGAGGAGCCTCTTACACACAATGATCATATTTAATAAAGTTCTGCCATCAATAAAGTATGAAGAAACTTTTCAATAGAGTGACCTATTTTTGTAGCATCTTATAAAATGATTTCCTAAAGCTCAAAACTATTGCTTGTTAGTAGAAACAATTTTGGCTGGTCTCTCTCACTCTGTCTGGAACACCTGAAAATCTTTACATTCACATGCAATAATTTTTTTCTCCAGTGCAAAACAGCCTGCCATTTGCTTTAAGCTGAAAGCATTTTTTTCCCTAGTGTTAAAATATGATGAAAACTAGCAAACAAAAAGATTTACTGCATGGTGCTTGTGAAAACCTGTTGCCCACAGTCCCTGTGGGGGCTCTGTAGTGATGGTAATGGATGGTCTATGAGTTCCAGGCTGCTTGAACAGTTTTTATCTGAGTGCCATTGCTGCAAGTGCAGGCATGTGTACTGGTGTATTATCAACAAGTGCAGACATCTACCAGCATCACAGATGAAGTATTCAGCACACAACACCAGGGCTGCATTTACAAATTGAAATTTCAGCCCTCTAAATTACTCTGATAGGCCTCAAAATGTCAGTCAGTATCCAGGAGGCCTTTGGAGCCTCAAAGCAAAGAGACAGCAGACCTGAGAAGAATGTTTTCTTCATCTGAATTAGCCAAGTGACTCTGAAAAGCTTTAAGAGAAAGCTAGACAAGCTATTGCACACTAACACCCTTAAATCTAAGTACCTTAATGAAGTGCATGTATTATTCCAGGTATTGATTAGCTGGTTTACCTACATGAGGTTGCAAGATGTCATCTGGAAAGTAACTGCAAGGACTTTAGCAGAACCATTAGTGTTGATAAACTTGGGGGGAAAAAAAAAACAACCTTGAGAAAAAGAAAATACTTCTTTTTTTTTTTTTTTTACTAATTAAGATATAAACAACCTGAGTGTTTTATAGTGTCAGCAAAGCTATCTGTTTTGCAAAGCTAGTTGCAAGGGTTTAAGCTCCCTTTATAATGTGGTCCAGAATCAAAGGCAATTATGTACAGAAAGTTCTTAGTACATCATGAGTCACTTCAGGCTAGGGTTTCAAATGTGTTTCACACCTGCAGGAATGCTTTGTGGCATTTGGAGAAATTATGCAGATATGCAAGTAAAGGATGCCAAGAAGGCACCAGTTAAGAAGCTGATAACTCTATTGGCTGTGGGTTCTCAAGGTCGGGACGAGGGTAGTTCATGTTCAGACTCAGGTGTTTGTTATTTCTTATCAGTGAAATAGTTCTGCAACCTTTCATTAGCAAGGCATAAAATGGCCCACTATCTCTTGTTACAAGGTCTTTTGAGACTAAACTATCCAATTAAGAAATGACACCTAGATTATTTTCCCTTTTAACCCAACAACTGATCTCTCAAACCCCCGCAATGTGGAATTTTCTGTCCAATTAGAAAACATCACCCAAACCCATGAAGAAGAAGGTAAAGAACAATCTGCCTCCACCCTAAAACATCCATCTTGTTTCATATTTATTTCTATATTCTAAAACCCCAAACTTTAAGTTTTCCACCCTGTGATATTACACACATCTAACCAACTACACACCCATAATCCCAGTGCTATTAGTCAATTTTGGAAGCCTTCTCCACAGCCTCAGGTCAGTTGAAGTGTTCTCTTGTGGGTCTGTGCCTTTAAGCACAGAAAGTTTAAAATTCTCAGCATCCAGTGTTCCAATAATTGGCCTCTCTTTCTACATTTCTGACTGAAATAATGCTGATCTGAATCTCATGGGAATGGAAAGTTTTCTGCAAGTAATTATTAAACAAACAAACAAATAAATCTATATGGGTTTCACTGCAGAGAAAACTCCTATGGAGTTATCAAAATTTTCCACAACTCTCCTTTCACATCCCCAAAATTATCAGATTGAATTTCAAGACTGACTACAGCTGCGAGTTCATGGGAGACAAAAGTATATGGAAAATAAAGCTGATTCTAATTTCTCCCAATAATATTTCAAGAGTTTTAAGTTAAACTACTGAAAAAATACAATAGCAATTATTCTTATTTACAGTATAAGCACATTTTGGTATGGTTAATATTCAGCAAGGATTAAAATGAAATTCTGTCTACTCCATTAGAAGTTTTTTTGGGGTTTTTTTTGCTTCCTCTCTGAAAGGGTGTTGAGCTGTAGCCTGTTATTAATCCCAAGGCTACAACCCGCTGCTGAGTAAAATGCTGCCATCTTTTGGCTGCACTCGACAGGAACAGGTAGGAAAATTGCTACAAGATTTTTCCTTCAGAAAGACATGAAACCATGGCTACTTCTGCAGTTGCTCCCAAGGGTTTTGTTCATGGTCACTGTCACAGTCTGTAACTTCATGGGTGCTGAACAAAAAGTATCCCTTTTTTCAGATAATGAAAAAAAACTGAAGAAACAACCCAAAAGAAAACCCCCATCAACAAAACCAAACAATGAGGGCAGAGGGAATAGATTCACAGGAGAATTCATCTAAAGGCAGAAAACCCTACGATTTAAGGAAAAATGCAAGGCTGTGTTTCCTCTCCTTGCATTCTGGAATCCAGTATCTATTTCTTTTATGTTAAGTAAGGCTTTTCTACTGCACACTATCTCACTTTTCTCTCTCAGAGATCTGCATTATGCTACAGCAAAAATATGTTTTCAGAACACAATAATCCATAAATCCACGAGATATTTAAGCACTACCATTCAAATATTTGTTATCCTTTTGCAAAGGAGTGGATAGGAAAAAAAATCAAATTGTCCACATTTTGTTAAAATGTAATTGTCAGTTGTAAACTCAGCAGCAGTTAACACCTGGCCAGCACACAAATATTTCTCAGCCCTCCTTTTACATTCTAATACTGTCAAGAGGCTCACTCTGTCAGAATAACTAAAACCTATGCTTTGCAAGGATCATGGCTCATTAGGTTAAAGATTATTCCACATGCATATACCTGTGTTTGAGGGTTTTGTAGAATTTAGTTTGCTTGTGGTTGGGTTGAATGCATCAGCCTTTGGCAAATTATCACTGATGTGCCTCCTGCAAGCATTTAGGGATCCTGTAAGGTATGTTGATATATTTTGAGACAAACTCAGAATAATACTCATCTAGAAAATGTATTCATTTTAAATAGACATAGCTCAGATTTATACAGGTATTATTCCACAGGTATGTATTGGTCTTGTTCATATTTTTACCAAACATAGCCTAATCTTGGTCATAAAGGCTAAAGTCTACCTTTTCTACCACTGAATCCATAAGTCAGCAAGATATGTTCCCTCTTAACCCTTATGAGCAGCTATATCCAAGGAACACTCTGTTCCAGGAGGAAATAGATTCTGTGCTGTGCTTCCATATTCCTGGCAGAAACCTGGCTGAGAGAAGATGTTCTTCCTTCAAGCCCCAGAGCCCAATCCCACTTCCTCCCTTAACACAGCTCAGTTTCTAGGATAACCACAAAGAGGAGATAAACTCAGTTCTGAGAGAATGAATATAACTCAAACCCCAAAGAAATCCATTCTTTTTGATGCTTGAAGTTCCAGAGACACCAACATTTTAGTTCTCTGCTGCACTCAAGTCATGGAATTGAAATGAATGGCAGAAGCTGTGGTGGTTGGCACAGTAGCAACACCTGCTTCTGGAACAGTCCTGTTCTCTCAAGTCTCAACAGCCCGTCAGGTGACAGGAGTTGGGTTCCATCACTGGAAATCAAAAAAGCGATATAAGCAGAGCTGAATTTCAGAAACCTCAGAGTCCCAGTCCAGGTGCTGGAGTACTCATTAATATTTACAATCTGGGTCATTACTCAGGATTGAGAGAGGAATTTTTGTCTGAGGACATATCCTGAAACATCAGAGCAAACCTGCCATCACACCTTGTAGCAGATCCCAGTGCAAGGGATGTGCGTCCTGGCCTTCCACTTGGAGGAGACAAGGAGGGAAACATTGGGCACTTCACGTGGTGTTTGCCACACAGGTGATCATGTGGCTACTTTCCTCAACCAGCCATTTCTACTGTGGATTTGCTGGTTATTGTTAAACACAGACTTATTGTTATGACACAGGCTTGGCAGACATTTGACAGAGATGTCTGTTCTTGTTTTCGGAAAGCGGCAATGCTAACTACGGAACATGACAAGTATTCAGCAAATTGGTTTTTGCAGAATGTGAATGTCGATCTCATTCAGTTATGTTTTTGGCCAGGATTGTCATAAAGCCTCCGAATACTCTCTTAGGGATTTGTAATCACTAATGCCAAGAAAAAACAGCTGTCATCTTGCTAAAAAATCTACTGAATTTCGTAAGAAACCTTGGTCTTACGTAACATGGCTGCTCCTGTTGGCAGCGAGTATTGCATCTGCTGCAAAACTTTCTTCTACAATTAGATCTAAAGGGAAATAGAAATTTAATAAATATTTTACAAATGATGCCTGCTTAAAACATGCTTCTGAACATGTAACACTCTGAAATATCTGTAACATGGTTATATTATTTTTTTTCCTGTAAATTAAGCACAAATTATGCCTTGGCTACACCTGAGAGATAGATGTGAACTGTGTGGGCAAATGCTGATAGACAATTTATGTCAAAAGATGAACTTGATGCATAGATATATTTTTCATGAAGAATGAAAGCTAGTGCTAGTTTTATAGGTATTTAATGAAACTGTGGGAGACTAGATTTCTAATTTTGGAATCAAAGAAATAGCAGCTCTCTCAATTTGTCATAGAACAAAATGAATGCTTAGCACTGACCAATTAAAACTGCCTTTTAATGCAATAAAAATAAGGAAACCATTCGTTTCACTGCTCATTATGTCTTCACAGACCAGTTGCAAAACTGTCACCTACTACAGCTTCACAAACAAGTGATTCAGAAATGAGACAACCACTGTTTTTCCTGAGTCGTAGAAAATGTCATGGAATTGATTATTTTGTAGGACATAACCTGATACATTTTTTTCTGAGAATGAAACTTCCTTTGTCCTCCATTTCCACCAACTTTTTACCTCTAAACTTTCATAGAAAAAAAGATCATTTTATTAAGCTAAACTGAAATTTTATGCTGAAAATTAAGTCAATGTTTAGTCCCACTGCATCATGACAGGCTTATAAGATTTGTGATTTTACCTGAAGAAGGGTAACACAGAAAGAGTAAGGACAAGAAAGTTTGGGAGAGACCCTAGGGGGAAAAAGGCAGTGGTAAAGCAACCAAAAGGCACATGAGAAATGCATTTTCAAATTCCACTTATAATTTTGACAAGAATGAAATCTGGGTCCAGCTAGGACGTGTTTTTCCAGCAGAGAAGTATTTTGCAGCAGGGAGGAATATTTCCACAAGGAGTTCCTTTTTTGTTGTGGTTTTTTTTTTTTTTTTTTTTTTTTTTTTTTTTTTTTTTTTTTAAGGAGAAACGGGGGGGGTAAAAAAAAAAATTTGG
>NW_024503457.1:4686717-4867945 GCF_017590055.1 Onychostruthus taczanowskii | reverse complement strand
CTGCGCTCGCCGCCCCTGCGCTGCCGGGCTGCGGGCGGCTGCGCTGCGGGCTCCCCGCGCCGAGCCCGGCGCCTCGGTTTAGGGACTCGGTCTGCTTGGCCCGTCATCGTCCTTGGCGGTAAGAGGAAAAAGGATCCCTCTCTGGAGGGATGTGTTTCTGGAGATATTCAAACCCCACCTGGACGCCCCTGTATTCCGTGCCCTAGGTGACTGAGGCATGGCACGGTGTTGGACTAGATGATTTCCAGAGGTCTCTTCCATTCTGACTATTCTGATGCTCTGTGAGTTAAGGTGTCTTTGGGAGTATTTCTGAGCGCGTAATTAGTCAGGGTCTCGGTAAGTGGAGTGAGTTAGGGCGAGCTGAGGGAGAGCCAAGGTGTTGGCATGGTGGAGGTGCCTTCCCTAACTGGGAGCAGTGGTTTACTAGGGCTGTGCACCTGTAATTTACAGCTGGCAAGCCCTGGTGTAGTTTAGAGTCCATGAGTTCTCTGACTACAGACTTTTTCACTTCTGTAAGAATTTAGTTCCTGTGTTTCCCGAGTTTCGTTTCTCAGAAAAAGATTGACCGGTTTCACTTTCTCAGAAGAATCTAACCAAGGAACACGCGAAGCACTTTGTTTTCTTTTATGTACTATGTATTTTTATGTATGTCATTAATATTCTTGTCTTTATAGTAGTAGGAGAGGAGGAGGAGCTGGGATAAAATAAACTTTCTGTTACCATTTTTCATTGTATCTGGAAAAGGATCTCAGTGAGCAGCCTGATGTGATTCAGGGGAGCTGTTTAATCCTGAAAGATCCTGTTCTACTGCTCTTGAATTGATTTTTTTTTTTTTTAGTTAGAATATTCAGCACTATGTTGTGTAGTGTGAATACATCCATGTTCAGTGTTATGCAGTAGGGCTTTTGTGCAGGCCTTGTGTACATCATCATTATTTGTATCTCTTTCCCAGCAGCAACAAAGTTGTTCTGTGGTTTAATTGCTTTGGGTGCCGTTTAGGGCAGCCGGTGTCCAGGGCATTACTGTCAGAATCATAGGTGCTCTTTAATTGCTTGGTGTTTCTACTGAACTCAACAACAAAGTAAATCCTCTCCTGTTGTGCTTAAGACCAGCTGTGCATATTTACTTGTTTAAGTTTTTTCTTTTTTTTTTTTTTAATAAGTAATGCTTACAACTAATTGTATAAGCACAGTCATTGGTGGAAAATGTTACTGATTTTCCTGTTGTGTTGATTTTAGGAGGGGAGTGCTTATAAGGCTGCAAAGCATTTATGTTGTTTCCTTTCATCAGTGTTTAAAAGATGTGAAATGCAGCTCCGTGCTGACATACTTCAGTGTTTCCCTTTTATAGCAGGCTTCAAAAATACAGTCTGGAAACTTGAGGTGTCCTAGGAGGCCTGCTTTCATTTTTCACTGCTTCTTAAAGTTTTGCATGAATAACAGTGGTGAGAGAGGCATGGAGACTTACAATTCAAGTGAATTCAAAATACACAGACTTGTTTGCAGTCATAGATGTAACTAGCTCTAGTATTTCTTTGTTCAAAAGCAAAATTGTTTTTGAGCTGATGTTGAGAACTCAGGCCTTAATTTTGTCTGGTTTACTTCTAGCTTTTTGCTTGTAACTTCTGTCAGTTCTTTAACTCACTCCTTTCACTTTTCCTCCTGATCATGCTTCTGCCACCTTGGCTTCTTTGTTACTGCCTTGTAACAGGCAGATTGTTTCACCTCTTGCTCCTAGGGTGTGTATGCTAAAGTTATTTTAGTCAGAAATCAGCTACTGCGTGAATGCATTTTTTACCCAAATGAGAATGACTTAAGCAAAAGTTGCTTTTTCCTCAAGTATACTTAAACAGTAGCATCTGATGACAGCACACTACGGTAGGGCTAAATGGCAGATCTCTCTTGATTTGTGGAATATCTTTTTTCCTTGCTATATTGCACAGCAGTAAATGAAATGTAGGTGACACTAATCTTCCGCTCTCTTTAATGAGTAATGTGTGAACCATGTGTATAAAGGCTTGTTTTCTTCTTTTGTAATCTCTATCTTCCTAGTAACCTTTTTATAGCAAAAAATCTTATTCTTTTCATTCTTAAACCTACATCTTTCAGAAACAAACCCTTATATATGATGGGTGGATTTGAGCTGATAATGAATTGTCAAATTCAGTCACTTGAGTATTAGGCATTGCTGAAAAGAAAGGTCACTTGTTAGGGAATTACTGTTGAAGTACCAAATGTCTAAAATGTGTTTGTCATGGTTTTTCTCCTTCAGAAATCGATGAAAGGATTCCTCTTTGCCAAGCTGTATTTTGAAATTAAAGAATATGAACTTGCTAAAAGGTAACATGCATTGATGGACATTTTTTTTCTCTAAATATAAAAGAAAAGCTTTGTTTTTATGAAGTAGGTCAGAGAAACCAAGATAAATATCATGCTACTTTAAGCTAGCAGTCAATGTGGACAGTGAGTGCTATTTAGGTCTTTGTAAAACAATAACTTAAAAGAAGATAAGCTATATGGTACTGAAAAAACAAAAAACTTACCTGGCTGAATTGGCTTTTTTTTTTCTTCTCATTGTATTAAGTAGTCCTTACCATTTCTACGAATTCCTGCTTTTGTTATTTTAATCAACAGAAATACTGGCTGGTGAGTAAGTAGCATGTGTACAGGTATAAACAGTATTTCTGCTTACTTAAAGGTCCTGACAAAGTGTCTGGAACAAAACACATCTATACTTCTGTGGTCTGGCCAAAGCGTCTAGAACACAATGTGTCTGTGTGTCCTGTGTGGCAGATAAAGCTGCCGTTAGAGCTTGGGTGGGAGGGGGAGTATTAGTGAAAAATACTGCTCGAGTAACAGACCTTTTCCCCTTCACAGATATATATCTACATACCTCAATGTACAAGAGAGAGATCCCAAAGCACACAGGTTTCTTGGACAAATCTATGAAGCTGAGGATAACATAGAAAAAGCTTTTGGGTGTTACAAGGTAAGTGCTACATTCAGGTACGACCCCTAATGTTCTGCTTTATTCCTTTATAAAAGGACTTCTAAAACCCTTCTATGGCTGAACATTCTCAAAGCCATAGAAGAAAACACGCTCCTGGGAAAAGCGTGTCGTAGACATTTGACAATGGAAAGCACATGAACCACTGCAGACAGGATTCTTCACTTCATACCGCTTGCTTCCGTAGTATATTTTGAAGTTGCTTCCTTTGTTTTTCTTCTGGACTTGATCTTTGTGTTACCTGCTGTTAAATTCTCCCCAAGTCTTGCATGTACAAGCCTCTTGTACTACTGCCATAGAATCCTGTAATGCAAACTGTGATGACAACTGGAGTTTAGTTGCTGCTAGAAGACTGTAGGCTTACTGTGTTTTTTGTTTGGTTGGTTTTGAAGAGGGCAGGTGCAGAGGGGAGGGACAAATCTAATTTTGATTAGGCAAGCATATTATTGTCAAATTTCCAGTTGGGTTTGTCTTTGTTCTGGCTTGAGAGAGGAAGATGTGCTCAGAAGTCTGGCCAATACAACTCTATGCATGAAGTGCTATCACACTTCTTAAACTGTATCTTAATTTTTTTCAAATTTTTACACCTGGCTAGACTGGAGGTCATTATAGTCCTGCTGTCTGTGTGTAGCAGTAGATAGTGATAGACACAGAGGAAATGGTTTGCATTATTTCTTATGCTTTTCTGAATTTTAGCAGTTCTATTTGGGTGCTGTAAAGTAGTGGTAGCATGTAGAAAGGCTTTTCTTATATACTGTATTTATAGATTTAACTGATTTGAATAGCTGGGTATGTTTGTGGGGGTGTAACTCTTACCTGTTGCCTGTTGTACATGGATCATAAGTTAAAGTTCCCTTTTGTTTTTTTTTAAATCCTGTGTCTGGATGGGGAAAAATAGCGTTCTGTGGAGTTGAACCCAACTCAGAAAGATCTTGTATTGAAGATTGCAGAGTTACTATGCAGTAATGACATTACTGATGGAAGAGCAAAATACTGGGTTGACAGAGCTGCTAAGCTCTTTCCTGGGAGCCCTGCTATTTACAGGTTGAAGGTAAGTTCAAAATTACCTCTGTTGAACAAACTTGAACAAACTTTCAGCACCTGTCTGGAGTGCCTTTTGCATGGCACCTCAGTCGAAACTCTCACTAAATTATTTTACTGTCTTTAATGTTAACACTAGTAGATTTTACTCTTTCTAGTCTGACATCTTTGTCCAGTTTTAAAGGAAGCCGCAGCTGCATGCTTTCATACCCATTCTAATGTTCGAAGTTTAATCCTCTTCCAAAATGCTGAGAAATTATTTATCACAGTCAAGAAGTTAAAGACTAGATAGGTGTCATTTGTTCTTTCCATTGTGGTAGGAAGGTAGCCAGTCTGTGAACTTAGACTTTCTTACTTTACACTGTTTTTTTTTGTTTTGTTTTTAAATCTGTATTATGGTCATTTCTGTAGAGTGTGATAAATGCTGTAATTCTCAAATACCATGTAAATACTTTGTGCCATGCAATGTCACTTTTGCACAGGTATGTTAATTTTGTGTAGCTTTTTAATTTTGTGTAACTTTGGGCAGCAGCTACATTGAAGTCTCAAGGTGTCTGGGTTTTTTTAAAGATAGTCTATGGTGGGGTCTGTTGTCACTGAACCAAATGTTTTGAGAAGCATTTCTCTCTCGGTAAGAGGCAAATTCTTCTGAGGACTTTTCTTTTGTGATAGTCATGTACATTTTTAAATATTTGCATATTTAATCAAACTTTATGTAATACCTGAAAGCTATTAAGAGTACTCTAGCTAGAGCGATGTAGTCTATGTAGTGAAGGAAAGAATGATACCTAGTACTGTAGTTGCTCAAAAGACTCATGTGGGAAATGAAATATTGATATGTTGCCCTCATGTTTCAACAGGAGCAGTTGCTGGATTGTAAAGGTGAAGATGGGTGGAATCAGCTTTTTGACTTGATTCAAGCAGAACTTTATGCAAGACCAGATGATGTCTACATAAACATCAGACTAGTTGCGCTCTATCGTTCAAATAACAGATTAAAGGATGCTGTGCTCCACTGTCAGGAGGCAGAGAAGAGAATACCTTTGCAGTCAAGCTTGGAATGGTGTTCCTGTGTTGTAGAGACATTTGAGGTGTTTAATCATATTTTGATCCTGTGGTAGTCTTCCGTATCTTTTTACCTGGTCTATTTCTCTTAGTGTCCTTATTCTGACAGCTGTTTCTCAAGGCATTTAACTCCTTCAAATGCAAGTCTACTGAAACCAGTGGAACTACAAAATACTTCTTGTATGTGTTTTTTTTTTTAATTGGAATTTTCTCCTTAAAATTAAACTTTGTAGAGCTATTGAGTTTCTAACTTCAAAAGCTGAGTTAGACACAGCAGTTCCATTAGGGATAAAATTGCTCAAGCAAGTAGTTCCCTGGAACTTTGCTGCTGAAGAATATGTTAAGTTCTCACCTGTGAAACTGGATTATGCAATAAATACTACTAGTGTGTTTTGGAGAAGTACTGCCCTTGCCTTCATGGAAGGATGACTGTTCCTTATCCTGTGATGAACTTTCTTCTTTAGGAATATCTGGAGTCTTTACAAGACTTGGAGTATGATAAAAATAACTGGAGAACTATCAAGAAAGATCATCTGCTGGCCTATTCCAGCTTTGTCAAACTGACACTTTCTTCTAGAGATGTTCAGGAATGCAGAGAAGCACTTGAAAGGTACTGTTTAAACTTTTCTGTAGTAAGAAAAAGCCCTCTAGTAATTGTTTGGGGTCACATAACATCTGCCAAGCTTCTGTTTCACTGCTTATCTTGTTTTTGAATGGGAGAGGAGAGTCTCCGTACTGACCACCAAGAGTGTTTCTTACTGGGTGTGAACCCCAAGCTATCTTTTGACAGATGTTTGAATGGTCAGCACACAGCCATGGAGAAGACTCATTTATATCTGGGGTCTTTTTACCTTCTTTTCCTTTGGTTAAAAAAGCTGTTCTGTACTTCAGCAATTGACTAATCCAGATTTCCCAGACAATTGGAAAATTGGAAAATAACAAAACAACAAAAGTCAAACTGAAAAGCCAACCTCTTGTGTGTCAACTTGGTCCTAGTCATTCTATTATTAAATAACACAGCGCACTGGACTAATTAGGAACTTCGTGTATATAGTATAATGGGGAGGGAGGAAACCACCTGAAGCAAGAATAGCCTCCTTCAGAGAAAACTGGTGGTGTTACAGCTGGCTTAAAGGCTTACCATCTGCAGTGCACCTAGACTAGTATAAAATAGTGTTTTTAGCCAATAATTTAATTAAGATCTGTGTTTCTTTCTTGCTGTTATCTTTCCTTTGTTACTGGTTTTTGCTAACTTATTGTTGTTCCTCAGTAGTATAATGGCTGTTATGTTGCTTTCTGTAAAAATATTCTTGAGTCTGTTAATCTTGCATGAGTATTTGAAGCAGTACAGAATGGATGAGCAATATTTAATACCCAAGTATGTTTTATTTTATTTTTCTCCTCTAACATTGACCATGTTGGGTTTTCTGATTCTGATTTATTAGAGTTCTTTGAGGTGTTCACATCTGAAGCATTTCCAGATCATGGCAATGCTAACAGCCATTATAGTCTTCCAGTAATTGAAAAATTGTTTTAACTGTTTTCTGGAAGCCCTCTCCTGAGTGGGGCTTGTATAGTAATCTAAAGGCACTAGAATTTCTGCAGTACCTTCTTTTTTTGAAGAGCCTGTTAAACAGTGTTTTGGATCTTTCTGATAATGAAGAGAAAGGGCAGAATCAATAATACCTCCTGTATGTCTCTAAATCTGCAGTAGTGAACAATTTTATCCACACGGTTCACGACAGTAGTTTTAAAAGTAGCTGTGCAAAAATGTGATGAAAAAGACTGAGTATCTAGGTAATATTTACTGAACTTGAGAGCTTTGGCAGTTTGAGGTGATTATACTTTCTAGTAACTTGGGCTTAAGCAATATCGAAACAGTACTTGATTGACTCATGAAATTACTTAATTCACAATTAAATAGTGAGGTGATTATACTTTCTAGTAACTTGGGCTTAAGCAATCGAAACAGTACTTGATTGATTAAGAAGTTACTTAATTCACAATTAAATAACACAAACTAAAATCAGTTGCTATAGCTTTTACCAGGACTCTGTTTAAAATTAGTCTTCTCTGCATTTTAGCTTTGATCGTGCACTTCAGTCAGTAAAACCATATGTGAGTGCAGCTGACGAGTTGTCTCGTACCTATGTGGAAATGAAAGGACAGCTGTACATGCATGCTGGAGCTTTGCTGCTGAAAATGGCCCAAGACAATGAGACACAGTGGAGAGCTATGTGTGAACTGGCAGCACTGTGTTACCTCCTGAGTTTTCAGGTAAATGCGTTTTCAGTCTAAGCCTTCAGGTGATGCCTTTCTTGCAATTTTCTAGCTGTACATGTGTTGAATTCCTGTATTCCTGAGATGAACTAGTGTTTGTGTATCTAAAGGAGAACTCTGTCCTCACTCACCAAACCCTCCTCTGTCACGATTGTTTAAAAGTTTCAAATGACACAAATAGGGTAAAGTATACCTTCAATTGTTCCCCTTGCCACAGTAACCTGATTCTTAAGTATTAGTGCATTTATTGCCTGCAGTGTATTTCCTGTTTTTGTAATACAAGTACACATGTTGAGTGTTAAATTTTTAAAATATAATTTTTTTTTAAAAAATCAAGGTTCTTTGTCTTGACTGTCCTTTTTATACCATTGCTTGCATTTCAGATATTACTTGCTCTTGTGTACACTTAATGTTACTTTCAATAGGTATACTTGCACATCTGTGTACTTGAGGTGTGTTCTCTGCTCTCTTTGCCCATCCCACACAGAACCACAACCCAATATATGTACCTTCAAAATGAATAATGCCTGTTTTCCTATAGCTTTCTAATGCTAAAAATAAGCTTATTTCCTAAGTTCTAAGGTTCATTTAAATGTCCTGCTGTTACTGTGAAAAACCTGTAATTTTCTCCTTACTTCACCAGGTTCCTAAACCAAAGTCAAAACTCATAAAGGGGGATCAAACCGGACAAGATATGCTAGAAATGTTGGCCTGTGATCGAAAAAGCCAGTCTGGTAATAAAAAAATAGCTGCATAGTTCCATTTTATAAAGTGCTGCAGATTTACTGTAAAGTCTAAGATTTGTTAAAGAACACCTTTGTGTATCTTGTAACGTTATCAGTCCAACATGTAGTAAAGCCTTATAGATTATGACTACATATGTAAAACAAAACAGTAGTTTGGTTCTGACACCTAGAGTTACTTTTCTCCTCTTAAGCTGCTGGTAGAGTGTGTTCTCTTTGTTTCAATAGCGGTTGGGTTTTTTCCTCCTTTTTGACTTTCTAGCGTGCTAAGGTAGAATTTAGCTTTTATTGTCTGTTAAATCTACTGGAAATGGCTTCTGCCTGCTGATGCTGTTTTGCAAGTATTGTTAGCCCCAAGAGGGAAAGAAAATACTAGTTTGTTTCCCTGATCTTCTCATCCTTTTACTTGTTTATGAGCTTTGTTTTTTTTCCTGCCAAGTATAGACAGTGTTTCATTCTACAAAATTCTTAGAGGGCCTAGATTAAAACAGATGAAGCTGCCAGACACCAGCTTTATTTACTTCAGAATGAATTTCATTACTGCAGACTTCTGCTTGCATTACAGCTATAAGGTCACTTGCAATGCCCTTAGAATAGTCATGGTAGGAGGACTTTGTTTTCCTAAAGAGGTGCATTTACAAATTCTTTGGGGTTGCTGTCACTAAAAGCTTGGAAAGCCTGTGTGCTGAAACACTGACCTAATTACAGGGAGAGCATACCTGAACAGTCTGTAAGTTTCATAAGAGGAAATCCTGGTTCTCATCCAGCCTTCAGTAGCAAAGCAGTCCAGCATAGCAAATAATGCTTTCCTTGTGTTTACTGCTTTATGTGAAGTGATATTTTTGTTTTCTAGGTCATATGCTGCTGAATTTAAGTCATGGCAAGCAAGACTTCTTTAAAGAGGTTGTGGAATCATTTGCGAACAAGAGCGGCTCATTTGCATTGTTTGATAGTCTGTTTGAGAGCGGAGCTTCTAGAGAGAGGTCTTTTATTGGCACAGATGATATTGGAAATGTCAGTACACAGGCACCAGCGCAAATTGAACTTCACAAGTACGATATCGGTAAGAAGTGTTACTTTCTGAAATGCAACACAGCTTTGTGTACCATAACCTCTTCTGTAAATACTTGTGGAAGAGGTACTGGTACATAAATACTTATACTGCAACAAAAGACAAATACCTGGAATAGTTGTCCAAAGTTGCCTTAATGTTATAGGAAAGACTTATACTTTATTGCAATCTAAAGAAGTGCTTCTTCAGTAATTCCTTAAGGATTTTTGGAGAAGTAAATAAGTTTGCTAAAATTAGTTACCTATTGGACTGAATAAGGTGAGAATGGACATGATGAGAGTCACCCCTCAGAAGCTTAAGCAGTTGATGGCTTTGAGCACTTAGATGAACTTGGCATGTTTGTTGGTACTGAAGTTTGTAACCCTTTGTAAGTGAAACCTGGAATCTTGATGCTCATTGGTCTTAAAGTATCATTGGCCCCTCTGACAGAGTGCAATGTGAAACTGAGCTTTGATCAGATAGTAGTACTGAGGGCTTGCAGTTTGACATTTGCATCCAACCCTGTTTTTTGCACAGGTGCCATTAGATTGCACAGTGGCAGTCTCCAGCACCTCGTGTGGCTTGGCTTGCAGTGGAACTCTATGTCAGTCTTACCCCCCATGCGCAAATGGTTAAAACAGCTTTTTCACTTGCCCCAAGAAACGTCAAGACTTGAGACAGATGCTCCTGAATCTATTTGCCTATTAGACCTTGAAGTAAGTGAACTTTCAAGTTCTTTAAGGTACCGTACAAATTAAATTTTTTGTAATTAATAACTTTAATTTATTTTTTAAAAACAGGTATTCCTAATTGGAGTGATATTCACTAGCAACTTACAACTGCAAGAAAAGTTTAATTCTCACTACAGTGCACATCAGCCTCAATTCTTACCACTGCCAATATGCAAACAACTCTATACTGAGAAGCAAAGATCCTGGTGGGATGCTGTTCGTACTCTTCTTCAGAGGAAATCAGTGTAAGGCTTTTTCAGTTTGGAAATGTTTGATCAAGCCTTTAGGGAGTGTCTGCTACAGCAGTTTGGATTGTCCCTATAAATTCTTGTAAAATTATTTTCTTTTACTTATTTTTTACATTGAATCTTTTTGGTAGTAGGGATGCGATATGCTTCGAAGATTTCTGTAAAGGGAATTTTCATTTCTAACAATGTATTTCTTACCTAGAGGCAAATTAGGACTAAAGCTGCAGGCTGTATTAATCAAGTGAATGGTATGTGAACAGATGAAAACCACAAAATACTAATCAAGGAATGTTTCTTCTGATATTCAGACCAGGAACAGCAGCAAAGCTGAGGCTTATTGTACAGCATGGCATAAGTACTCTGCGAACACTGGACAAGCATGGCCTTCAACCTGCCTTAATCATACACTGGGCAAAAAGCTTGCAGAAAACAGTAAGCTCAGATTATTTTTAAACACGTGAAAGCAAAAGTGTTTGTCTAATTTTATCAATTATGAACAGGCTGAGGGGATGGGAGATGGGATGAATGTGTATTATTAAGAACAGCTCATTATTTTATCAGGCCAACTTATTGTTCTAGTCACTCTATGAAATACTCTTGTCTTAAACTGTAGTTTATTTTCTTTATGTATGTTAATTAATGTAGTACTCTGCTTAATGTCAGAGAAGGACTTTGGAACTCTTGAAGAAAATAGGAAAAGGATATGTAGGAATAGCATTTTGACTTGCATTTGTTGAAATAACATCTGCATCTATTCCCTTTTCTTCACCAGGGAATTAGTCTTAACTCCTTCTATGACCAGAAGGAATATATTGGGCGAAGTGTCTATTACTGGAAGAAAGTTCTGCCTATGCTGGAAACTATCAAAAAGAAGAGGAGTATTTCTGAACCTACTGATCCTCTCTTCAAACACTTCCATAGTGTAGACATTCAGGTACAGATCAATTGAGTCAGTTGAAGAGAAGGGTCCGTGTCAAAAATGTACGCATAGTTGTGGGATTTTTGTCTACATTGTACTATTCTATGTTGTTACTACTGTGAAACCCTTAAAGGTGAGATTTGGTAATAGTGTTTTGTAAAGGGGGAAAATTCTCTCCTTGTAAGTTTGCTCTTACCTTTGAAATGGTATTTATGATTTGAAAGCGCTGAACACCCTCAGTACCAACTTTCTTGAAAAATAATTCCTCCTGTGTTACAGAGAAAAAGGTTGTCATTCCATTGTTAAGTATAAGTTTTCCTTCACTTTATTTTGTAGGTCTTTCAGGTTGCAGCATATGAAGAAGAGGCACAGATAGCATTTGCTATGTTGGATGCAGTTGATGGCAAAACTGATGATGCTTTAATAGCATTTGAAGCTATTGAGAATGTGGTGTCATACTGGAATCTTGCCATGGTAAGTTTGTAAGTTGCATTACCCAGAAGTGATTCTCTTTATTCAGTTTCCTTCTGACTGATACTATTCACTCTGCATCCTGTTGTTCAGATTTTCCAAAGAAAAGCAGAAGAGATTGAAAATGATGTCATGCTGCCAGAAGAACATGAGGAGCGTAAAACTTACCTTCTTAAAGCCAAGTATTATCTAATGAAAATTATTGCGGAAAGCTCCTCAGATATGTCAGTTACTGAGAAAGTAAGTAATATTTGCTTTAAAAACTTCTTCCAAGGTATGCAGTAGCTTAGGTTACTGTTTGAAAAATTAAACCCTTTGCATTTAAGGTATTTTTTTATTCCAGGCTTTCAGGCAAGTTAATTTCTGTGTAACTTCTGTAACCTACCAGATCATGTAGTGTCCTGGCTACCCTGTGGATGAAAGCTTTAATGTGAACAAATAGCTTTTGCCACTGTCTTTTAGTTTGATAGTTTGAAAAAATAAAATAGTTTGTGTGAGTTGTTTACGTATGTGAATTCTAACAAGTTAAGAGCTTTGCTGAAAAAACTCCAGTGCTTACATAATGAAAAGACTTGTGAATTGCTCAGACAGAATTCTAAATGTGGTGTTTCTTGTTCTGAGGGAGAATTGCAGTCATGACTCATGTTTGAAAAACCTTTCTAGTTGCCAGTGTCTCTTGAAACTGTGAGAGAAGTGTTAGATACAGTGATCCAGGAACTTGGTGAGAACTGTGAAGAGGGAAGTCTTGCCTTCAGAAACGGTCTGTCACGAACTGTAGATTCAGCAATGAAACATTCCACTCCGTCACCAACCAAGTTCTCTTTTTCGCCAACTAAGACCTACAAGGTATGTTAGCTAGTTATTATTTCAGGGAATTGTTGTCTTGTAAGAAAAATTCAAATAAATCAATTAACTTTTTTTTTCCTAGTTCTCTCCAAAAACTCCCCCTCAGTGGGCAGAAGACCATAAATCTATACTTCAAATGATTTGTCAGCAAGTGGAGGCTTTAAAGGTAAAAATTCTGTAACCATATTCAGTAATGAACTGTTGGCCTTTTAGTTATGGTGAGGATCTAGTGATAAGAGCATGGGTGAACTTACAGTTCTGAGAATTAATTTCCATAAATAGCTGCCTAAAATGAGTACCAGAGAAAATTCTTTCACTAAAAAGCTCCTCTTTGGGACTTGGACAGGAGTGCTGAGGCAGCCCATCTCAGGGACTCTTTCTGTATGTAGAAAGAGTTCTGCTTTTATCAGCTTGGTTCTCCACTTGGTTCGGGGTTTTTTACTGGCTTGTTCTGGCTTTAGAATGGACGTACTTTTTACTTCATGGGCATGTCTTGCATGATCTAGCAGGTACTTCTTAGTTGTTTTGTTTGGCTTTTTAAATTTTTTTTAATTACCCCCAAAACTTTGGATTGAAAATGCTTTTGATTAGCAAAAGGGTGGCAATCGTGCCTTATATTTTCTTCGACAAATACCTGTACAGTTGATGCTTACACTCTTGCTTGGCATCCTGTCTCGACAGAATGAAATGCAAGAAATGAAACTTAATAATTCCAACACAAATGCATCTCATCGGTGGCCTGCTGAAAACTATGGAACTGATGCAATACCAGATAGTTATCAGAGAGCACAGAATCTTCATGAAGCCCCCTTAACAGGCAAGTTGCTGCAGAATTTTTATCTAAATTCTTAGCTAAATCAAATAAGACTTTTGAAAATAATGCTGAAATGTTTTAATGATTCACAGTTAAAAACTGATTACTGAGAGGAGTATGTAGAAAATAACAACAAGAAAAGATAAGTGTTAACTGTTTTCCTGGTGTTCCTTTTTAGTTGCTACCACTGGCCCATCTGTGTTCTACAGCCAGTCACCTGCCTATAACTCTCAGTATCTTCTGGGAACTGCTGCAACCAATGTAACACCAGCAAAGGTAAGACTAAATTATTTCCTTAAATTGCTTCCAATGATCTGAAAATGACTGACTGGTTTTGATTCTGTACACAGCTGGATGTAATTGCAGTTCCTTATGCAGAATTTGGTCAACTTAAACTACTAGGGATAAAATTATAATTTGTCTCCCTGCTTAAGCTCTGGGAGTTTGGGTGGGAAAGCTAGAAAAATATGTGTGTGCATTTATCCTACAGATATGTATGACAGCACTTAACTATTGTCCCCCTTAATTGTGTGGCAAAAGAAAATGGCAGTTTCAAAGCTTTTTTTCATGAAAAACCCACTCATATTGTGCCTCTTTTTCAATGTTTGTTCTCAAATGCCCATAAAGTTTTAAACTAAGGTAAAACTGGTTTAGGTTTAAAGTTGAAAGCCTGCCTTTCTTTTAAGAGTACCTGTTACATGGGCTTCAGCCCTTGTAACAATCTTACAAAATCAGTAACATTTTGTCCATAATAAGCAGAGCACTTTGTTTTCTGCTTTTTCTTTAGCCTCCTGTCTATGGCATGAACCGACTTACGCCTCAGCCACATATATATTCCTATCAACCACCACCCATGCATACGCCACCTCTGCAGAACACTTCTGGTTGTATGTTTTCCCAAGAAATGTATGGCCCGCCTCTACGTTTTGATTCTCCTGGGACTACACTCATTTCTCCTCGTACTGCTGATGACTATTACAACTACAGTGTTCCACAGGCAAGCACCAATCCAACACTGCCTAAACCGGGGTATTTCACCAACCGTTCAGTCACGCCACCCACCTTAAAGCCTGCAGAACCAAAAGCAATGCCTAAATTTGGACAGCCAGGAACAGCAGAAGGATCAAAACCACCTCTGTCAACACCAGCACAGCCAAGTCAGCCAACAACTTTTAAATTTAAACCTAACTTCAAGTCTAATGATGGGGACTTCACTTTTTCTTCTCCCCCTCAAGTTGCACCACAGCCCCTTAATGCACCTTTTAATAGTAAAGAAAGCCTCTTGGATCTTCTAACATCTGACAAACCTTTACAGGATGATAGATACGTTGATCAAAAGCCAGTTAGCGATCCCACAAACAGTTCAAGAAATGTCTTCAATTTTAGCAATAAACATGTTCCAGGCATGTCTCTCCGAGAAAACACCGGACAAAATGTACACAAAAATGTGGGTTTTGAGAAGAGTGATACATTTAGTGTTCAAGAGTCAAGTAAGCCTGTATTTATGGCTTCAAATTCAGATTTGGCCAATAGAAGTCATGAAACAGAAGGAGGAAGCACCCATGGTGGAGATGAGGATGATGATGGTCCTCATTTTGATCCTGTGGTGCCACTTCCTGATAAGATTGAAGTAAAGACAGGTGAGGAAGATGAAGAAGAATTCTTCTGCAACAGAGCCAAGCTCTTTCGTTTTGATGCAGAATCTAAAGAATGGAAAGAAAGGGGTATTGGAAATGTGAAAATACTGAAACATAAAGTATCTGGCAAATTTCGTCTCTTAATGAGACGGGACCAAGTGCTGAAAATCTGTGCAAATCACTACATAAATACTGATATGAAATTAACTCCAAATGCTGCATCGGATAAGTCATTTGTATGGCATGCTTTAGACTACGCAGATGAATTGCCAAAACCAGAACAGCTTGCAATTAGATTTAAAACACCTGAAGAAGCAATGCTTTTCAAAAAAAAGTTTGAGGAAGCACAGAATATTTTAAAATCCTTGGGATCAAATGCTGACACGTCTGTGGCTCAGAGCAGTGGGACTGCAAAAGAAACAGCAAATCAAGACACCAAGGAGCCCAACAGAACCACTTCTGGGACCATGAACTTGGGCTTTCAGTTTCTAAAAGATGGAACAAGCAGTGAACCTGACAGCAAAGGCACCCTTACAGCTACATCCACTGCATCTAGCACTACCATTTCATTTGGGAAGGATGCTCAGCAAGCCTGTTCTTCTGGTGGGTTTGGTGGGTTTGGGCAGCATCTCTTGAAGAAGGACCAATGGGAGTGTAAAGTATGTTTAGTTCCAAATGAAGCAAGTGTAAAGAATTGTGTATCATGTGAAAGTCCAAATCCAGGTATGTGGCAAACACACAGCACCCCTATGACTGGCTATGCAAGTTTGAAACCAAGTGGTAACACAGTGCAGGACAAATTTGGCTCTCCTTTTGCTAAAAAGGAAGGTCAGTGGGACTGCTCTGTATGCCAAACCCAAAATGAAGCAGAAGATGTGAACTGTTGCTCCTGTCAGAGTCCAAAACCTCAAAATCAACCAAATACATCCACACCTTCTGTTCAGGCATCTGCTGCTCTGGGGCTTGGTTCCATTGCTGATACAAGTAAGCCGCAGAAAAATGGATTTGAAGGGCTTTTTGCTAAAAAGGAAGGTCAGTGGGATTGTAGTACTTGTCTCGTGAGGAATGAGGGTTCTTCGCTAGCCTGCGTAGCCTGCGAAACGCCGAATCCATCTGCTAAGCCAACTGGTGATACTTTGCCAACTCCTGCTTTTGGCTTGAAAAGTAAATTGCCTGAACTTGATGGAGGACAGTTGGGAACAGGCTTTAAGTTTGGTCTTGAGCAAGGCAAGACACCACCATTTACATTTCAGATTTCTTCTGATACTGAAGCAAAGTCTGCGAAGGAAGGATTTAGCTTTTCAATGCAAATGCCTGCAGGTGGATTTAAATTTGGGATACAGGAGTCTAGTAAAAATACCAGTAAGAAAGATGAGCCATCCAAAGAACATACAACTGGTTTCTTAAAAAGCGTTGATGAAAAAGACAAAAAGGAATTGCCTTCAGACAGTGGAACTGGATTCCAATTTCAGGAAACAGCAGACAAGGAGAAAATTGACTTTGTTTTTGGGCAAAACAGCAGCACTTCTACTTTTGCTGAGCTTGCAAAAAGTACTCCTAGGGAAGGCTTTCAATTTGGCAAAAAGGACCCTAACTTCAAAGGCTTTTCAGGTGCAGGTGAAAAGTTGTTTTCTTCACAAAATTCTAAAACAGATCAGAAAGCAAACACATCTGCTGACCTTGGTGAGAAGGATGATGATGTGTATAAGACGGAGGACAGTGATGATATCCATTTTGAACCTATAGTTCAGATGCCTGAAAAAGTAGAGCCATTTACAGGAGAGGAAGATGAGAAAGTGTTATACTCACAGAGAGTAAAGCTGTTCAGGTTTGATCCAGAAACAAGCCAGTGGAAGGAACGTGGGGTGGGCATTCTGAAGATTCTTAAAAACGAAGTTAATGGCAAAGTAAGAATATTGATGCGGCGTGAGCAAGTACTGAAGGTGTGTGCGAATCACTGGATAACGACAACAATGAACTTGAAACAGCTGTCTGGCTCAGACAAAGCATGGATGTGGATGGCCAATGACTTTTCTGATGGTGATGCAAAGTTGGAACATCTGGCAGCAAAATTCAAGACACCAGAGCAGGCTGAGGAGTTCAAACAAAAGTTTGAAGAATGTCAGAGGCTACTACTAGATATACCACTGCAGACACCCCATAAACTTGTTGATACAGGTAGGACAGCTCAGCTTATACAGAGAGCAGAAGAAATGAAGTGTGGCTTAAAAGATCTCAAAACTTTTCTGACAGATGACAAAATGAAACTGTCAGAAGAGGAAAGTGGTGCTGGTACAAACCCTGTTTGTACCAGCAGTACTTCTGATTTGGTTATAAAGCCACATGCTGAAAGTACAGGCCCTACTCTGGAGTGGGATAACTATGACTTGCGTGAAGAAGCATTAGATGATAGTGTAAGTAGTTCTGTATATGCATCACCTCTTGCAAGTAGCCCTGTAAGGAAAAATCTGTTTAGATTTGGAGAGTCTACCACTGGTTTTAGTTTCAGCTTTAAATCTGCTTTGAGCCCATCCAAATCTCCTGCCAAACAGAATCAGAGTAGAACATCAGTAGGCACAGATGAAGATTCTGATGTTACTCAAGAAGAGGAAAGAGATGGACAGTACTTTGAACCTGTGGTACCTCTGCCTGATCTTGTGGAAGTGACCAGTGGTGAGGAAAATGAGCAAGTTGTCTTCAGCCATAGAGCCAAACTATACAGATATGACAAAGATGCAAATCAATGGAAGGAGAGAGGGATTGGGGATATCAAGATATTGCAGAACTATGACAACAAACAAGTTCGTATAGTAATGAGAAGGGACCAGGTACTAAAACTCTGTGCCAATCACAGGATAACACCAGATACGAATCTACAACAAATGAAAGGATCTGACAGAGCCTGGGTATGGACTGCATGTGACTTTGCAGATGGGGAAAGAAAAGTAGAACTTCTGGCTGTACGGTTCAAGCTGCAAGATGTTGCAGACTCATTTAAGCAAATATTTGATGAAGCAAAGCATGCCCAAGAGAGAGAGACACTGATAACACCTCTTTCTTCTCGTGCCAATACACCAAAGGAATCTCCATGTGGTAAAAATGCTGTAGCTGTGCTAGAAGAAACAACCAGAGAAAGAACTGATGTCAGCCATGGTGATGATACTTCTGAGGCAACTGTAGAGGCTGCAGAGGTGTCAAATACTTCTGAAACACCAACAAAAGCAGTTGTTTCTCCTCCAAAGTTTGTATTTGGGTCTGAATCTGTCAAGAGCATTTTCAGTAATGAAAAGTCAAAGACATTCACATTTGGAAATACTTCAGCCACTGGTTCTCTCTTTGGCTTCAGTTTTAATCCCCCAAGAAAGAGTGAAGGCCATATTCCAGCATCTCAGAACACAGCACAGAAAGAGCCAGAAGTCTCTGAACCACCAAAAATCTCAAGTGCTACTCAGAAGCCTGTAGACAGCAAGGTAGACAACTTGCCAGCTTCATCACAAGATGGACCGTCTAACTTCTCATTTAGAATTCTGGAAAAAGGTATGAGTTTTACTAGTAATTTATTCAAGTATGCAACTTACTAAGCAGTCAGCTCTCTGCTATTCATTATTTATTCTCTTGAGAGTAGATAGTTTCTTTCAGTTTTGATGCAGGTATCCACATGTTCTCCAGAGGTTCAACTAAAGAAGGTAATTTTAAGTCATAATATTAATTTTCAAATAAAAATGAAAATGTATGATGAAGGATGGAAATTTGTTTACTGAGAACAGAGTTTTCAGGTAGAGAGCTTAAACTCTGAAGTGCTGCATCTGAATCTTTGATTTAAATGCTCAAAGAATTTGTGGATTCGCTCTTGGGACTTAAATAGGTAGTTGATGTTGTATGTACCTGGGCCTTTGCTCTGAGTGGCCAAGTGTGAGAACATCAGATGTATGCTTCAGCTAAAATTTGCATTATTCCCATAATTAAGTAGATGGGTATTGTAAAACTTGTCTATACCTTTGTTTCAAGTGTTAAATACTGGCCTCTTCAATTTTGGTTGTGCAGCTTAACATCAGATGTCAGCCTGCTTCCTTAGCCTGAGAAGAGATTGTGGTGCCATACTCAGTTGTATGGTTTCTCTTAGAGCCTGGAAAAGTTGCACAGGTAGAAGCTGTGGCTATAACCTTACAGGAGCTCTGTAATGTGCTGAAGTGTCTTTGTGAGAAGGATGGGATATCTCAGAATTATGAACACATCCTGTCTCTTTATTAACTTAAGTGTAGTAAAGTGACATGGCAGAAGATGGTAGCTGCAGTGCATTCACATGAGTTGGATAAGCTTCTGTAGAAACAGATGAAATTTCCTGCTGCAAAATATGACTATGGAATACTTGGAGAACATAGATAAGTCTGTTCTATCCTTTTAAAATTCCAGGTAAACACTTCTATACCAACAATTTATTTTTTTAGGATTTAATTTTAGCCTCTTTAAATCTAATCCAATGGCCTTTTGGACAAGCACATCCTCCATGCAACCTGATAGTAAAGGTATTTACACACTGCACTGAATGTGTGATAAAAACACTCTAGCAGGCATGGACAATAACCCAGCTGGGTCAAAGCAGCTGGCTCAGTAATCCTTATAATTAACATGCATGCTGAAGGAGAGTACTTGAAATTGTGTGTCTGACTACTCAATTTGTCCTGTTAAAGAATGTCTCTAGCCCTTTGTATGTTTACATGAGCCAGCACAATGGATGGCACTGTTTAAGCTTTTGGCTTCTGTTTGCCTTATTTTTTGAGGATATGTGCCCTGCACTTCTTTCATCACAGTTTTACTATGCGTGCACACTGGATCTCTTAAATTCCATTTTTCTAGAGAAGTTACATTTTTGTTTTCAGAGAATGTCTTGTGGTGCCTGATGTGGAATCTCTGTGTCGATGAAATAGTCTGAAGATCTTGAGACAGCTTATTCAGTAAAGAACTTGAATGTATTTAGCCTCTGTGGAAATGTTCTCTTCAGTTTCCCAGTTGTCAGTGTTAACTGCTGTGCTTTTATAAAGAAAGAGTGCACAGAAGTGAGAGCCACCTTCATGTATAATCTGAAGTCTACTTTAGCTGGTTAGAAAACTTCTGCCCATTTATAACCAATTTGTTTACATTCAGACCCTGTAGACAAAACTGTTACAGCTTATAGTTTGATTATGTGTTACTACCAGTGTGCTGCTTGCAAGTATGCTTGCTGTAAGCATGCTCAACTTGCACGGTTTTAAAAGTATTTTAATTTTAAATAACAAACTTTTAGTCTGCATAAGAGTCTTCCAGTATTAGTGTCTTACATTGTTTCAAAGTGTCAAAATATCACTTGATAAGCTGTTTTTACTTGAACATTGAATTCCTGTTCTGTATACATAACCTAAAGTCACTTGCTCTGTGTTTTAAGCATCTGTGTGGATGGAGTGTATGAACAATTCAGTTCTGTTTTCATATACAGTGTCCGTAATGTGGAGCGATGAATCATTCTGCGCCAATGCGCACAAGCAAGAACTTTTTCTACCACAAATTGATCGTGGTTTTATATTGGGGCATATGGCAGGGGGGGATGTATTTTAAATACAAACAAAATAAGCCTTTCTGGTACTTAAGACTGTTCTTCACTTCTACTTTTCTAATAATTAGGGTATGATTATATTTTTAGTGATTTGTTTACAGTTAATAATTGCCTTCAGTGTAACTTTTTGGTCTTTGAGCCCTGACTTAATAGTAAAGGATTTTGAGAAGTCCTTCCTAAATTAGGTTTTCAAGCCTATCCAATACAAATATGATAGGAATGTTTTTTATGGGGAACTTCTTTTGGGGAGTGGCTCCTGAGCTGTGCTAGAAAAAAATCTAAAAGAAATTTAACCTCAGTGGTTCTGCACCTCCACGCATTTACGTTTTTCTCAGGTCAGGTCATAAACTTCTTGTAAGTTCTTATTCTAGTTTTGGCTGGGATAAAGTTAATTTTTTCTCAGTAGCTGACACAGTGCTGGGTTTTGGACTCGGTGTGAGAACAGTGCTGATTATACACTGATGTTGTGGTTGCTGCTAAGCAGTGCTTATCCCAAGTCAAGCACTTTTTTTTTTTTGTGTCATGCTGTGCCATTGAGGAGGTACACAAATAAAAGCTGGGAGGGAGCTTTGCTGGAGCTCAAAGTGGCTAAAGAGATATTCCACACCATAGAACATCATGTCCAGTTTATAAACTGGTGGAGTTATCTGGAAGAGGGGCCAGTAGGAGTGTGGGAATGGAGTCTGGCATTGGTCAGCAGGTGGTGAGCAGCTATATTGTGCCTCACTTGTTTTTCCTTGAGTTTTACTTTTTCATTTTAATATTATTTATTATATGTCACTTCTGTTTCAGTTTCTAAACTGTTCTTATCTTCACCTACGAATTTTACATGTGATTCTCCTCCCCATTCCACCAGGTTTCAGGATGTGAGCCAGCAGCTCTGTGGCACTTCATTGCCAGCTGGACTTAAACCACACCAGTGCTTTACAAGTTTGAGTTGTGTCAGTTGCAGGCTACTGTACCTGTACTGTACCTGTACCTGTTACATGCTTTAGGGTTTTTAAACTGGTGCTTTCCTCTTATATTCAGAAGATATTCATTGGTCAATACATGAGGGGCAATATCAGTATTGTGACTAGCTAGAGATTTAATGTCAGTTCAATCAAAAGTGAAAATACAGTACAGCATTGAAAAGAGCTGTTGTGCATGATATTGTCCTGAATTTTGTTTCTTCCATATTCTACTCCGGGTGAAAAAATCTGCGCAATTGTTAGTAATCTGTTATCCCAAAACCAGGTCTTTTTAGAATACGTTGTATCTATGTGTGGTGGTTTTGTTTCATGGCTGTCTGTGAAGATAAATATTTAAGGTGTTTGTCACAGTGATCTTTGTTGTTGAAGTCTTTTATCATTTTGAGTAGATGTTTGGAACACTAGAATATTATTCCAGTGTTTGGTGGATCAGGTTCAGTGAGAACTTTACCTATTGACTAATCTGAAGTGACCTTAAATGTATTTCTCTTACTCAGCTATTTTGCCCAAAGGGTACTGAGAGAGACTGTATGATAACTCTTTTTAAATGCTGTCAAACCTGATAAGCAAAGAGTGTGGTAAAAACACTGGAACAGTGTATTTGTTGCCATGGCTTCTAGCTAGTTTTCTAGCTCAAATTAAAGAAAGCACATACTTTTTACCATCTACCTGACTTGAAAGAAGTGTTTTGTTATATTCAAAGATACATTTTTGAAAATTTTGTGATCCTAAGAAAAGCTGCTTCTTGTTGTAGAACTAAATGTTCCACACTTAAACCTCAGGTAAACTTGATGCAAACTGAGTCCAATTAAGACACTTGCTTAACTAACTGGAAAGAATAAAACACACAGTAATATGCAGGATATCTGCGTATCTTCATAACACAGTACTAGATGTACTTCTAATCCTTAAACCAGCTGGGGTGGCTGAGTTTTTGGACAGGATTCTGAGAAGGTGTATGAAAACATGTATGTCTTGCAGTTGTGATATAAACTTAGAAATTTGCTATTCAGGAATTTTACCCTACACATACTTTCTGCAGGCTCAGAGAACTTACTGAGATCTAAAAATCTGAGCAAAAAGAATTAGTCTAGGAGAGTGCTGGTGATGGGTTTGAGTTACTTTGTAGCTCTGGTGTATAAATGCCTGAAATGATCAACTTGTAAACAAAGGTGAGGCAAAGACTGAAGAAGTAATACTGCGAAAAAATACAAGTTTGAATCGGTACTTGGGATTTTGCTGTTACTTTACTTTATGCTCTTCTTAATCTACTGGATGATTAAGTAAAAAATAAAGAAAACTGCTTTTAATAAGCAGACTTATTTTAATGTGTTGGTTGTCTCAGAGGATCAAAGGACATGTCTGTAAACATGTTTTCTATGTCCTTTTCTCCTTTTGCAATGATAAGTTAAATTGGATGATGAGAAAAATGAATGTTTTTCAGGAACTGGGTACTACTTTTCTGCTGGGTACTGGTTTCTAGATGGATATTTAGGTTTCCTCTGATTACACTGTGCCACAGACATAGAAAATTATTTTTTTTAATGAAAAACTCAGCAAGATGTTGAGACCACCCTTCAGATACTGACTAAATTACATCTGGAGAACAGATAATAGGCTATTAGCAAATAGGCTGAGGTACTAAAGCAATTATTTTGTTCTTAGAAACAGCTGTTGTGGCCGTTGATGTGCTTATGGGGTAATTCTTAAAAATAATTTACAGGTTTATTTCTTAGCCCTTTATCTCCAAATTCCCCTTCTCAAAACAACACAACCTAAACAACCAGAACCCCAACCCAACCATATCTAAGGTTTAAATTGCTATATCCTCTCTCTTTGCTTCCATTCTCTCATAATAAACTCAAATACTTGTTTCCAAAGCTGTCTTGCAGCCATATATTTTATCTGAAGTTTGCTCTAGGCTTTACTTTCGCTTTTAACCTTTGCACTGATCATGGATTGTTCTCAATACTGGTGGAAGGAATAAATTAATGTTGAAGGTGAGAAGGAAAAATCTAACTGATGGTGATATTTCCGTGCTGCAAAAGCTAGTTAAATAGGCTGAAAGCAATGGTTTTGGTTGTTTGATAGTGGAACTAAGAATTACCTTACTTTTGTAACAATCAAAGTTTCAGCAACAGCTATTATGGAAATTTATTGTTAGCTAATAAAAAGCTCAGCTATCCTATAAGTAATCTGAAATGAGTTCTATTCAGTTGCTTGAACAGATTGTTGTTCATAACTTCACTTTTTTTCAGGCCTGAAGTTTGCTTATTTATCTCTATTTGTCACCTCTGTCACTCTTCTTTGTAGCTGTCTCTTATTTGACATGAGGACTTACTTAAGCAATTCTTTTAATAATATAGAGATGCAGCCATGTTTTGTTTTAATGCTTGAATTCCAAAAACAATAGAACAGTATGTAAGTTTTGCTGTTCTGTCCTTGAATCCTGTAAGTTTGATTTTTCTTTCCTATCTATCAGCAGAAAATATGTAGGCCCTTAGAATTAATTCAGTTCTGTAATAACGTGGGGTTAATGTTATTTCCGGTTCTGAAATTATTCAGTTTTAATTGTTTGTTCAATTTCTGTAAAAAAGCTGAGAAGACCACAGTGTCAGAGGATGTTCCATCTGATGAAGTTGTAATAGTTTACGAGTTAACACCTACCCCTGAACAGAGAGCTCTTGCTGACTTCCTCAAGCTCCCTTCAACATTCTTCTGTTACAAGAATAAGCCTGGATATGTGAGTGACGAGGATGATGGTAAGGAATGCCAAAATTTGTATTTCTACTGCCTTTTTGTGGGGAAAGGGTGTAATACACTGCACTGGTGCAGCCCCACCTTGAGTGCTGTGTGCAGTTCTGTGTAAGAAGGATATCAGGCTGTTGGAGGGTGACCAAGGTGAACAGCCTTGAGTTCCAGAATCAGGGGGAATGGCTGAGGTCACTTGGTTTGTTCAGGTGGGAGAAGATAAGGCTCAGGGGTGACCTCATCACAGTCCAAAACTTCCTCAAGGGATCAGCAGAGGAGGAGGTGCTGATCTCCTCTTCCTGCTGCTCAACTATAGGACACAAGGAAATGGAGTGAAGCTGTCAGGGAACTTCAGATTAGGAAAAAGTTTTTCTTTGAGAGGGTGGTCAGGCCCTGGAACAGGCTCCCCATGACAGCAGTTAGAGCAACACACCCATCAGAGGCCAAGCAACATCTGGGTGATGCACTTTGTCATATGGCTTGGTTTTAGGTAGTCCTGCAAGGAGCAGGGAGCTGCAGTTCGTGATCCTTCCAACTTGAGATACTCAGTTAACACTGTTAGAACCACTGAAATATTTTTGTGTGGGCCAGTGACAAGTAATCATGTCAGTGTCCTTATAGCCAAAGATGTACACTCAAGTCTCCAAAATAGAATAGTACAGCGGAGGCCCAGGAGTGACTAAAGGGTATTTGTTTGGTGTATTATGGGTGCTGACATCATTACCAAGGCATATGTTTAGGTAAGAGGTATTTGAGCAAGAGACCTGCTTTAGTAAGTATTTTGAGATGAATAGGAAGCATTTTCTATTAAAAACAGTCTAAGGTTCCCTAAGTGCTATAGTAATGAGTTATTTTTCTTCTAAAGCAAATTCCTAATACTATTAGTGAACTTACTTTGACAAACCTTACTGCACGCAATTAAGATTTATTTATTCAGCAGAAAATACTTAAAATGGAAGTTCTCAAATACTGTATTCAGCAGAAAATGGGAGAAGACAAGCCCCCTTCCGCCTTGAGCTAGCAAGTTTTTATGTAAAAAATCTTCAGTCTTCTTTCCCAAATCTGTTTGGTGGTAGTCTTAGTAAAATCACTCAGTAAGAAATAAGTTTCCTAAAAGCAAAACCTGTGCCATGTATCTGTAGCAATCTAGGCTGAGAAAAAGTGTTAACACACTCTGGAGCACATGTAAGCAAAACTGGAAGTGACAGCTTACTTGTTGACTTGTGTAACTCTTAAAATATAAGCAAAAATTTCATATGCCTGCTAGCCTTGTGAGGGAAGGGCTTAACAGACTTCTCTGACCAAGAGTGTGCCTGAGAACTTACTCTTTTTTTCCTGTGTTTAAGATGAAGACTATGAAACAGCTGTTAAGAAACTTAATGGGAGACTCTATCCCAGTGATTCAGAAGAGAAAAAGAAAGGCCAAGGTCCCATAAAAGGTATGTGTTAAGAAATTTTAATTATTGTGCTTCATGTACTGAAACATAAACTCTTGAATCTGAAGGACACATGGGCAGAGGTTAATTTTATGTTTCCTGGGATGACTTTTAGAAGCAGAGATGGTGGGTGCAGAAAATCTGCATCTCAACGTACAGAGTTAAGCTCAGTATGTTAAACTGCTGGTTAGCAGTAAGGGGTACCTCAAAGAGAAATGTACATTCTAGGTGATCTCTAAACAAGAATATCAAAGTCTCTTCCTATCTTGAGCTCCTTCTGAATATGAAAAATTTGAAAAATTCAGCTTGGCATATTACTGCTCAAGAGAAAGTTGTCTACATCTTTGAATACTTGCTACTTCTGCAGTTACTAATTGAAGCTTGTGAGTTAATGTTCACTCTAAAATATGCTATTTGGTCTCTATACTAAAAATACAGGTGTAGACAACTTGCTGATGTCTGTCTGTGTCTCAGACTGCAGTGTTACATTACTCGAAGGTGGGTACTTCTAGAAGTAAAGTTTGGGGTTTCTTTGAGGATATGTGCTAGAAGGACTGATCCATCTGAAATATGAGGAGATACTGAAGATACTGAAGGAAGTCATTAATAGTGGCAGCTGCATGATGAAATTTCCATCATTGCATG
Source organism: Onychostruthus taczanowskii (assembly GCF_017590055.1). NCBI lineage: Eukaryota > Metazoa > Chordata > Aves > Passeriformes > Passeridae > Onychostruthus > Onychostruthus taczanowskii. The sequence continues at coordinate 4,841,700 of NW_024503457.1, read as the reverse complement.
GAAATTCCCTGATAACAGTAAAAAACCACAGATTATGTATTTTCAATTCTAGTCACTCCAGGTTAGGTTAGTCTTCACTTCCACTATTTAAACAGTAACGCTGTCTGTGAAGCTCAGGAAATCTGTCTTCAAGTTGATCTGGCTATTATGAGGTTAATTTATGATGTCAGGGCTAAAAATTATTTCAGCTATTTTCCATTAATTCTTTACAGCAGGCCTTGCAAAGAAAAGTGAATTCAACAAGGAAAGAGAATGTGCTGCTACTTTGGAAAAGAAGCCAGCTCCTGAGGAGAAAGATGAAACAAAAGCTCTGCAGGTTCCTTCTGCATCTGTTTGTGGTGTCAGTACTGATACCAAAGGTGACCGTGTGGAAGACTTAAAGTCAGAAGCTAAAATTCAAGAAATTAAAGTAAGAGCTAAATCTTTACTCAACTTCTTGTTATTAAACTTGTACAATTACTTCATATATGTGTAAGACAGTACAGTTTTAGAACTAAAACATCCAGTGGGGAAAAACTGAGGTTTTTTTGTAGCAGTGCCTCAAGTGTATGCCAACATAGGAGATTTGATTTCAGGAAATTATAGTAGTGTTTTGAAAACAGACTATTTCAAAGATACTTCGGTCTCTTGACAAGTTAACATCCTTATGGGTTAACAGTAATGAAAAACTTCAGAAAGCTTACAGCAGTTTTTCTTGGTGTTCTTTATTTTTCTATAAGAACTGTTCTTAGACTCCTGGGGAGGAGGTTGGAATCCTAAGGTCTTCTAACTTATTTACATATTACATTACTTTTTTGATTAATTGCAGGAGAGTGAAGTTGCAAGCTCAAGTGACTTAGTCTGTACCAGTAAGGAAGAAATCCCCACTCCATCAAAAGACGAGGTGACAGTACTTGTCCAGTCTGGTACCAGCAGTGAAGAATCACATTCCACCACAGAAACTGTGCAAGTATCACAGACCTTATCACGAGCTGAAGACAAACCTGTAGATTTGTCAACTAAAAAGAGTGATTCAGATGGTTCAGAGTCAACACAAGGTAAGATCGGGGGTATATGCTGAGGTTTTTTTGTAGGAAACAATGCTTTCCTGTGGATCAGTTAACCTAGCATAGTTGCTGTCTTGGGGAGAGGTAGTACCAATACTGAATTAGAAACATAGGCACTAGTCTGGTAAAAATGTGTACATACCAAATTTTGAGTTCAATTTTGCTACAACAAACCAATGCTAGTGTCTATTGTGTAATTTAAATACGATGTACTTTCATTAGTTTACTGTTAAATACCACATGAGCTCTGTGGAGTGGCATATAAGTAGTATGCTGAAACTGAGTCTTGGGCCCATTTTCCAAACATAGTAGATGATCATTACGACGAGTGTCGTTCAAATTTTAAATTTATTGGGACGAAAAAATACTGTAGACAGTTCTCCAGTTTATTCTTGTGACTGCATAAATGTATTTTCTTTTAGAAAGTAGAGAGAAATCTTTGACTTTCTCCTTTTTATTTGATAGAAAACAGAATCATCTCGTTTGGTTTTGGCAATACTGCAGGCCTGTCATTTGCAGATCTGGCATCCAAAAGTTCTGAAGACTTTGCTTTTGGCTCAAAAGGTGAGTTCAGCTAGTATCTGAGACAAACTTCAGCTGGACTTTTGCTTCATACAATATACCTCTTGCGCACAAAATTTCTGCTGATCATTAGAAACAAGTTTTTTGCAAGTTTTTGTCAGGAAGAAAAACTACATGAGTTTAAAATGTCACTCTCTTAATTGTAGATAAAAACTTCAAATGGGCAAATACAGGAGCAGCTGTGTTTGGAGATACCACCCGTAAAGCAGATGAGGATGAAGGTGGTAGTGATGATGAGGTAGTACATAGTGATGATATCCACTTTGAGCCAATTGTGTCCTTACCAGAGGTAAGATGACTTCTGGAATATAACAACATTAAGATAAGCATCTCTGCTAACACAGCAAGCTTTAAAATGTTTTACTTAACTAGCTTTGCTTTCTATGTTGTTGTGCCTCGTTCTGCATGTTGAAGCACATGTTGTTTTAAGTCCTAGTACATCATAGCCCTGGGGAGGTGTCTGGTGCCTCAGTTAAATTCTTCAAGTAATTTCTTTGACTTAACTGAGAGTTGATGAGGATGGAAATTTGTACACATAGCTTGTAAAAGCTAAACCATTTATATAGCACAGCTGAAAATCAGGAACGGGAGCTGAATAACTGCTAGTGCTTATACAACTCAGCTATGGCTCTGTATCAGTGACCTGTAGATTCAGTTCTGTGAAAGCCATGCCAACTAAGAATCTTTAAGCTAGGCAAGAGATTCCTAGAAACACTAAGCAAAAAGATGTACAATTAACATCACCTAAAAGTTAAGGAACTAACTTTTTTAGTTTGAAAATAAACGGCTTTTCAGGAAGTAGGAGAGCCTTCAACATTCAAGGTAGCCTTATAACTTACTGAGACTTCACACAGTTATTCATGTCTTGGATTTGTTTTTTAGCCTAGTAACCATTTCAGACTCTTTTGATGATATCATCATATTGTCTGACCTTTCTATAAATAATAAAATTTAAGTACAGGTTAGTAAAGTTATTGAGCAAGGCAAATAGAGTACATAGGAACTGTATGTGGTGTCCTTCAATTTGAACAGCTGGTCTGATCTATTTTGTAATGTGCCTTCAGCTTCCTTCTTGAAAATTTGGTGTGCCGTTGCTCATCTGTTTGTCACATTATGACTTCTATGATGCTTTTCTTCTCTGCTTCCCTTTTTCAGTTTCACAAATAGTATTTTGTCACACATTTCTCCAGTTCTCTCAAGTGTTCAATATCTTTGGAGGAGTGCTAAATAAAATGAAGAGTAGAGGCCAGTAAATGCATACATAAAGTGAGGTGGAGATAGAGCTGTCATGCCGAAGTTTTGTATATTTGGTGTTTATTCTGTTCAAATGCAAATATCAAATTCTTACAATGTGCTAAAGATAACTCCTGGAATTGTAACAGTACTTTGTCTTCACTTCTCAGTGTGCACATCATTCAGCAAACCGAAAACTTGGGAAACTTGCCAGAACACTTGGTTTGTCCCAAAGTCTTGGGTTTTTGTTAAAAGAAAAAAAACCTCCATAAACCATAAAGAAAATCCCACCAAAACCCAAGCAAGTAAAGCACTCCCAAAGCAAAACCAACAGACACCCACCACGACTACCTGTAGCATGGTGAAGGAGGATTGCAGTGCTGTAATTGTTCTTAAATAGTGGAATTTCTTGGGCTCTTAAAATGTTTTACCTGTTTTGGTGTGATGAATGGGGTGTTGGTGAAAAGAACACACTGAATAATTTTCCACTGTAATATGTCAGAATCTTCAGAAGTATATGCAATAACTATTTAATATCTTTGTAGGAAATCACAGGTTCTCAGTCTACTGTGCTGTTTTTTAGGTGGAGGTAAAATCTGGAGAAGAAGATGAAGAAATTCTCTTCAAGGAGAGGGCAAAACTTTACAGATGGGACAGGGATGTTACTCAGTGGAAAGAGCGTGGTGTTGGAGAGATCAAAATACTCTTCCATACACAGAAGAAATACTATCGAGTCCTAATGAGAAGAGACCAAGTTCTTAAAGTCTGTGCAAACCATGTTATCACCAAAGAAATGAACTTAGTGCCCTCTGATACATCAAACAATGCTTTCATTTGGACAGCCACAGATTATGCTGGTGAGTTTTTTCAGGTGGTCTTTGTTTTTTCTAGGTGGTCTGTAGTTTGTGTGTTGTTTTTCCCTGGAGATTATTACAAGATTAAACTAAACAGACCTTCTTGGATTTATTTTCAGATGGTGAAGTAAAAATAGAGCAATTTGCAGTCAGATTTAAAAGCCAAGAAATGGCCAATTCTTTCAAGAAGATGTTTGAAGAATGCCAGCTAAGCTTGTCAGAACTACAGAAGGGGCCCTTATCTCTGGCAGCAGGACTGTCAAAGGACACCAACCCTGTTGTGTATTTTGAAGTTTCTGCTGATGATGAACCTTTAGGACACATAACCATGGAGCTGTTTGCAAATATTGTACCTCGAACTGCTGAAAATTTCAGAGCCCTGTGCACAGGAGAGAAAGGATTTGGATTCAAGAACTCCCGCTTTCACAGAATAGTCACAGACTTTGTGTGTCAGGTAAGTGTTAAGGTGGACTCTTCACTGGGAGAATGAGATACATCTTGACTGACAATGGCACTTCAAAAACGTACTTCTACAGAGTAGCACATTCTTGTTGGCAGCATGGATCCGCTGTGCAGGATAGTCTCATCTGTCCTTTTCCAACAAGGAGATGAGAAATGGTGCAAGCAGTACATGCCACCTACCCTAAGATGCTTTTCACCTGTGTCTACCTGTGGCCTCATGCTTCAGTGTTTCTTAGTACTATCATGTCAGGGTGAAAGAAAAAAAAAATAGAGGGAGGGGGAATCCTCTTACAATGAACAGGAGGCATGTTGCTGAACAGGGACACCAAGGAAAGTAGGTGTTCCCAAAACTACCTTTCATCCTTCTCTCTCTTCAGATGAGAACTTTTGTATGCTTACCTGTTGAGAACACTTACTTTCCAGGCTTCTCTCAGACTTTAAAGTACACTTTATATTTCAAATAATGTGCATTTTACAGCTGATGTTTCAGCTATCACAGATGTTAGGTTTCAATCTAAAACAAGTCTTCTAGATCAGTTATCATGCAGTGGCCTGTTTACTAAAACACTAAGTTTTGTGCAGAGAGCATCAGCCTGAAGTGTATCTGTAACCCCTGGTAGACAGTGTTGGTTTTAAACCTCTGTGTGCATTCAGTAGCACTGGCAAGTCCTTCATAAAGGCTGAAGGCTTAGGAGATTGATAATAGCTCAGATATACCTTTCTTAAAATTCTCATCAATAGTTCATTGAGTTTTGGTTACTTGGAACAGGTAAAATGAACCAGCACCTGTACATGCTATGCTAATGATGTGCATGTCACTACATCCCCGAAGATGAGGCATGTAGATGACTTTCTACAAGCCCAGATGTATACAGCAATACAGGAGAATAATATGCAAAAGTAATAGGAAGGACATCAGCCTGTTGGAGTGAGTCCAGAGGAAAGCCAAGCCTTTTAAGAAGGATGGAGCACTGGTCCTATGAGGAAAGGCTAAGAGAATAAAATTTGTTTAGTCTAGAAAAGATGAAGCTTAGGGGTGACTTAATGATGTCATTCCAGAGCCTGAAGGGAGCCTACAAGAAGATGGAGAGAAACATTTTACAAGAGCATGTAGTCACAGGACATGGCGGGGGGAATGGCTTCTAGGTAAAAGAAAGTAGGTTTAGACTAGATGTTAGGAGAAAGTTGTTTGCTGTGAGGGTGGTGGGACACTGGAACAAGTTGCCCAGAGAAGCTGTAGATCAGTCCCTGTCAGTGTTCTGGGCCAGGCTGGATGGAGCTCTGAGCAGCCTGGTCCTAGTTCTAGGTGTCCCTGCCCATGGCAGGGGAGTTCTAGATGATCTGAAAGGTCCTTTCTAACATAAACCATTCTGTGATAGCATATGAATGGCTTGTCACCAGAATAAAATATTAGCCTGTCTCTCGATTAGCTATCTGCGTGTGTCTGAAGTATGCACTGCATGGTTCTTTTGTTAAACCTTTGTGCCTTTCTGATAAACTCATTTAGGATTTAAGCTTATTTCAGGGTATTCCACAGTCTAGAAAGGAGCAGACTTTCTTTTAAAACAGTTGACTGCACCACATGTGCCTTGACAAAGTGAACTTTTATCACATTAAATGAGTATATTTTAAGTTTGCTCTGCTTTGTCTGGACTTTTTTGAGGTACAGTGAGAAGCTCTTCAATGAGAACTAAGGCTATCCTGATCAAATTTGCACTGTCACCTTTGTGTGTATATTTAAATTATCAGGAACCAGAAGTTTGCTATCTTCCAGAAAGCTAAAAGACACACTTACCATGCTGCTCAACCACTTACATGGCAAAGCTGTATGGAATTACTGGTCGCTGTTTTGTTAACCTTTTTCAGGTGATGAATTCTGTGCCTGCAGGGACTAATTAAGAGCAGGCCTTCAATAAGATAATGCAGGTCCAGGCAGCTTCCAGGGCCAAGTGATGCAGGCAGTAGGAATGACAGGCCTAGAGGAATGTCACCATGGGGAGCAGGAAGATAAAGTGCTGTGTTCAGAATAAACAAGGGATACACCTTTTACTACTGGTTCCCTTACCATGAGCAAACCTGCTGAAGCTGGGAAGCCCTACATCTAGGCAGATATTGATACTTGTAAAAATGAGTTCTTCCAAAACAAGGTCTTTACTGTTGAAAGGAAGTATAACTTTTGGGTTTCTTTTTGGAACTTGTTAGTTAATGATGTGTCTGATTGGTTTTTTTTTTTAGGGAGGAGATATAACCAACCATGACGGAACAGGTGGACGGTCGATTTATGGAACAGCATTTGAAGATGAGAATTTCATAGTGAAACACACCGGTCCTGGATTGTTGTCAATGGCAAATAAGGGCAGGGATACAAATAATTCTCAGTTCTTCATAACACTTAAAAAAGCAGAACACTTGGACTTCAAGCATGTGGTATTTGGGTTTGTGAAAGATGGAATGGATGTTGTTAAAAAGATCGAATCCTTTGGTTCTCCTAAAGGGCTAGTAAATGGAAGAATTGTCATTACAGACTGTGGGCAAATATAGAACTATTTCTTTGAGTATACAGATGTTTTTGCAGTATAAATCAGTACTTAGATGTTATTGACTAATTATTTCAACTTCTTAAAATGGACACTTCTGATGTATAAATGTAAAATTACAGGCTATAGTTGAATTTTTTATGTGTTCCAATTGATTTTTTTGCATGGTAAATAAAGTTCAGGCACTGGCATATTTCAGGTGTATTTGTGTTATCCTGACATATTTGTAATAAGTGTCAAATTTTGAAAATTAAATCCTAGTCTTGTTAAAATAAATGTCTTGTTTTCACTTTGGTTTGTTTAAAAGATAACTTGCATAACTTGGTTCTTGCTCTCGTGAAGCTCTTTTGAATGTGCAGATAGATGCAAATTGCTGAACAGTACACTGAAGGCCTTTGAAAGTTTATAGTGTGCAGAAAGCAGGCTGAGCCAGGTGGATGTTGCTTTGTTCTGTCTGCATAGCTTTTACATGATTGATCAATGTTTTGCTAGAGGAATATGCCAACTTTTTTATTTTTTTTTACTTATGTTGTTTCTAAGAAACTTGGCTTAATGAAAAACATCTCGTTAACATTGGTATTTTACCTGACATACATTAAGTATAACGCTCTGACTCTGCTCAGTGTTTATGAGCTGTGGCCAACTTCTCTCCCTTGCTGCAGGCTCTAGCCTTGTGTATTCCAGCGTGCTTGTACCTTTGACAGCTTTGCCTCTCAAGAGTGAGAATGAATGGGTAAAGGTAGGGTGTATTTAAACTTCTAGTCTACACCTCTGCTCTGGGCAACACGCATTTAGTTTTGCTTTTTTGGGGGGTTATTTATTTTTAAGGGATGGCAGTAATATGTCTTCAGGTGTCCTCAGGGTCTATACTGCTCTCCACAACCATTCAAAGGAGCCTGGAGCGGGGGCTGGTTTTGGCCTGTTCTCCCAGGCAGCCATTGACAAGACCATAGGACACAGACGTACACTGTAGGACAGCAGGAGGAAGTTCTTCCCAGGAAGGCTGACTGGGCATTGGCACGGGTGGCCCAGGGCCATGTTAGAATCACCGTCGCTGGAGGTGTTTAAGGAGGTGGCACTGAGTGCTCCAGTTGCCAGGGTGCTCTTCGGTCGTGGGTTGGACGCGACGTTCTCAGGCCGTGCTGTGCCGGGGTGGAAAGGAGCGGTGTTTGATGATGATGATGATGATGTGTGCCCGCCCCGCCAGGCCCATGGCGGCGGCTCTCCCCGCCGTGCCCCCCCGGGCCGGCGCTGCCCGCGGCCCCGAGTGCGCCTGCGCGGCTGGTGGCGGTTGGTTCGAGCGCGGCGGTCCCGCCATGGCGGGCCCGGGGCTCGGCCGCGGCCGCTCTGCCCCGGGGCTGCAGCGGCGCTGCCCGCAGGGGCCGGCGGGGGTGAGACGGGGCCGGGGCGGGCGGCCTGCGGGGAGGAGGAGGCGGCACAGAAAACCATTTCCTCCTCACCGCGTCCCTGAAGTGTTTGGAGAGATGGAGGGTGGGGGGCTGTCCGCTGCCTCGGCGTTCTTTGTGAGCGCCGTGCTGCTGCGTACCCGGCAGTGCGAGAAAAAAGCGGGGTTTGAACGGACCTCAGGAGGTTCCGTGCTCCTGCTGGCCCTGGCCCGCGCTCCCACTGCCTCACAGTTCAGCTGCTGACGAGTCCTCTTTGTCTGAGCAGAAAGTTTCCCTGAAATTGCAATTCCAGATTCTACGCGGTACCAAGACACAGTTTAGCATGCAGTTTTTGCCTAAGACCTGGTCCCTGCCAGTTGAGTGAGAAAATATGTGAATCCTCTTAGGACAATGTTAAGCTTGTAAGAAATACTTATAATAGGATAACTAATAGAAAGTCTTTGGTGTGTTTTTGTTTTTTTTTTTTTTTTTTTTTTTTTTTGCCACAGTAATTGACAGCCTTACTTAGAATGCATTAGGTGTGTTTGTGATTTTTTTTTTTTTTTTTGCCTGTGAAGCTTAGTGATTAGCTCTGTTGTCAGAGAGCAGGAAATTGTTCTATATCTAGTCAATCAGGAATCAAACCCGTGGTTCATTAGAGACTGCTGCAATGACCAGACTGTTAATTATGATGGGTGTCAGTCCCTTGCCAAGGTATGGTAATGTTACTTTACACCAGAGAAGGTTGAGTTCTTTGCACTCAGATTAGTGGAGGAACCGTATTGTGGTTCCTCTCTTTTTATTACTTGTGCTGACAAGTCAATACTGATCTGCCTAAAAATTCAGCAGAAAGACCCTTCCCCCATGCTGGTGTTTCAAAAGCCTTTGATATTTAGTAGAAGGAGTACTTGCTGGCCAGACACCTTTATTCTGCCTGAATTCTGTTTGTCTCTCAGTGAAACAGATTTTTGCAGTTGTTTTCATGCATCTGTATTCTGGGTCAAATGCTTCCAGTGTGTCTGGGGGATAAAAGGCCTTAAGTGCTCAGGTTCATGCTGCAGTGGAAGTTGTATGGTGGAAAAATACCACTAACAACCCAAGACTGGGAGAGATTGAAATTGAGTTAGGTACATATTTGGATTGGGATACTGAGTTAATCCTGGGAATCATCAATGAATACAAAACCCAGCCTTTTTTCTCTCAGGAAGAGTGGCTTGCCATTTTAGGATCAGGAGTCATCTCAAATGTGATGTGAAGATTTTGAGCTAAAATCAGGCTGTATGTGCCCTTAGTTCCTGCAGAAGGATTTGCAACTTGAATAGCATTTGATGGTGTTCTAGATTCTCTGGGGAATTTTTCTTGGGGAATATTCTGCTTTGAATTACAGAACTGTACTTTAAAGAAAAGTAATTTTAAAAACTTATTTTTAAAAAAAACTTACTGACACTTAAATGCTTGCAAGGAAGAAATGTTACATGTGTTTGTGTGCTTTGTTATTTCATTAAAAAGTGGTCATTCAAGGACAAGAAAATACAGCAGTTGAACACTTGATCTAGAACATAGCAGAGAGATGCAGTGAAATAAGTAAGATCATGAGAGCTGCCTTGAGTCTGATATTTTGTAATGTGCATTTAATTGATTTTGGTTGTAGCCTAAAGTTTCTGTCATTCAGTTTTTTAGTATGTACTTATAAATTAGTAAGAAAAAGTAGAGCAGGAAACTTTGGCATAAAAAGCCTAGCTATGAAGGTAGATGGCACTGTTTCCATGATTGCCTATCTACTTTCATTTCATTATTTTAAGTTACTGTCATAGTGCTTTATAGTGCTTTATAGTTTCTCAAATATTCCAACATAGAACACTGCAAGTTTTTTTTTATTAGACTATAGAGAATATATTTGTGTCTTTATGTTAATATGAGGACCATTTACATTTATGTATTTAAAACCCCTCCCTTTTCAAAGCCAGTAGTTTATAGTAAGAATTCTGTCACAAAGTGTGACAGTTTAACTGTTAAACCAGTGAGTTGTGACATACTTTTTCCATGAAAACTCTGACTAGAGTACAATGGTTTTCTGCTTTCTTGTAGGATTGCCCCTCGGGAGCATTGCATACCAAATGTAAAAGCAGAAGCTCCTTTGTTTGCAAAGGTAATGCAATGCAGTGGTGCTTTGATATCTTTTACAGGGAAAATGTATACTAAAGCTGCATTGTTCCTAAATTTATTTAGTTTTGTATTTTCTCATTTTAAACTGAGGTAATCTTGATCAGGGGGTTGTGATACCTGGGAGCCAGCCTGGGAATGTTAACAAGTAAAAAGTGCAAAGGATGTTTTGGAGCAATGGTTCACAGCCTGTTTGTCTTTAAGTCCTGCTTGAATTAGTTGGTAGCAGTTTACTTCATAATGCATGTATTTAGCTTTAATTTAAAGACACATAAATGCTTAATATCTAGAATGCATTTGGTCTCTTTCAGAAACTGGTGCATGGAGACAGCTGGCTATTTGTCAGACTTCAGTTACAGAAAAATTTCTACAGGCAGACAAGCTCTAGCATTTAAGAAAGACAAATCATATATGAAAGCTAAATAATTCTTACTATGTCTTAAGCTGTTATAATTAAGTTCGTAATTTGTCAGACTGCATCAGTGGTGCTTTTGGTTCTTATACCTACATAGACTACATAGCAAGTGCTTCTAATAAGTCCTTATTGATTTCTTAATGTCAGCTTCTCAAATGTGAAGTAAAATTGTTGCAATTTTATATATTTCAGGTGGCACTGACACCTCATTGAAAAATATAATGATTTCTTTATCAAATTGTTCTTTAGAGTCAGAATTTACTGAAACTGGAAGACAGAAGAGCATCAGATATAGTGATTTCCAGAAAAGTTTGGAAAACTGGGATTGGTAGGAGGTGTTTTTATTTCTCCTTTATTTTTTTTCTCATAAAACCATAAATAAAACAGATGTATTTGGACTGTGCAAAAGTTGTTTTAAGTTTCTTGTTTTCTTTTTAAGTAAAGGACTGTTTGTAGCTATTTTATATGATCATGAGGATGCTTATTTTGGTGAGGAATATTGTTTTACTTTCTAATCTAATCTGTGTATGTTGGAATTGCTAAGGGGATACAGGAATGACATAAACTTAACTAGGTGATAAAAAAATAACTAGGAGGAAAGTGAATTGCCCAGACTGATAAAAAGATTTATGTTTATTTAGCAATAATTCAATTCCAAATGCCAAGAAATCTCTTTTAAGGGCTATTTTACACCAAACAGGAAAATACAATTTAAAAAGGGGGGTTGTATTTTTAGTTCTCCAGGAATTTGGTGGTTTGTGGTGAGAGAAGAGTGTTGGTTTTACCTGTTACTTACATGTGCTTACAGCATGAAAAGCTTAGTTATTGTAACAACTTTTAAGTCAGCAACATGTAATTTCTGTGGTTGAGATTTGTGAGTTATAATGCCTTTCATCCAAATGATTTAACTCTGCTATTTGTTATCAGTAAAATATCAAAGTCTTACATTAAGCAATGTTTGCTTTTTTATGCAGATTTGTTTCAGTCTCTGTTATGTATCATGTTAGAAAGGAATTGAGTAATTTAAAGTTAGTCCTCTTTTGTACTTTTAGTTTTGATGATGAGCAAGATTATTTTTGTGGTTCAAGTGGTCTGGAAGTAGAAGAAAACAGTGTTATTTGCTCTGAAACTGATGCACTTCAGAATACAGCTATATACACGGGAACAGGTAATAAAGACTTAATTTTTTACATTCTTACAACTCTCTGTGAAGTATAACATGTAACTTAAAAAACTTCCTAGTAAATTTATTTCTGTTCAATTCAGAAATACACTAGTCACCTAAAATGTATTTTAATGTCGGGATTTTATCTTTCACATGAGTACTTTCTTTAGAATTATTTTAGGGGGTTTCTTAAGTCTTGTCCTGTTTACTTAGATGTCACCCTAAGGTCTAATCAGCAGCAAATCACTTGCCTGAAGCCCTTACAAAAATGGTAGGAGATTTTGGTGACATGAGTCAATCTGTGCATAGATTCCATGCAGATATCACTGGGGTTTCTACATTGCAGTGGAGGGTTTAGTTTTACTTCTAAAACTGTTGATTCTTGATCAGTTTGAATAAATCATGGAACAAGAACTTTAAACAAATTTCTGTAATTCTTTAGATTACTTTCACATTTTGATATATCTCGCTCTGTACTTGTAATTGTGAATTCTAAGAACACATTTTTGCTGGTTTAGTACAAAAATCATATCAATATGTAGCTAGGTCTGATTTTTTTAATGTAAAATGCATTTTTTCCATGTCCACAGGCCTCACTTTGCCGTTTCATTTGGCTGCAAATACTCCAGAAAATACAGACCAAATTAACAACCTTGGTTTGTTAAAGAAAATTGTGCATGGAACTGGTGCTCAGGCATGCAATAGGCAAGGTTTAATACCACCTCACATCAGTCAAATTTATGATGAATTATTTGTCATACATCAGAAGCTCCAGGTAGGAACTGGAATCACCTTGAAATTTTTGTTGAATAATGCTATGAATATTCTCACTTTTGAAAAATAAATATGAAATTACTTTTATAGTAAAATTTATATATTAAAACTATTATTTTTTTTACTATTACTTTATATTAATCACAGTTACTTATATACTAAATCTGTATCTTCATCAGCCTCTTTCCTTAGATTAATTCAGTGATTCAGAAATGATGCTTTGATTTGAATTTTGGGTACCTCCTGTATGGTTTTACTCTGTAATAATTCCTAAGCTTCTGCTGCATTCCCTGCCATGACAGACATATGAGATAAAAATAATTTTATATCTCTTCTTTTCTTCACTGCTTTTTCAGGGATGCCTCTCACTAGTTGAAGAAACAATATCATTAATCTAGTGTTCAACATAGACAGTCGCATCAGACTCTGTTCTGTCTTACAGTTAATACCACGATCCAAATATTTGGGAAGCAAAAGCCAAAGTTTAACTTTCTGGAGCAAAGTTGAATTTTGCATTTTGGGAGGCTGAGCCATTCCAGTGCACGTGGAGGTCTTTTGGGTTAATGTGGGAGGAAACTGAACAGGGGTGGCTGTCAGGATACTTTGTATAAGTAAGCTCTTGTGTAACTGTAATTTCACAAAGAGCTAAATGTATCTCTGGGACAAAATTTTAAATTCAACATAATTTGGGAAAACTTCACATGGGTTTCTAAAGTAGTTTAACATTTTTATTCTTGATACAGAGAGAAAGTTCAGCACAGCAGGAGTATGCTCTGCAACTGCAGAAACGAGAGCGTTGTCTAACAGAACAAGAAGCAATGTTTTTTCAACACAAAGCAGCTTTGGCTAAAATAAGAGGTGTTGAGGAAGAAGTTCACACAAAAATTGCAGCTATAAAAGAGGTGAAATAGTATTTTTAATGATAGATATTGCTCTATATGCCCTTTAACTAATTTGTAGTTATCTTAGCCATCACATGTTTGCTGGAAATCCTGCTTATTTATTTGAAACCCTTGAAATCCCCAAAGGAAAGATTTAAATAAAAAGTACTGAACAATATTGCTAGAGTTTTTGCATGACTTCTGTTTCAGAATGGTGCATTTACTTGTCTGATGTGTAGTTCATTTTACAGTTACAAGTTAGAAAACTGAGGTAATTTTTTTGTAAAATAATGAAAGCTATGTGACTAATATTAGAGAAAAAAATGTGATCTATCTGTAATTCTGTAAGTTAAATTAGTATCTTTGCATTAGCTGTAGTTGCAGTGGATTTCCTTGGAAATGCTTTAAGACACATTGAGATCTTCTGACATAACACCTGTTGCAGAGAGTACTAGCAAACAAAGACTCAAAAAGTTTGGAGGAAGACCACCCTAACTTGGGGGGTGTGGAAAGAAAGAGTAGTGAAGAAGAGTGAATTCTTGGAAGGGGAGAAATGAATGTTAGAATATTTTCTATTTTATTTTATTCTAAAATAAAACCTTGTTATTTTATCAAATCTGAGGTACTTAAATCTCAGGTCCAGAGAAGATTAAATACAAAACAAATTTCAGGGGTAAGAGATGAACAGCAGTGGATCTGCAGGTTGTACTTAATAATTCATATGCTTGTGTTGCAAACCAGAGCTCTGGTCTCTACAAGGTGTAGGATTAGTTTCTCACTCTATGTGATTCAGAGCAAGCAAAGCCAGAAACATGAGTTGAAACCCCAAAACACAGTCACAACCTTTTGTAAATATTTGGAAGAGTGAGCTGTAAGTAAAAGCTTTGTCACTGACTTTAGTTCACAAATGCATCCCACATCTGAATGGTTTGAGAAATATACACGTATGTAGTTGGGCTGGGTAGAATAGGCAGAAATAGGAGCTATAGGCTGTCCATGTTGCTCTCAATTTCTGTATTGATCCTTCTTGATAGGCAGTACAGAGCTTGTTTTCCTCACTGCTGACTGAACATGCAAATTTGGACATGAAGAACTTCATATGAGAAAGTTTGTCCAGCTCTTTTAACACTTAACTGGAACTTATTGTTTCTCAAATAGTCTCTTATAAAACATGTTATTAAATTTGATATTTCTACAGCAACATGAGGCAGAAGTTAAGCAGCTGACAGAAGCCTTGAGAGAAATAACTACAGAAAATAGGAGGCTGAAGTCGTCATTTGACAGCTTGAGGGACGTGAATGACTCTTTAAGAAAGCAGGTAAACTTTATTATTTCCTGTCATAAATAATTCTACAAGTTACAGTCAACAGTAGCTTGAGTTTGCAAAATTGCTGATCTTTTGTTTGTCTAAGACAAGAATTGTATGAATGACTGAAAATATTTTTCTCATCCATTTCTAGTACTTGAAATTTAGCCTTTCTGACCTTTTACAGTATAAAAAAAAAAGTAGGATTTATTCCACTGACTCACTAGCAACAGCTAATTGTTAGGAAGGGAAAGTGCATTGAGAATGGATGGAGAGAAAATATTTTATGACATAATGGAATCCACCCTGTGCAGATTTGTTGTGACAAATTACTATGCTGATTCTATTAAATAAAAAGTAGAATGTTTATTTCTAACTTCATGTTTGATCAGTATTTTCAGTTGTTTTTGCAAATTTTAATGAAGGTAGTATTTTCTCAATTTGTAAACTAGAATGGTGTGTTTCATAGTAATGCATAGAGTAGGAATTTGTCTCACTTGACTGTTAAGTCTGATCTAAAATGGTGATACATAAGTTATCTAAATTATTTGAGCATTGTTTATTTATTGACCTAATTAATGACCTAATTAATGTTCTGATAATCTGAATACAATAAAAATCTACACCAGAGCCTTTCCCTTAAAAGGTCAGACCTAACTCCTAGGATGCTGATAGTTCTGATGCAACCCATCTGTCTTGTTATTTCCTCTCACTGTAAAATCTTTGCATTTCTGTACAAACTGAGGGCTTCTGTGATGATCATGCTGTTTATTGTTTTATGGGTAAAGCATGGGGTTTTGTTTATTTAAATGGAGGTTGCAGTTTTCCTGATCTTTTCCCACCAAACAAACTGGTTTTTTAGCATGGTCAGTAACCACCTTCCCCATTAACAAGACTACAATAACACTCTTGAATTTGTGCATTTTTGTCACTTCTTCCTGAAAAGTAATCAAATGTGAAGTGCCTGTATATCTAGAGTGTCATTGTAGTGCTTATTCTCCTCCTGCACTCTGAAAGGTTGGGCTGCCGGTCAGCCAAGAGATACTGCTGCTGTCTTACTTATCCTGGAACAGGTTTCCCACAGAGATGATAAGAGTCTAACACCTTAGAACTATTCAAAAGCTGTCTGGACATAGCAGCCACTTCTTCCTGGCCCAGCTTGAGGTCTTCCAGAGGTTCTCTCAAATCTCAACCAGTCTATGATTCTGTAATTTGTTGAGGGAAGTGGATGATGATTTTGTTTCCATTACTTTTCATGATAATAAGAAAATACTTAAATAATTTAGCTACTCAACAACATCATGTTACTTCAGTGTGATAATTAAGTCAAGATGTGAGTTTTGAATTTACAGACAGTTTAATATTTTCTGCTTCTTTCAGTTAAGTGATGTAACTGAGTTGAACAAGAAGTTGGAAGGTCAAGCACGAAAAGCAAAAGCTCGTTTAGAAAATCTGCAAGTAAGGTTTGTTCTTACATAAAACTGCTTTTATAGGCAACCAGTGAAATATAATTCATTGTTATATTTTGTTTAGAGGAAGCATGAATTTTCAAAGGTACGGAAATCTAATGATTTTTGTCAAGTGGTGAAAGAAGGCAAACCTGTGAAACAGGAAAAAGTGATGGCAACATCAAGAACTGCTATGGTAAGAATTAAGCAGAAGTCTTAAATCTTTTCATTTGGAAGACATTAGGCAGTGTAACATTCTCTGTGCATCTGCTAGAAATTGCAGAATGTAGCTTCTAATTTTATTTTATAAGTTACACTAAGATGAGAAACAGATTATATTGGGGGAAAACCCACACTTAACAAAGAATTAAGTTTGCTGCTAAAAATATGTCTTGGATTTCATATTGCTTATGTCTATGTATATGGGTATATTTTTATTTATATGGCAAGTTTTCCTCCTTATATGATGTTATCTTTCATCTGCCAGTTAGAATTATAACTTGCATCCACTGTCACCGGTTTCTTTGCTGCATCAGAACAAATCTTAGACTCATTCTGGTTACTGCTACAGTACAGCACTATCCTTATGAATAACACCAGGTAAAAAGTAGTCTTTCAGAAGTATTCAATAAAGAACCTTAATCTTCTAAACCAAAAGTGGTATACTGCTATTATTTTTTTGACATGTAATCTTTAGTGAAGAACAGAGATTAAATGCAGCGTTCATTCACGGTTCCAAAACAATCACGTTTTTTCCTTAAAAAACCTTCTTACATCACTTAATGAAATTATTTCTGTCTCCATGTATTTCCATTTATGGTATTACTCTGCCAACATCTCCCAGCTGGTTATGCTTTTTTCCCAGCTAGAGGTAAACTGTGAAATGAGAAAGATATTCACACCACCCTATCTAATTGATCTACAGTGAATGCCTTAAAACTGTGCTGTCTATATGTAGCCATAAATTCTCTTTGTGTAGGTTTTAGCATACTTCGGTTGCACATGAAATATAAATAGTATCAGTAGTTACAGTTCTGAGTGAAGAGGAAAACAGTTATCTGAAGGTAGATAGAAGAAAAGTTTTGAGGTCTTTAGGGAATTGTTCATGCAGCCTGTCTTCAGGATCTCTGGATTTCTTTTGTAGAGTATGCAGTGTAGTAGAGCCAAGATCAGAGTTTCATTAAGTCTTTGTTCTTTTTTTAAACAATACTCGTTACCCAGTTAAATTTATCAACAATGGATTGCATGAAATGAAACAAAGTAGGTCTAGTATATTGAAATAAGAATTTCCCCATGTGAAGAATTTTAAAGACTTGTTTTCTCCTGTATTTCATTCTTCCAGAATTACAAAGTGTAGTGATTCTGTATCAATTTTTTTCCAAGCTGTTTTACTACCATTTGATCAAGTACAAAATAAATTATGAGCATGTTTTTCACACCCAGAAATCATCACAGTAGGTGTTTTGCACTGGGGAGTAAGGTGTGAGAGAAAGAGAAAGAAACACTGCAGGGTTCCTTCTGGGTCCTTGTAAGAAAGGCTGACAACAAATGGCTTCATTAAATGGCTATTAAAGACAGAGTAAGAGGAGGAATATAGAGAGTGAGTAAATCTTGTGTCCCTTTAGATGCTGGGAATGTTGTTTGTGCAGCATCAAATGGAGCCCTGGTAGACTTTTCCCAAGGCATGCTGAGCAGTGCCTGTCCATTGAAAGAAGCCCCTCCTTTTTGGCCACTCAATATATATGTAATTTTCTTGCAAGAAAACAACTCTGTTCATGAAGGACATTCATGGGAGAAGAACTTGTTGCCTTTTTAGAAAAGACCAAGGCCAGGCAGGATCAGCAGTACCAAGAGGGAGCTGCCTGAGTTTATCCTGCAGCCAAGCACAG
This sequence comes from Onychostruthus taczanowskii, assembly GCF_017590055.1. Taxonomy (NCBI): domain Eukaryota; kingdom Metazoa; phylum Chordata; class Aves; order Passeriformes; family Passeridae; genus Onychostruthus; species Onychostruthus taczanowskii. The sequence continues at coordinate 4,823,560 of NW_024503457.1, read as the reverse complement.
GATAAACTGTGCAGTTGGTTATTTGTGCAGCACAGCACAGACTGCACCTGCTCAGGTTAACTGTGCTGTGGATCTCTGACTCCCTGATGTACAGGGGTCTCCCAGTCAGGACTGCCACCTGCCAACCTTTGATGTGCATACAGTTTACCTTTCCCAGAGATACTGTAAGTTACATTCATACTATACAGGCTAGGTACATACTAGGTACAAGGCCCAGCAGAGCACACATGGCCTGTTCAAGATCGCTGTGTGCTTGAATACATTTTACACAAGCTCACACTGCAGTAACTCACCTCTCAGATTTTATCAGGCATAAAATTCTCATCCTTTCTATTGTGCATAATATTTCATAGCTAATGTGCTGTCATGGATCTCAGTCTGTTACTGTTTTAGCTTAGAAATAGCATTAAATTGAAAGCTGAAATATCTGATGATGTGAATATGTTACAGCTACCATTGAATTCACAAGTCTATGAGCTCTTAACTTATCTTATGGATTGGATCTCTGACCAACATCTTAGCAAAATAAAAACACAAGAAGAGAGAGAGGACAGTCATAAACCTAGGGTTACCCAGAATTTAAAGAACTCCTGTACTCAGGAAAAGTGTATGAAGGTAAACGGGCTTGGGTGGTTTGCTTGTGTTAATATGTTTTCAGATTTCGCTATACTTTAAATGATTCTGAGAGTATAACAAGTCATCATGTAATTAAAACAAAATAATTGTTAGTAAGTCAATATTCATTCCAGCAGTGAGATATAATACATAATTTGTCATTTGTAAAGCATACAGATAATTTTTAATAGAAAGTGTCCTGTCTCAGCCTAAGAGCTTCAGCATTTTATTTCAAGTGACTTCTGTGAGGTGATAGTTTCTCTTGTGTATTATGTGTGATACATTGTTTGAAGGAGATCAACAAGTCAAATTTAAAATATTTCTATGCTTATTTAGATCTTAAAATTTCAATTTATCACCAACAAAAAGGTGATGCTATGCTGTATTTCAACACCTCTGTTGTTTTCTCTTGTGATACCAAGATTTAGAAATTGGTGATATGTTCAGAAAATTCACTTTGTTGTATTTATTCATTATATAAAAGATCTGTAGGCACTGTGGTTGGATTTACATGAGATTCAGCTCACATGTATCTCCACTCCCACATGTAAACCTATGTAAAATTTAGCACCTGTGTATGCATATAGTTCTGTTAGCTGTACTTGACCTGCCTGGAGAACATTTGCATATGTAATCTGATAAACTCCGAGAGAAAGTCAGGAGGTTGGTTTGTTTGTTTTTCACTTTCACTTAGCATAAAAATAGTTCATATACTGCATGTAATTCTATTTTTGTATATTTTTGCAGCTTTTGCCTATAGCTACTGAGCAGCTCCAGTGGATGCCGTATGTGAATCCTAAACTGCACATGCCTGTGATTAAATTTATTTACTGGTCTATAAGGCAGTTAGACACTGATATACAGGTAAAAAAAAAAAAGTAGGCCTCATGCAGTATGTTTTTAAAAACAAAATCACAGAAGATATTAATGGATTGCATATTAAATTTGTATATTAAATACATATGAAAAATTGATGTTTTCAGGTAGCATATAGAAAAGAAACTGCTGTCTTTGTAAAACATAAATTCATAGTGTTGACTGCAGAAAGTGGCAAATGAAAAATAAATTCTTTTTCATGTTAAATTTAAATTTTGCACTGTGTATCTAAATGTAGTTTCCCTGTGTATGTGATCTCTTTTGTGATGTCTAAGCATATTTGAAACTACATTTTTACGTATGTATTAACAAAACTTGCACTAGAGACGGCAGTTATTTTATTGTGTATTTTATGAACGAGATTTGTTGAAAGTCATGGAAATGAGTGGCAAAGAAGCTAAGAAATTTTGATTTTTGTCCTCGGTTTGATGTCTAACCACAAGACATTCCTTGCTCTTTTTGACTAGACTGCCATAAGAAAATACTTAGCAATATAATAAAGAAAAAGACAGTTGTCATACTGTACAGACCCAGCATAGTGCTGTCAATGTTCATTTGCTAAATCAAATGCTAGAAACTTTGTAAATATCCTGAGTTTAAATTCTATACAATAGTAAGATATTGGGTTTAGTACTAATAAGTAACTATATTTTAAACAAGCATATTGTGAAGTTTGATTCTGAGGAAATATTTCTATAGAGTTTATGATGAAAATCTAGTAGATGTTACCTCTACCTCTACAAGTGTTCTTCAGCTTCATATTTAGACCTTGATTCTGTAAATGCTTTTAAAGGATATAACTTCAGGCAAGCTTACAAAATTGAGTTGACTGAAGCAGCTTTTTCTGGAACCAGAGGCAGTATCCAAGACCCTCACTAATTAGTCTCTTGCTGAAGTGTGTGTTGATAAGGCACCATGTTAATATTGTTCAACAGCTTTTGAAACAAAGGAGTATCTCCTATACTGATTATATTCCTATACATGGTCAAAGCGTTTGCAATTTAATATTTAATTGCATGGAGAACATATGTGTGTCAAGTTTAAATGTTTGCACTAACTACATGCACTGTTTGAAGCAGCACACAACAATAAGATCAACCATGAGGAGACTTGGCGAAGATATCTTCAAAGGCATAGTGAGTAAGGGAAACCCACACAGTTCTTCTGAACAGTCTACAGAAAGTAAATCAAAGTCAGCAGCTTTCTTTAAGAGTTTCTGTATGCCTCTGAGGTTTCTGTCAACTTTGATTGTGCTTAAAACAGTGAAACAAGGTAAGTCAAGTTTTTTTTTACATTAATTTATCTATTTCAGTCATGTGCCTGGACAAAAAGCATTTTAATGATACTGTGGAGTCTGTTATGCTTTATTAGTGAAAAGGGATTTTACTTGGGTATTGTGAAGCAAAATATACAAGTATAAATCTTACTATTATTCATTTTATTTTAGAATTTGTGTTTTTGTTAATATGATGACTTGACAAGTCAGCATTTCTGAAGAGGGGGGAGAAGATAAAGGTTTTAAAGTAGACACTGAGATTATACAAATCAGATTGTGTCTGGACAGTGTGAGTAAAGATGTGGAAAATACAACTCAAAGAATAAGATAACTCTTCTCTCAGCTGATTTGTTAACTGCTACCTTCAGTTATAATTATATTTCTTTAGGAGAAACAAGATATTGCAGACCTTTTTTTGTGCAATTCAGGCAGAAAAGTAATTCTGTACCATTAAGAGCAGGTGTAATATGTGAATGCTGTTGATCTGCAGCAACTTAGCAGTACTGTGTGTCTGCATAACTGGGGTTTTCTACAAGAATAAATTTTACAAAGATAGCAGAAGAACAAACATCTCTATAACCCTTTTCAAACTCTTTGTGGTACTAACCACTTATTTTCCCCTTATTTTCCATTTTAAAAGCATTGATCATTTTGATAGCAAGTAATTTTTTAGTGGGGTTACAACTGAGCAATCTAACCTAATCTCAGAGATGGTTCTGCTTTCAACGGGAAGGTTGGACTAGATGCCAACCTGAATTTTTCCATGTTTCTATTTTTGCTACCATTTTTTCTCCGAATGGTTTGTATTCTAAAATGTCTTTACACATAGCACATTTCTTTTCTCAATAACATGAGGAAAATGATACTGGTTAGAGAGATGTTAATTTTCAAGGTACTCCTGAAATACCATGCAAAAATGTCAAAATCAGGTGCCTGCTTTGGCATCTGGTTTTTTTAGTCTCTTCCATGAAATATGTTAAATTTTGGGGTATTTTTTAGACAGCAGAGATTCACGTCACAAAATTGCTACTATCTGTGGGACCCCAATTGACACAAAACAGGAATGCCAAATATTTTAAATACATAAATACTGAATACAGTTTTTATTCACAGAATTTGGTGTTTAAGCAGATTAGTATGTTTTTATGCTTAATGACCTGTGCAATATTTATATTGTGAGTATTTATAGTAAACATGGGAATAAAACATGGTGGAAGACCGTGCAGATATCATTCATGAATTAACACAGTGTTCCAGCTGTTGGAGGGAACTATTTCAGTCAACTTATTTTGGTAAAGCATGATAATTAGTCTCAAATTGAGACTCACATTCTAGGAATGTTTGATAAAAACAATGCAAGAAGAAATGAAATAAAAAACTAGTCATTGCAGACACTGATTTACCCTAAGCAGATGAACACTTGTGATTAGAATGAATCAGTTTAGCTTTTCTTGGTTGCTTTGTGCTGCTGGCAGCACAGAAAATATGATCTGTTGTTAAACATATGTCAGATATCACCGTGTATGAATTTTGATCACTCTGACCACATGGCACTAATGATCTGGTGATAAAATAGCAGATTTGGTTTGAACATGTGTCCTCATTCCTTCAAAATGTCAGTATCCAGCAGATGGCACCCTAGTTAAACTTATGCAGTAGGATAAATTGTTTCCTTCTGCTCCAGATTATCAAGGCAATTCCAAGATACTGAGGAAGATTTGACAGCAAGAAGTTAAGAAAATAGATTGGTACACTTAATCTACATACTTTGTATAATTTCTCAGAATGGATGAGACTATAAAATGTTTGTACTGAAATATACAGCTTTTTATAGAAGGAATGAGACTAGTTGCTCTCATGAAAATAATTGCTCTCACTCAGATCAATCAGCCACTGACTCCCTTAATAGAGGTTTCCCAGATGTTGAAATCAGCATTATCTCAAACTATGCGAGTTTGTATTTTCTTTCCTCTTTAACAAAATATTTGCAGGACTTTACATTTGTAAGTATATTTTTCTTAAACATATGAATTGTAGATAATATTTTTCTCTACTCACAATGGATTGTTAAGGAATAAAAATAGGCAGAGAGTGTCTTCAAATAAAAAATAAATTTAATATTTGCATCTGTTTAACTTTTAAGTCTCTATCTGCCATGGTAGCTGTCAGGTAGTTGTTCACGTGGCTTAATGAAACAATGACTGTAGAAGTTTTATTGCCTGTATTCTGATATTTTCAGTGGATTACCTGGCTCAGGCATTTGAGTCCCTTCGTGTAGACTTGAAGACAGATGAAGGGAAGGCCTTATTTGTGGAATACCAATCTGTGCCTGTCATATTAAGTCACCTAAAAGTATCCAGTACAAGTCTGCTTTCCAGGGCTCTTGATGGATTACTTCATATGACCATGGAATCTGGTAAATATGGGTAATTAAAAAAAAAATCATTATGAAAAGAGGTGAGGAAAGCATAAGCACAATGGAAAAGCAATATAAAAATACAATGTGAAAGCTGTATAAATAGTCTAATGTACTATTTGCAATTCTTTGTATTGTGTACATTCAGTAAAGACATTAAATGTATTTCTGAATTGTCTGTCTTTTTCTGAGTCATCTTGTGTTTTCTTCTCCCTCTCAGACACTGTTCTGTATTTCATCCTGGTTACTTTCTTATTTCTTGCTGTGAAATTTTGTAGCTATTTTTTGTTTGGCTGTTCAGTTTATTTCACCCTATTACCTTGCTGATATTTTTCTTTGTGCCAGAGAACCCAAATCATGACAATCTGCCAGAAGATGGAGATAAAAAATAGGTTCTATTTTAATTCTTTTCCTAGTTTGAATGACTGGCTCATCCCCAATAATTTTTCAATTTCTAGGGTTTGGAAATGGTATTTCTAGATGAGATGGTTATGTTTTGCTGAATTTTACTGTGCTTTGGCCCTAGAAAAGCATTAGTAATCTTATTTGCCACAGCATTTTTCCAGGTGATAGAGGTAAGGATCAATTGATAACCACCTGAATGAGCATGAAGGTAGTGACACATTCCAATGCCATGTTGAATAAACCTTGTGAGTTGCTTTTTTGTTGGTTTTTTTAAAGATAAAATCACTTACTGCCTTTCAGAATAGAAATGTGTATTGTTTTGGAAGTATTTTGTTATTATGCATTGTACTAGTGAAATAGAAAGAATGTTTGACTTGGGATTCTATAGCATTGAGTAAAAAGCAATTTTGTAGCAACCTAAGTTCAAAAATATTTAACTGAGTTTCTACTGTTCCTTTCAGTCTTTTTCTGACCAGGTAATGAATGCAGGCTTTACACTATTCTTCCTAACAGTCATAAGTATGATTGGGAAAGAATTAATTGAATGCACAAAGGTAACAATCTAAGCAAGATGGACAGTGTTTGGTATTTCTTTGGGTAATGACTGTGACAGTACATATTCTGTTACCTAGCAGTAGTCATTCTGTTACACTAGTTGCCTGCAGTTTGAAGAATAATGAAGATGTATTGTGAGACTCAAATTTTGCTTCTTGCTTCTCAGAGAAGTTGTATCTGTGTAAAATCAGGGAAGGAAGAGTTCTGTTTAATTAAATTGACATTTGATTGAAAATTATGTCTTGGCAACTGGATATAAAGATTATGTTATGTGGAGTCTCTTTGGTAGAATAAATTGCCAATACACAAATTAGGCATGGTCTGCTCTTTTCCAATACATAGTGTTTTGCAAGAAATTTTTAACAATGAGAAATAGTATTGCTGATGGGAAATTGTGTTTTCGTTCCTTTGTAAGTTTCCAATTAAAAAGTCATTAAAAGACAAACTTTGGAAGGGGCCAGTGACTATTCAGAAGAGAGCTCTCTGTGTTAGAGTAAAACAGGAATTCATGCACAGTTTTAAAGCTGTGTTCATGAGCAGCCCTAAATATGAAGACATAGGTAGTGGCCGTATACTAAAATATGGAGTCATATTACCCAAAAAGACAGCATCCAGTCAACAGGAGGCAAAGTCTAGACTTCTATTTTTTAATGTAATGTATACCATCCTAGGCATTCTCTCAATTTGTTGCAGTAATTTTCTGGCTCTATAGGAATGTTACAGTACTCTTGCTCAAAAATAATACCTTTAGAGATGAAGCTATTAGAAATTAAATTGGAAAAAAGGCCAGTGGAAATTTTTCTAGCATATAATTTTCTATAACTTTATTTTTTAAGTGGTGTTTTTTTATGAGATGTTTTTACAGATTTGAATCTCAGTTGTCCAGGCTGAAAAATGTGAATCAGATATGAAATAACTACTGTGTTGCAGTTACTCCCTGTAACTGCATGTACCCTTTTTTTTTTATAATGAGCAATGAATGCTAATGTTTCTGTGCAGTCCAGGCTTAGCTGAGGTCCTTAGGTAGGTCCTCTCCCCTGTAAGAAATTATTTTTCTCATGTTCCAGAAAGGAAGCCTAGGTTTCCCTCATATATTGAGGATAATTACTTAAGCTGCATATGAAGAATCACAGAATCATAGAATGTGCTGAATTGGAAGGGACCCATCAGGATCATCAAGTCCGGTGCCTGGCCTTGTGCAGGACACCCAAAGAGTCACAGCCTGTGCTCCAGAATGTTGTGCAAATGCTTCTTGAATTCAGACAGGCTTCGTGCTGTGACCACTTTCCTGAGGAGCCTCTTCCAGTGTTGAACCACCCTTTCCATGGATATCCAGCCTAAACCTCCCCTGACTCAGCTTCATGCCATTTCCTCGATTTCTGGTCACTGGTCATGAGAGTGAAGAGATCAGTGTCTGCCCCTCCTCTTCCTTCTATGAAGATATTGATGGCTGCAATGAGGTCTCCCCTCAGTCTCCTCCAGGCTGAGCAGACCAAGTGACCTCAGCAGCTCCTCATAAGGCTTCCTCTCACCATCCTTGTTGCCTTGCTTTGGACACTCTCTCATACCTTAATCTCTTCTCTGTTTTGTGGCACCCCAAACTGCCCCCTGCACTGGAGGTGAGGCTGCCCCAGCTCAGAGCGGAGCAGGACAATCCCCTCCCTTGCCCAGCTGGCCATGCTGTGCCTGATGCCCCCCAGGACAGGATTGGCCCTCCTGGCTGCCAGGGCACTGCTGGTTCATGTTCAGTTTTCTGCTGACCAGAACCCCCAGGTCCCTTTCCTCAGTGCTGCTCTCCAGCCTCTCATTCCCCAGTCTGTCTGTACATCCAGGGTTGCCCCATTTTAAGCGCAGAATCTGGCACTTTGCAGTGTTAAACTTCTTATGGTTGGTGATTGCCCAGCTCTCTAACTTGTTAAGGTCTCTCTGAAGGTCTAAGACAGATATTTCTTAGACTAGTGTAAGACAGATATTTCTCTTGATGGAAGCTAGAATGAGAGTCTACAGTACTGCTTAAGCAGATTTGGGATTGGTGTGCATGTTCTTATATTTTGGATCAGTATCATTGATTTGGCTTCATAGTGTGTCTAGTACAGTGGGTTCAGAATTCAGGTTTCCCTTGCAAGTTCACACAACACTGATGGTGCTTCACTTACTGAAAATATGATGTCAAATGCAGCAGCTGAGGCATTAGTATCATCTTTTTTTCTCTCTCTGTCCAAGAACTTAATGGCAAATTAAAATTAATAGTCTCACTGCTGTGGATGTTACTGGCAGACAGCCTTTCATGCAGTCCATCTCTCTTCATGAGTTTAGCATTAACAAGCTGTGAGAGTCCTGAGACCAACATTTCAATGGGAAATGACAGAGGACTGAAAGGTGACACTTTTTTTCTGTTTCTACATCTCCTCTGTACAAGGGTAGATAACATCAGTGTACCGCTCCAGATAGGCCACTTGTGGAATTCTGTGAAGAAATGTTTAAGAATTTTGGTACCCCTAGGAAGCTAATTTCTATATGTTTCTTGAAATTTAGTTGCATCAAGTTTAGCTGCACTGTTATTTTCCTGGCATCAGTGAGTTTCCATGCCATTGTATAATTCTAAAAAAAATAATTCCACTATTTTGTCCCAATATAGTGGGATGGCCTGGCTGAACACCAGGTGCCCACCAAACCATTCTGACTCTCCCCTCAGCAGAACAGGAAAAAGAAAATAAGATTGAAGAAATTAATTTTGGGTCAAGCTAAAGGCAGTTTATTAAAGCAAAAGCATAGTCCACAAATGGAACCAAAGAAAGCCAGAGGATCCCATCGGTAGGTAGTGTCTGGCCACTTCCTGGGAAGTGGAGCTTCAGCATGCATAGAGTTTGCTCTGGAAGATGTGTTGTAAATAAGGAATTCCCCCCTTTCCCTCTCATGCTGCCTTCCTCCTCCTCTCTTCTCTTGGCTTGTGTTGCTGAGCTAATAGCAACTGATATGGGAGTCACTTTGGCTCAGCTGTTCTGCCTGTGTCCCCTACCAGGACCTTGCCCAACCCCAGCCTTCTGGTGAGGGGGAATTTTACAGAGACAGTGTTGACTGTGCTGTTGTTGTCTGTGCTGGCACTCCTTAGCAGTAGCCAAGGACTGATGTGTTACCAGCACCTTTCCAGCTTCCCATACAAAGCACAGCACTTTGAGGGCTGCTGGGAAGAAAATTAGCCCTGTCTCAGCCAGACCCAGTACACCCAATCATTAACATATTTGGAATTATAACAATGTTTGTGATATACAGAATATGTATATGTATGTGGTATAAATATATATATATGCCAATCTTGTTTGCCTCACCTCTTTTACAGAAATCTTAAGGCCTAAGGAGGAGATAAAATGTTCTGCTGATCATTGTTCTTGTCATATGCAAACTCATTCATAGTTGGTCCAAAGGCTGACTTTTAAATGTCAGGGGTGAAAAACGTTGAGGTTAGTATGCTCCCCAGGGCATAAGAGTGAGAGGAACTGCTAAAGATGTTATGCAGTAATTCAGACAGTTTACTTTGTGTAAAAAGAACTTCAGTTTCAGTTTACTTTTATGCTCTCATAGTACTGGTTTTTTTTCCATATTCCAGTCCTTCTGTGGATTCTGTTCATTACATTTACTGTTAGGAGATTTGAGGAACAAAATTTTGCAACTGTATGGGTTTTTACCTAACCACTTGCATTTTCTTAGCAAATTGCTTATTTTAACTTGTGCTAGAACATTAATAAATAACTGAAATGAAAATGTAGGCAATTCTTATGATAAACAATATAATTTAAAATAATTTATATTTCATGTTGTTTATATACTGGAGAATTTTTTTTTTCAGATGAGTTCAGTGGCCTGAGTTGCAGTCTGGTTGGTTTAGTCAGCTCTCTTCAGGGGAAGTAATAGGTTGCTTCTAAATTGCACAGTTGTGGGAGTTAACAGATTGTTGTGAACCTGACTGTAGAAAGTCAACTCCACAAAGATGTTTTATCTCTTTTCTCTTATTACATTGTGCTAATATTTTTGTTTAAAAGTGTACAGAATGTTGTATAAATTGGTTTAGCTATATTTTTACTGTAGCTGTCTCATTGGTTCATTTCTTTTTCCATGGTCAGATAGGAGGACTGTCAGTTCAGTTACATCCTTTTCGATTTATTTTTTGCTCTCCATACCCATTACCAGTATTCAATCCATGTTTGTTTTCTGGAGGATGCCCACCTTTCCCTTACTACAAAGACTGACTGATAAAAGCAGAGTCAAGGGAGCAAGTCCTGCAATGTTCTTTCAGTCATGGTGTTCTTTTCCTTTAATCTGGGACTTCAGATGAGTGCCATAACATTCAACTTGATCCTTTGGTCTATGAATGTAATGAGTGCTCTATAAAGGCATCTACCTTGCTTTTCATTAAGGAAAAGGGTAAGATATCTATTCCTGCTCATTTAATAGGGAAGAAAGATTTCAGTACCACAGCTTTTGAAGGTTTCCTTACTTTAGTTACAGAAAGCAGGCTACCAGGCCATGGTGTTCAGTTTTTAGTCCCATCTCTAAGCTATGACCCTTATGAAGACAGATCTAAAACCAAAACTTCTGTGACAGAATTGTCATAAAAAGTAGCTTTAGTATCTTGTTAAATGCTGAATGGTTTGTGATAGATTTCTACAAATGCACAGTGCTCTGACTGTCTTTGAAATTTTGATGGCAAAACATATTAACTGCTACATGCCAGTGTTTCAGTTTAGTCAAATGGCATCTAATGTATTTATTGCTTAACAAAGCCCTTACCATCTCCCATTATAATTACTGTGAAAATGAATGTTTGATAATTAAAGTAATTGTTACTTCTAATTATCCAGATTGTTATAGTATGAAACAGTGGCTTCTAGGCCATCTTCATACCCCAAAGCTCCCTCTCTAAGAATACAAATTTCTTTCCTCGGCAGACCTTGTTTCTAGGACAGTGTTGCAGCACATTGTTCAAGAGAAATCCTGGACACCAGACTTGAAACACTTTGTGGAAACAATCTAGTAATAAGTAGCATGACCTCATCAAGAAAATTTGTTCTGTGGGTGTTGAAGAACATCACGTCATTGGTATTAAATCACCTTGTAGCTGAATACTTGTCATATACAATCTTGTTCAATAGTGTTCTTCCTGTCTTCTCACACAGCTTATTGTGTTTCTTTTAAACTTGTAAATCAGTTAAAAAGGTTTCAAATGATGTAGTGAGTTTATATTCACCTATCAAAAATACCATTGTTAACTGCAGTCTGGTTCATGCCTGATTTGAACCCTGTTGGCAGAGAGCTCCCTGCCTCGCTTTCACATTTTGCACTTTTATACAAAGACCTCATATGTCCTAAATTCCTCCTGCAGTGATACCTGACTGCTGTCAAGTTGATTTGTGTTTTCCCCTTTTTCAGCCTTAAGTTCATTCAATGAAATCAAAACTTACCTGCTCACTGGACATTACAAACATTGGCATTTGCTTTAAATAAAACTTAAATATACTTTGTCTTCAAGCTTATTTCTGTTTTGCGGAGAGTATATTTTATATTAGTGTGTACTTATTCACAAATCAAAATGAGAACACCTTCAAAAAAAAAGTCTGAAAATGATGCTCTCAAGTTTACTGTAAGTTATGGCGCATTCTGGTAGGGCTTAAGTGTGATTTCTTTACCATATTGACATAACTGAAGAATTTCAATAACTGCAAAAGTGAGCTGTATTTACATATACACTGAACCTTACTTTTAATTTCAACTTTCTTTTAAGAAGAAAATATTCTGGTCATGGATAACCAAGTCTGCGTCCAGGTGTAGTCTCATAGAAAAGTTAATGAAACCAGTGAAAATAAAAGGATTTTCTCCATAGTAAGAAGCTGTGCTTATTTACATGTAAACTGAAGTCTTCTTATGTGGACCATCTATAGGGCACTTCTTTTTTCCTTTTTGCTGGAATGCTTCCATAACTGATCCTAGGAATTCTACAAGGTGCACTGTAGGTACTTCTAAAAAGTCAATGGTCAGAATTTGGCAAGAAAACTCAAACCTACCCCTTTCTGTTTCCTCTTGATTATTAGCATTTTGAGACTTCACAGATTACAAGCAGTGAAGGCATGGAGTAAAAAATGCCCGTATGTTTAAACAGATTAAAATTCAACATTTTCCAGCATATTACCTTTACTGGTAACTTTGTAGGATTGCAGCTTTGCAGTGAGTTTATTCTGCAGTACTGAAAGCATAAAAATGTCAAGTTGGTGAATATTGTACTAAGGTAGGATTCCCCTCACCTGTATGAAAAGCAGATGTGAAATTGTCCTGAGGACTTGTTTTTTGAAGCTATAGTGATAGAAGTGATTTACAGCTCACATGGCATGAACATTGAAATTCAAATGATTTAAAAGGAAATCCTTCCTCTATTATCCTATCTTGCCTTTGCAATTTTTTTTTATTCATTCTTCTGAGAATAGTGGATAATTGTGTTGTATTAATAGACATTTTAGTTTAATATTTTAACCACAGATAAGGATCTCTAACTCTGTTAAATGCAGACTAGATAATGCTAGGACCCACCTATATGTGCTGAAAGCAAGCAAGTGCACCAAAACTTTGCACACATTTTTGTTAATTCGGTTAAAATTTAGTTTGAATACTTTGATTTTGATGAAATTCATTTAGTATGAAGTACCCTTCTCTAATAACAAATAGCATCTGTGTCATTATTTTCTCCCTCTTCTGGTAACAGTCATGTAATGCTTAGCCATTCAGAATTTTGGACCCCTGTCTCATCCACTCCAAAACAATAAATAGAAGGAACCATTAAATACAAAGTTATGTAGAGCCAAGTAGCCATTTCAGAATTAAAGTTTCACTGTTCATTTTGGGAAATGTGGTACCTAAGCAGCATATAATTTTGAAGGTAGATGTGAATGCTAACTTTTAAAAATTATTTTATGCTAAAAAGAGTTGTTTATATCAGTATTTGGATATGCACATCCCCTTTCCAGTCAATTTAAGTGATGAAATCTTTAGAACATTGAAATTTATTTAAGTAAGATCTTGTTTGCTCTTATTTAGTAAACTTGCATATTTTTAATTAAAAGTTTACAGTTTTATAGTTTTCCATAAAATTATTTAAGTAGGAAAAATATTTCTATGCATATTTTGTTTTGTATTTGACTATAAGAACTACTGTACTTTTTAGCCAGCTTTTTTTGGATCAACATCATAATTGATATAATTACATAAAGAAAGGCTTTCCTTGGAAGTGGAAATTTAAAATTGTGTATTTTGAGTAACATCTGTGCATTGTCAGAGCTCAGACTTTACATACCTGCTCACTTGCAATCTAATGTTACAGAACTACAGGTGATGCCAAGCGATGTTTTTTTATGTTAAGGTTTTCTTTGAGTTTGTGTTTGGAGCAAAGCTTCATCAGGTGTGTGCTGACAGAGTTGTGATTCCTTCTGTGATTCTGATATTTCATTGAGCCTTTTCTGGCTTCTTGAACAAAGTAACCCATAGCAGTGTACAACTTCAATTTTAAGTGCTACCTAGGTTATTTGTAAAATGTTTTTTTCTCTCTGTCAGGCCTCATCAGAATCAGTCTTTAATGGTAAGGCCATGCTGATTGTTCATATGCAAACTGAGTTCAATCAGCACAGCAAAAGATTTCATCCTCTGATGATCAAATCCATGCTTTGATCCACTGATAATCAGTGATTTTCTAGGAAAAAAATGTATGTTGATTATCAGCATATCAACTTTATGCTTCTGCTATTCTAGCAAGTAAGATAATTCTGATTTCCATGTCTTTTATATCTGCTGCATTCTAAGTAGGCAGTTCCAGCATGGAATTTCATTAGACTATTCCTACCTTTATGTCGTAGTCATTAACTAGTACACCAGATAAGCAGAATTGCAAAAATCAGTGTTTAAAACTGAAGTTCATTTGTAGTGAATTCCTTGCACAGCACATCTTCCAGCCATCCTACTAACCCCCATTTTCTGCAATATAATATCATGTGTTGCTTTTTCAAATGGTATTGATGTATAGATTAGTTATAACTGCTGTAGCATTTATTTACCAGACAGAAATACCTGACTATTCTGCCTCAACAACTGTAGTTCCTAGACGCATACCTACAGATAAACCTATAGTAGATTTTATTTTCTTTTTTATTTCTCAGCTTTAGTTCCTGAAAGTATCTTTAGATTTTTACTGAAGGGCACATATGTTCAGTTTTCCATTTTTTAGTCCAAATCCAAAAAATATATTGCATTGACTGTTCTCTCCTTGCAAAGTGCTGCTTCCTGACTTGTTTTTTTACCAGTCTGGAGGGTTTTTACTTGTTTTTTACCCACCAAACAGTGCACTCTTCCACACATTGAGCAGCCAGTTTTTTCTGGAGAATGCTGTGAGAAACGGTGTCAAAGGTTTTCCTGAAGTCTAGGTAAACCATATCCACAGTCTTTTCCTCATCCACCAAGCAGGTTACTTGGCCGTAGATGGAGATGAGGTTGGTCAGGCAGGACCTGCCTTTCATAAACCCGTGTTTGTGCTGGTTGGGCCTGATCCCTGCACATGCCATGTGGGGGCACTCAGAATGACCTGCTCCGTGACCTACCCTGGCACCAAGGTTGGGCTGACAGGCCTCTAAATCATCCTTCTGGCCCTTCTTGTAGATGGTGGTCACATTTGCCAGTCTCCAGGTACCTGAGCCTTTCCCCTTTAACCAGAACTGCTGGTAAATGATGGAATGTGGCTTGGTGAGCATTTCCCACTGGCTCCCTCAGTACCCTTTGGTGGATCCCATCTGGTCCCATAGGCTTGTCTGTGTGTCTAAGTGGTGTATCAGGTCACTGACCATTTCCCCTTGGATTATAGGAGCTTCCTTCTGCTCTCTGTCCCTGTCTTCCAGCTCAGGAGGCTGGGTACCTGGAAAACAACTGGTCTTGTTATTAAAGACTGAGCCAGTGGAGGCATTAGGTAGTCTTTTCCTCATCCTTTGCTATGTTTCCACCACAGCCAGTAAAGATGGTGATACTCTTGGTGGGGGCACTGCTGCATCATTCACTTGCAGGGCTGAGACCTGTTCTCCTTTCTCCCAGCACATCCTCTCTCAATTAGAAAACGAGGCAAAACTGTAATCGTTGATTTGTTAAAATATTAACTTAGAGTTGGCATTTTATTTCCTGAATTGACATAGCTTTAGGTATGAAACAGAATTTTCTGGGTAACTATAGCTGGTGAGATTTTATGCTGTGTGACTGATTACTTTGAGGGTAAATTTCATATGAATCCTGTCAACAATGATAAATTGCTTAGTGTTCGTTGCAGTCTACCCATCAGGCTAAGTTAATGCAACTACAGCACGCTCCAGTTTTTTAAGGATACCACTGGAGGCTTTTGCAGATTATTTTAAATTGTGACAAAGTCCTGGCAGGAGAAATTCCAATTATATTTTTCTAAAATAGTTGAAGAAAAGCAAAATCTATGCAGAAACTAAGCCACCAAAATATTTAAAAATATGAAGCTTATTATTTGTAGTTAATCAGCTAGATTAACTAATCATGCATTTAAATTATGTATTTGTTTTGTTCATTTTCTGATTGCTTAGAATATAATCTTCAAAAGCTTATCTGAATTGGATATATACACAGTGTACAGAAAGTACTTTTTTCAGTTGGGTTTCACATGATTAACTTTGCCAACATTTAGACCATGTTAGCTTTTCTGTTTTATAGGAAAAATCTTCTGTCTTAAAAGTAATGTTGTCTTTTATGTTAATTTGTAAACATCAAAGTCAGAACATTGTTACAACGTGTGTGTGTGTGTTGTTTTCTTAATGTATATATTTAAGGAACCAGTAAACGCAGGGTGGCAGAAATATTCAGGTCAGCTAAATATGGTATTTGTTTACCCTGCAGAAAAGGAATTAAAAGCATTTTTTGGCTATTTAAGGGTATTTGCAGGAATAAATTGTAGGATTGCCCTGTTCATCCAAGGAGTCTTTGTTACCTTCAGATCTCTCATGAATCAGAGGTCAGATGAGTCAGCAGTCATGCTAAAAGAGTTTTTTAAAGCCATTTTTTGTCTTAACAGGCAATAGAAAGAAGGAAAGCCTTTCTTCTCAGTTTGTTTCTTGAATGTCAAATATTCTCACACATTTATTTATTCTTTTCTTTCCTTTCTGATAAGCGTCTTTGGTAAGTAAAAGATACTGTTTCAAGTTTTTGTTGTTAAAACACATTTCATCAGGGGTGCAGTGCAGGTTGATAGGACTGACCGTTTCTGTTTCTTGGGAATAGGCAATCATTTGGGGGAACTGTGGCAAATTTTAGAGGAATCTCTAAAATTTGTAGCTCCACAGAATTACTATAAAGTTACAGACTACATAATTTGTAGTCCTAGATTTTCATTGCTTTAGAGAAGGTTATCTCTTCCTGCTATTTCACAGAAATTTTACTTCAAGCACTCTTCAATGATAGAAATATTTGGTCAGGAAGCACTCTTAAGATCGTGATTGTGTTCACTGGGCTTTGCTTATTTGCTGTTTCTATTCATAGTTTTGTCTCCACTTTTCATGGATTTTAACAAGCTAGACTCACTAGGGCATTACAGCATCATACCAGAAGTGAAATTTTAGTTAATTATTTTTCCAGGTTTAAGACTCTGCTGTATGTACTTAACCCCAGATTTCTGCCACAGAGAGCAGTGACTCAATAAAGAGCCCTAAGTCTTGAGTGTATGTCAGTCACGTATCACTAAATGTAGCACATGTGGTGAACTCATCTAAGGATTTTCTGGTTGCTGTAATTGACAGATAGTCCTGAGGTTTTTTATATGACAGATTCTGAAAAATAATACCTTCTGCAGAGAAAGAACAGAAATACTGAAAAAAAATATCAAAAGTGTTGTGCCTTGAAGACCACAAGCTAAAATAAAATGAGAAATAGTATCTTTACTTATCTTTTTTTCACTTTTTACTGCTTTCTTTCCTACTTTACTTTCATTCTGGTTTTATATTTATTACTGTTACAATTTAGAAACAGCAAATTCTAACTGGAAGTAGTACTAAAACAGAGAGGACAACGTGCATAAAACCATAGGTGTATTGAACATGGTAGGAAGAATGCAAGAAACATGGAAGTAGATGTAAACAGAAAAGCAAATAAATTTATAGTGATTTATTGCCTTGATAATGCATATCTCTTTGACTAATTGTTGTTTTGCATTGCTTTGGGTGAAGAACAGAGGACATTTCAGCTATACAAACCACAAAACATCTGCCTGCCTTTTCCAAACTTTACAGAACGTCAGTTGTTGTTGTTGCTTTTTATTGCTGCAAGGTTGGCCTCTTGCTACCAAACTCTGTTATTATCCTGCATCTGTATGATTTCCATCCACACATTCCATTACGTATGTTGTGGATCCCATCTGTTGAGTCCAGCGTTTTAAGTCAAAGGAGCAAAAGTACCTCAGCTGAAAAGAGAGGAAAGATTATTTATAGCTGCAGTTTCTCTGATTCGTGATAGAGGCATTTGCTGTTCCTCAGTCTCTTCATTTGAGGGTATAAACCAGCAAAGGCCCACAAGTCTCATGAGTTCCCTGTGTATCAGAGAGGTGGCACTTGGTCATTTGTTGGAATAGAAATAACTGGGTCCTTACTGAATATTCAGCATAAATGCAGAGTGCAGAAAATTAGTTATCTAGGCTCTCAGGCTGACTTAAATGCCAAGTTGATTTCATTTTTAAGCCCTTTTTCAAAAAGTTTTCTGTAGCATTTCTTCAGATTTTTTTCAGTAAACCTTCTGAAATAAATTAAAACCTTGAAGTCACTCCAAGGCTACTTGTTGCATTTAATAAGTCATATGTCCTTGAATGAGGAAAAGGAAAATTTGGACCAAAACATACATCCAGCCCTTTTTGTACTGATAAAAACATCTTGATATCCTATTTATAAATTACACTATTCAGGATATGAATTTTTCTTAATGTCTTTTTTGTTGACTTATGCTGTAATTTGCATATTGTGGTTTCTTAATAAGGGGAACACATTAAATATTTTAACATTGTGCAATTAAAATATTTCCTTGCATGTGTATTCTCATAATGCAAATGCCCTGTGGTATATGAAAGTCTGTTAATTCTAAAGAAAAACAAATTGTTACTTCTTTTCTTTATGTTTTTGCTATAAATTAATCTATAATATGAGAATCAAGAATCAGGTAACCAGGGAACAGATTTAACGTTATTTTGAAGTTACTAGATTTTGGGAAACAGGGTAGAGGGGAATGCTTTTCAGTGTGACATAAAAACTCATCCACTACTTTAAGGGAGGGGTTTTTGTGTTTAATTGTTGTACAGATCTTACTTTTACCTCTTACTTACTGTGTTTTGCCTCTTAATTACTGTGTTTACTCTTTTGAAACTGAGTATAGGGACAGTATGCTAAAAATGAAAGACTCTCAGGTCTCACACAATCTCTTATATGTACTGTCCCTGCCCATGTGATCTGCAGCAGTTTAAAATAGTTCTTTCTGAGTCTTTTTGCTCAGCTTAATGTTCCCCTCCCATGGTCTGAAGGAAAAAATCATGATAAATGAGCATTGCATAAACATTTTCATTGCAAGATTTTTTATTTGAGTTTAATATTATTCTGTTTCCTTTTTTCCCTTTGTTCTCAAGAGAATAGACACTGCTTTAATTCAAGGATCAGTAGTGTCGGAACTCTTAGGAACCTGCATTTTTTCAGTTTCTAGTTTCATCTGAGTTTTGCATCACATGTTCAACAGAAACTGAAATATTTGGTGGTTGTAATTATTGCACAACATGAAGCATTTTAGGCATTCTAAAGGTATCAATAGCAGTTATATTTTGCTCTGCACTGAACTCTGTGATACAGTTTTTAAATAATTTTCTTTTCCAGGTTCCTTACAGCCTTTCCTGGAAGCCTGCAGTAATGAATCCTTCTTCCGCACTTGCTCTGTATTGCTTCGAAGTTCTAAGCTAGATATTGCAGTTTTGGAGAAGCTCTGTGTTATACTGCAAAAACTTTCCAGAATAAAGTAACCCTTTATTACTATTATTCTGTTAGCTATTATTAGGTTAATGAACTTGGTGACCTTTATCTTTTTTCTTTTCCAAAAACTCATCTCTATTTTTCTGTTTATTCCCTCCACCATATACAATGCTGGACTTTTAATTGTAGCAGTTAAATTTTCAGTCACAGAGATTTAAAACAAGCCTCTCAATTAGTGCATAAATCAGTTCAATTTGCAGAGTACAAACTAGAAAAAAAGCCTCACAATATAGACTTAAAGAGGAATTATTCCTTACGTCTGCAGGTGACAAAAATGCTTAGAAGGATTCTCTTAGATTCTTCTAAGATTCTCTTAGAAGAGAATCCTAGACTTTCAGTTTTACTCAGATACCTAGTAGTAAGCTCCTTTGAAAATTTAGTCTTATCTTTGACTTGCAGTCAAGCTTCATCTGTTTTTATTTCCTTCAAAAAATTTAAGATTTTGAGCCAGTTAAGCCTTTTTGGGAATATTCAACTTTTTAAACTGTGTTGCTTACTGATTATTGGCTTATTGTAACAAAGGTTATCATATCTATAATGTGCTGCTGAGCTTCACTGGCACATTGCTCAGTGGGGTTGTTTCATTTACGTAAGGGGATATCTAAACTGAGGAATTTTTACATTGGGCTTAAAGCTGTTGACAAAACGGAGGTTTTCATTTCTTGTAAGGAATAAAATTGAACTCTAGGAAAAAGGGGTTTCCTATAAAATAATCTAATATAAATTATAACTGGCATTTACTAGTGAAAGTAAAATTGGCTCATAAATCCTATTTTTTTAAAATTTATTTTCTCTGAAATCTTGTTTCACATGAGTGAAAAGCCCTGTTACAGACTTTCCTTGAGCTTCCATTATACTATGTGTACACATCACTTACTCAAGAAAACTGATAATTTTTATTAATTTTTGCCAAATTTTTCTCACCATGCATTGATAACCTTATGTTTAGAAACATACAAAGAAGAATTTTATTAAATACTCAAAATAATGCACACTTAACTTCATTAAAAATATATTTTCTGTAGCATCTTTAGTGTTTATATGAAACCTCTCCATTTTAAATTGACAATTATTTTATTCAAAATCTTTTGCAGAAGCAATAAGAAGCTGTTTGAATTGTTTGGTCTTCATCGAATGTTCCAAGAACTGCGTAGAACTGTAGATCCAGATCACACCTTTCTCTGCATAAACCTCAATTCAATTCTGCTGAATTTGGAATTCTTGAGAAGTAACTCTCTTGACTCCAGTCTAAGCACAAGTCAATAGCATGAGCTTTCGATCTAAGTATTGTTCTGTATAAATTATACCAGCTGCCTATGTTGTTGCTTAAAATTTGGAGGTTTTTTTTTTTTACTGAGTTGTATAAATATGTTAAGCAGCACCTCAGTACTGTGTATTTGCTGTGTATCGTGTGGATTCTCACTTATGTTTCACTCATTCTTAAAAAGGAAAATGAAAAACTTTGTAATATGCTAGATGGCTCTCTTCAGTATTTTCTACAGAAGTGAAATGATGCTGCTGTTGTGAATGACTCATGCAATGTCAGCAATTGAATACTTAGAGTAAGCAGATCAGAAATACCAGTCTTTCCTTACAGGTATGAATCTTAGTTACTTTTGACTCTTCAGAGACTTTTGTAAATTCTTTAATTTATTTTATGGTTGATAAGTAGCAGGCAGGTATCTTAGAAGATTATCTTTTGATAAATCTGCAGTTTTAATGATTAAAACCAGATTTTAATTTAACGTAACTAGATGTATTGAATAAGAAATTTTGTTGGTTTGATTTCTGAATTTTCTTAGAGTTTGTTTGATCTTTTCTTGTATTTAAGTAACATTTAGTATTTTATCCTGCCTTGTATAGTGCAACTTTGGATGGTAATATCTTTGCAAATGTAAATAAAGCATTTCTTAAAATGTAAGAATAGTAATCTGTAACATAAAATTATTTTATTGCTTCTGCTGTATTTTGTTTTAATTTGCAATACAATCTTCATGGTACCCATGTTTCTTTTCTGAGTATGAATATATTTTTTGTCTGCCACAGTTCAGTGTTTAGAAATTCTTACAAATTTGAAATAGGATACTTTTAAAAATTAAAATTAGTCTTCTATTGGTTATTTGTACTGTAAGTACTGAAAACCTGTATTTTTAAAATTGAAAATGCAGTTAAAGCTTAAAGATATGCTGTATTTCAGTCTTTGACTAACACTGACATCAGTGTAAAACTTCAGAGTTTTAATTTTTCATTTTTTGCCTTTTTTCTATTTGTTTTTGGTTTGGTGATTTTTGGTTGGTGGGTTGGGGTGGTGGTTTTTTTTAATTTTTTTTGATTTTTGATTTTTTTGGGGGGTGGAATTTTTTGTTATTGTTCTTTTTTACCAGAAGTCTTTGAACTGGCCTTTAAAATTGAATTCTAACTGCAAATATTTTTCTAGCAAGTTGACTTAACATTTCTAACAAGCTGTTCTATGAAAGGAGTCTACACCAGATTTGGCACCAAGTATTTCTAGAAGAGTGAGCACTGTGCACTCTCTTGGCAGGAAACCAGCTCTAGGTAATTTTTAAATAACACTAATCACAGCTAAAAGAATTTTCTGATAATCAATTACATTTTGAAATAAGTATTTCTTCATCAGTAGTTTTGGGTTTCTGTCAAATTTACCAGCAGTGCAAAAGCTTGCATATATCTTTGGCTGGAGACAAAATCCTGTTATTTAGGAAGAATATTCCCAGTCCTCATGTGCTTCTCCATCTACTACCATTTAAAAATACTACAAAAATCAATAACCAAAAAAACCTGTAGAAAGTTGCTAGCTTTCTTATCTCCACAAGAATGTTGATTATGCTCTTAGTTTTCAGCCTTCCTTGCTGTAGTTTAATCTACTAATCTTCCTGGGATCCCAATTTAACACAAGGTGGTCATCTAATAATGGCAAATGCATTTAAAAGAGACACATTGAGTACGGTGTGGTTTTTAATATTGGTCCCATGTGGTTTATATACAGTATTGTTTACACTCTAAAAAGTTGAATCACAGCTAATTTCAAGTTTTTATATCTCAATGTTAGGTTTCTGTTAAAATGCAAAATAAAAGGGTTTTCCAGTCTGTTAAATATTGATGCATTATACTGATGACCTAAGCATTAGACTAGTCATTTTGATCTTATGCAAATTTTTCAAGGCCAGGTTAGATGGGGCATTGAGACACTTGGTCTGGTGAGAGGCGTCCCTGCCCTGAACATCTGCCTTTTGAGCCAGCCTACCCCAGTTGTTCACACCAGCCCTTGTCATGGCCTTGCTCAAACATCCCCATCCTGTTATCATTCCCGAGTGACCTTGGCAGTCTCTGTTGGGAAGAGAGGAAGCCAGTTGCATTCCCTGCTGTCATTTGTGGGTTTGTCTTAGGTTTTGGAAATGATAGATTTCTGTCAAGTTGGCCACACTTTGGGCATCTCTTTGTGTTGTCTTTCCCTCACAGATGGAATCCAGAATTTTCTGGAGATTCTTCTGCTTTTGTGGCATTTAGACACTATGAGTATCTGCATTTCTTCTACTTCACCTTTCTTCCAGAAAGCTGTCTACAAGAAGAGCTATTTGAAAAAGTTAACTGTACCTCTAGCTATTTCCTGCAGCTCCCTATTCTTTAAGGAAACATGCTGTATGTGATCTCAGTTTTCTGGTTTCCTGCAGAGGAATATGCTATTTTAGATATGCCAAACACCTCTGTCAAGAGGTGAGTTAATATCCTTCCAGAGAACATAATTTTTCAACCATTTTTTTGTGAGAGAATTTGAGGGGAAGCGAGAGACATGATGACCACTTGCCCTTAAAAGAAAGGCAAGGACTCCCACGCTTCCTGTGAGCTGATCAGTCAGAACACAGAGTTCAAACTGGCTACAGTCTGCCTTGTCTGGCTTATGTTTAGGTCTCCAGAAGTGATTAACTACCATCACTGCCATGAAACAGAAAATTTCTTGCAGTCGCAACCTACTGCTTTAAGGAAAGATAAAGAATTAACACACAATTTTGTCTTGCTGGTTTTCTTTGAAAAAAACATGAGAAAGTCAACAAGAGTATTGCATCTCTTTGTGTTGAGACAGTTTTCATACCAGAAAAGACTACCAAAAACGATGAAAAATAATTTCCTTTTTTTTTTTCTTTTTTTTCTTACAGGCCTGTCTACCTTAGAATTGTAATCACCCTTAATGTTTTTAAAAGGTTTCCTATTGATAAATTTTTCAGACCTCATCTACAAAGCCTAGATTTAGCAGATCTGTGAGAAAGATTGTTCCCTGGGCACAGGACAGTTGTATTTGCAGAAGCTTGGCACAGCTAAATAAAGTGGGCCAACATTACCCAACCTGCACAGTTGTGCTCTGTTTCTTCATATCTGTGACTCCCAGCAGCTGATAAAAGGTCTGAAAGTGGGATTTCAGTGTTATTTTCCTGTTCTCCTGAGCATGACTGACTTGCATCTCTTTCTAATGTTATGTAGCTGAATTTGATATATATAATAGGGAAAGATTTCTTGTAGCAGATAAATTTACCTTGAAGGTGAAGGTATGCCAAAGGCAACATATTTTGAAGAACTTCTATTCATGGTCAGCATCAATGTCTAAAATATATGATTTAACTTACCAGACCAGATTTAAAAGGAGCTGTAAGTAGAGCTCATAATTCAGAGCTGTTACACTGAATCCTTTAATTATATACTGAATTTTTCACCTAAAACTTATATGGCTTTGGAGATTGATGATCTGATAAAAAGCATTTATCTTCAGGGTAATGTATTTAAATGTAGTACAGAAAGTTGGAAATTTTGATCTATGAAACAATTTGGTAATCTTCCACTTTCCGAATGGTTAAAGGGACTACCGTGGCAGAGCAGTGACCCCTTGTGTTCCTCTGAATGATGTATGCTCACTCATTTTTAAAACTCAGAGAAATTATTGTAAAAGTAATAGTGCTGCGCAGCATTGAGATCCTGCCTATTCCACACCCCTGAAGAGCACTGTGATGGGCAAAGCCACTTTTATGTGTGATACTGACTCCTGTAGTGTGTTGTGTCAAAACCACCACTATCCATCTTGTCTTTTGGGCTGATGAAACCCTTGAATGCCATCTTCTGACCATGGTTAGGATTATCCTTGTTTATTAGGCTTTTGGTTTTTACATAAGTTTGAAAGTAAGTGTATCTATGACTCCCTCATTACTACTAGAAGAGATAACTTTGAACAAAATCACTTTCTGTTTGCTTGCTTGTAGGTACTTTTCTTTTGAGTCATCCTGAGTTGAAAATTAACAAGACGTAAGACATTCTGATCTCTAAAGTCACACTGAGAGAATTAACTGAGGAAAAGAGATGTGAGAAGCCATATATATTTTTTCCCAGAAACCAGTTCTCTTTGTGCCCATTACTCAAGCATATTTAGACTGGACCCAAGGAATATTTCCCTGAATATAACATGTCTCTCTGATCACTGCAGCTTAATGGTAAGTAATTGCTCTGATAGATGTACCCAAGCTAGGGCTGCAAATTCAGTGGCCAGGATACTGCTAACAATAGTTGAAAGGTCAGCACAAAAAACATTCTTACTAATAAGTTTACTTTAAGATCATTTTTCAGGTCCATAAAATGGCATCCTTAGTACAGTAAAAATAATCTATCCAGCCTCAGGGGAAAAAAAAAGTATCATACGGTAGAGTTTCAAACGGGGCGTAATATCCCACCCACACATCAGCTTTTTTGGAAAAGTAGCAGGCTTTTGAAGAAGGCTGGAGGTAACTAGTGTTGCCAGACTGGTTTTCTGCTTCGAAAGAAGCAATATTCTAGTGCATGGATTCAAGAGTTATTTATATAAGAAATGCAGTTAAACATAATTTCTCGGTTTATGACCCTTCAAAGCTGCAAAGTAGCAGTTGGATATCTGCTTGATTTGTCCTCCTCCCTGCTGAAGTGTGAGGAAGTGTGAGGAGGATTTTTTTTCACAGCAATCTTGCACACCAAGGCTGAATTTCAGAAGCAGATGAACCCTCTTTCCTCTTCCGTGATTCAATTGTCCTTCTACTAATCAGTCTTCAGCACTACCTCCTCCTGATTTTTTGTTTATTTCTATGTGGTAGATTAAGTTGGAAAATAATTCCTGAATTGTCTTGCCATACTAACTTGAATCCTTATACAAGCTTATTATAGCAGTCTCAATTATTAAAGAAAAAAATCTCTTTCTTAAAATAAAGCAGATGGACAAATGAGATGCCTGTGTGTGCCCTGTGTAACAGCTAATCACTGATGCCTTCTGCAGCAGTGCATACAATGGCTTCTTACCATTCTTCCCTAAGTATTCAGACAGTCTAGTTTCACAGAACAGTGGCAAAAAGGAATCAACATTTTTCTGTCCTTGAAGAGTAGTTGAGAGTGATAAATTAATGCCTGAGGTAACAGGTGCTATGCATTATAAATCATATCACAATAAATAATCAAAAGCACTTATTTGGATGTGGGGATAGAATATATACGCAATATTATGCATCTAGAACTAGATATAGCCTGTGACAGTCCATTCTTGCCCTGTTTATATTAATATATTTAGTGAAATGTGCACTAGGAAGCCTCTCCCATATATAATGAGGGCATTGGCTCAATTTTTTTTTTATTATCAAGACAAGTATAGAGCTTGCTTGCAGAAGAGTGACTTCTGCATACAGGAATAATCGTTGTACCTCTAGGTAATGATTTTCTGCAACAGTAAGAATTTTTCTCTTAATTACACCTTCCCTAATACAAAGCAGGACTGCTGAACTGTCTGAAGCTTAGAGTTTGACAGGGAGAAATGGAACTGGCATGGAACTTTTCAGCTCATAATCCAACCCCTACTGCTGGCCATTAAGGCACATGTTCAGGAATAATGTGAATATTATTAATTATCCCAAATTATAGCATACAAAGGCATTCAGCTGTTGTTGCTTTATACTGCAAATCTGGCACCTACCCTTTTCAGCCCAGCTTACCTCTCTTCTTTTTATTTATGTCATCAGTCCAGGACCATCAGATACTGAACACTACGTAGAGGACAGTCCCTGATTGCAACCTGAAATCAGAGAAAGTCTGCAAAGCCCAGCAAGTTTCTCTAAGAAAAAACTGTTTTTTTCCTTAGACAACATTGGTGAGGCTAAGAAGCTGGGATTAGGTGAGGAAATTCGTACAAGCTGGTAAGTAGTTCAGTCTGGGAGAAATCCAACTTGGTGCTCTGTTTTTTGTTTTTTTTTTTAACAGAAGCTTGCAGTTCTTCTGGTGTTCCCACCTGTGCAGCCTAAGACTGCATGAACACAATTATCCTGTCATGAAGTGAAAGCTCCCAGTTAAGATTTCTGGTAATGTTGTGAAGTACTGCTAATTTAGAAATGCAGAATGAAGACATGCTAATGAGAGTACTGTTACTGTGACATTACTGACCAGTCTCAGAGTCTGCAGAGTTCTCAGTACAGAGTTAAAAACTTACAGATTCTCTGAGGAATGGCAAGGGGCTTGGCATTTTCACATTACCTTCGAGGTGAAATACTGAATACAAATTCTCTTAACAAAATGGTTTCTGCTTCAAGTTTCCTAAGTGATGCAGAGAAGCAGTATCCAACAGGAGTGCAAAGATTGCTCCATATATGTTACCAAGACACTCCCATAGCACAGGAATGTGCCTGCCAGCCCTTGGCTAACATAATTAGTTACAGATTTATAAGGCAATATGCTATTTAATCAAAGAAATGGCTAATACAACTGTGTTTTACCTCTTTCATTTATTAGTATATTTTATGTTCATATTTTACAATATAATAAGTTATATATACAGCATTAAACAAAGTTATTAGAAAGTAAGCTTTGGCAAGACCTACAGGATTCTTTTTTCAATCCCATACATCTCTTGTATAATAATAAAAATACTGTATACTAAATAAAATAATGTTAAATAGTCTGTGTTCGCATTGGCACCATCAGTTTCAAAACCCTAACTTTTCATGGACCAATAAACATAAAAAGAAGAAGATTCCTGTATCTTCTTTGTCTTCTTTTTAACAAATATGTGATGTGTTGTTTTAAATGGCATATAAAACATAGGAGGCAGTCCACTGAATAACACTGTAGTTACACACTGCACAAGAAAAATTGAATCTTGATCTTTCTTTCTTTCTTTCTTTCTTTATTTCTTTCTTTCCTTTTTTTTTTTTTTTAAATTTTAGTAACAATAGTAAAACCTGCAAATTCATGGTCTTGAAAATCATGTTGAAGATTGCTGAGCTGTAAGCAGATCTAGAAATCTTATTGAAGCCTTTTGAAATCTGTATGAATTTGTCATTGATTTCAAGACAGCAGGAATTCCACACCTAAATTCAGCTAGTTAAATAAATGCAGCTTGCTGCATCATTGAAAGAAAGTTAAGATCCTATGACATTTGGCATATGCAGATTAATGAAGAGTGTGTTATGAAGTGAAAGAAAGGGTGGAAAAAGAATGAGAGGGACAGGTTTTATGTTGCAGTATTTACTTCCCCCTGATATACAAATCAAGTGACGAAACAATACTAAATATGGATGTTAAAGGGTGATGATAAATGTTTTGCACAATTATGATACTATCATAGATAACATCTAGTTACTAAGTGATGGAATACTGGTTGTCAAATTCTGGGTAATAGTAAATATTTTTAATAGCATTTGTTCAGTTGTGCATTTTGGAATTTAAGAAGTACTGCTTTGCAATTGACATGTCTTTTAATATATTGGTTGCACTTGGTGAAATCTGTCATCACTATTTTGGCTATAAATTAGGCAAATAGGTTTGGTAACAGACACTGACTTGTGGTCTGAATGAATTTCAATAAATTTTAACTGTGAAAATCAGACATTAGTTTAAAGAAAACCAAATTTGGTCAATTTTTGTACTTCACAAACTCACAGTAATGCATTACCTTCCAGATAAGTTTAATGTCACTGGTGGATTCTGTGCTCATGGTCTAGGCTTGCAAGAGTACAGCATTAAAAACACTTTTTCCTCCACATTTCTAGTGTCTCTAAAGAAATCTAGTCTTTTTGTTCTTTGTGTCACACGTGCACCACTGTTGTCTGGAATTCCTCTGTCTGGAATATAATTTGATAGATAGATGTCACTATTGGAAAAGTATATTTTCAATGGTAGTGGACAATCTGGTTTTGGTTTTGCTTTTTTCTTAAAGAAGAAGATTTTGCTCTCCACTTGCAAGGAGTAACTGCCCGCTTTTACTGCCCACTTGCTAACCAGCTTGTCCTCAGCAAGTCAGCAGTTTGAATTTATCATTTCTGAAATGTCAGAATGGACCAAGAGTGCATTTACGTGCATTATGTAGATTGTTTTGAAGCACTTCAGTCTGTAAGTTATGGTGACTCTTTTTCTATGTAGCATAGTTAGTCAGTAGGAGGACAGTGCATATACACCTATGCACATAATGCACATAATTCTAGATTCAACAAACCCACAGTAAGGGCAGAAAATGAAACTGGTTGGAGCAGATAGAAACGTATGTGCCTAATGTGTATTAATTGATAACTGTAGCTGTGGTACTGCTTCTGACTGTAACTGTTAAACCATGGAACCATTGAGTGAAGCCCTAAGAGACATGAATATTTTCAGAGAGCTATTTAATGCCTTTTCTGAAGGCCAAGCAGGAAGTCATTTGCCCTTCTACTCATACACAGACTGCAAAATGGATGTTTGTGTCTATGCTTATTACCAGTAACTTTTTAACGTGATCATTTTGTTTGATGACATGTTTCACGCCAAGCTTCTTGGGAAATTTCTGCTCTCATTTTGGTGGATGTGTTACTTCCCTTTCAGAAGTCGAAGAGAAGAGCTTCCCATTGGCTATTGTGAGCAATTATGTAGGACAAGCATCAATGGTCTTTAGTCCAAAGTCTTTGATGCAGTGCTTACTGGTATCAGACTTCTGATGTGGTGGTGCAGGCATGTCAGGATGTCTCTGCTGGTTCAGGAGCCGGCATTGCTTGTGCCCACTCCAGAATGTCCGCACACAAGGATTCAACAGCATCCAGTCGCTCGATTTGCACCAGTTTGGTGAGCAGTTCTGGGATGCTGTAGCCTGCCGTGCTGATGCGGTCAAACAGCTGCATGCCATCTGTCATGCCGCCAATCTCATCCCGCTTCAGCCCAAAGCTCTCGGCGAGGTGACGCCATGTTTTCACTATGGCTTTCTCTGTGTTGTAGGTCGAGCTGAGCATTCGGCTGGTCTTCTCCAGGCAGTCAAATGGCAGCTCTGTAGGGCTCAGACCTGCAAAGGGAGGGGGGGATTGTCAGGTGGCTCTGGGTACAAGTCTTGACATTTATTATAAGTACAACAGATTACACTGTTAGCAATGAATACAGCTAAAATCTTTAAGTGATAGTACATGATTTTGTCTAGGTCCAAAGTTACTACTGCATATTACCAAATAAATGCTTCATAATGACAGTAGGATATCATAATTAGAGTAAAAAGTTGCCTGGAAAAGAAGTAATAGATAGGTTGTATGAATTCCCATGGCTCTGCCCTTTCCTTCAACAATTTACTAGCTGTCAGAAAAAGTATATTGCAACTATGTCCCTAGTGAGCAGCCCCATTAATAAACTTCTACACGTCAGGCTCAGTGTTTGAGCTCCGGAGACACCTTTGACCCTTCCCGGAGACTGTCACCAGCAGCTGCTGAAACATATCTGTAATTGAAGTTGCCCTTGTAGGAAAGTGAGAAGTGAGGTGAAGCAATGATGCCAGATGCAAGCATAAAAATCCCTGCAAGTGCTTAACTGTCATTACTATCGTGAATGTCTAGGGAGGATTTAACAGTCATCCTGTGGGGAAAAGGCTGTTTTCTCCTGGACATATTTTCTATGTATTCACATTCAGAAAACAGAGGAGAGAACCAGCTACAGCATTTTTCCCAAACCAGACTTTCACTTCTGCAGTTTTCCTGCTTCTTACCCATCAGAAATAATCTGATGGGAGACAGAGCTCCCTGAATTACAGCATACTCATAAATGTGCACACAAAGTGTGTGTGTGTGGAAAGTAAATGGAGTCACATCTCCTATTCTGCAGGGAACTTAATTTGTATATCCTGCTAAAACAGTTCAGGCAATCAAATGCTAAACAGGGTTAAAACACTTACAGCCTGGAAGCACCACATTTTGTTGTGAGATGTGGGACAGAATCTAGAGAAGCAGAGTAGGTTGAGACTTGTGTCTTACCCTCAATCCTGGCCCTCCCCAAATCACACTTTCATATTTGGAACTTTTTAAAATCTGTTATCTAAAGAAATAAGACCAACACATTTCCTCTAGATAGGGAATGCAAAACTGCTTCTCTGCATCTTGGTCTGTTTGTGTAACCCAACACAGCCCCCCACAACTCTTCCTGCTCTCCACAGGAATGCCATGCATGTGCCCGGAGAGAGGCTGTGCCCTGCTCCAGCCCAAGCCCAGCCTGGAAAGCTCTGTGGTCAGGGCTGACCACAGGGTTCCTGGATTGAATACAAAACTGCCTACAGAGTGTCTTCTTTGGTTTGGGACTATTTTCCATGGATAGCCAGAGGCCTTTCTTACTTTATAGCAAATGCTTGTGATCTGATTTCATATTTTAACACAGGCGCAAATTGTACACTCACCTTCTGCAACGTCACATACGTTAGCATACACGTCAAGTATCTTTTTCCTTCGACTTTGAATCTAAATGAGAAGAGATTTATTTCATTAATTTTTCAGTTACAACATCAGACAATTAGCAGACAGCAGTGCAAAGTCTGTGGGACCTCTCAATTTTATGGGGTCATCACATAGTGTCCTCAAGGGTCCCTTTCGAAGACTCAAAGAAAATGACACAGCAATTATTCCATGATGCATAAATATATTTCTGATTTAACTTGGCACTGCTAGAGATCTTTCATTTCAACGTCTAGACTTTTCTTGAGAGCAAGCACTTTGCTCCAACTCCTGAGAATGAGGACAAATTCAGTACCATATATGCAATGATGAACGTAGGGATGTCTAGATAAACCAGGTCAGGACTGAATACAGGGAGTTAAATTCAGACTGAAATTGCCTTCTTCCAATAATCTAAGAGGACTGTAGAGGAGGGGCTCTTCCTTTCTGTCTGTTGATGGAGACCTGCTTAGTGCATTACTAATTAACTGAAATATTTTACAGATAGATTAAGATAGAAAAAAGCAAAGTTTTGGAGAGGAAAAATCTGAGGGTCCAGGGGGATCTAGTAGTTTTTGACAAGCAAGAAACAAGACTGAAAACCTGACATTTTTCAAGCTAAAAATGGACACTTTTATATAGTTTCATTTAGCAAAATATTCTCAAGTTTTGGCTTTGGATTTGATGTGGAGTGAAAACAAATGTCAAAATGTCATGAGCTCTCAGGGACTGAAATTTTCTTCCCTGAGCCAGCTCTCATTAGGACTGAGCTTTCTGAAAAGCTGTCTTTTTGACAGGACTCTAGCTTTATCTCCACAAATTTGTCACTTTTCACTGCAAACGAAGCTTGAATAAAAGCTCTGCTTTCAGTACTTTGTTTTGTGGAAAGATTTCCCTCACTTTATTTGGGCAGTGAAGGGCAAGGTGCATTAATGATGTGGATTAATGGGCTTGCAGCTGGAGAGCAGAGCGTGGCCGCTCCACCTGCAGCGCGAGCGCGTTGCACCGCGGGGCAACGCACTGCAGGCGCGGAATGTTGCTCGCTTCTTCCTCCTGGAATTTACGTGTGCTTAGTCAGTCCTGTTGCCATTGTAGGCTTGGGTTACCTTTTAGAACCTTGAAACAGGAAATTTAATGGGGTTTATTAAAGCTCCTCCTAAGAAAACTATTGGGTGCTTGTTTTCATTCTCCCTCCACTTTTAGGGTAAAGAAGCAGGTTAAGTAATTCCTTGAAGAATTATGCAAGATGCTTTTTTTACCAGACCCAGAAGCTGGGGGGTTTTTAAACCTTAAGCTGAAAGCAAGCAGGAAATGTTTAGCCTGA
Organism: Onychostruthus taczanowskii; assembly: GCF_017590055.1. Classification (NCBI taxonomy): domain Eukaryota; kingdom Metazoa; phylum Chordata; class Aves; order Passeriformes; family Passeridae; genus Onychostruthus; species Onychostruthus taczanowskii. The sequence goes on along the minus strand of NW_024503457.1, from coordinate 4,791,285 downwards.
TGATCCTCTGTGTGGCTGCACATTGCAAATGGGTATTTTATAACTAGGAAAAAGAAGACTTGGTTAATAGCAAGCCTCTAATTTTCTTTATCCCTGTCTAAGTGCTCTGAGTACTCTTTCCTGTGCTAATAACACTACTTAATTCCCAATCTGAAGAAAATTACTGCTTTTCTAACTTCTGGTAACTGGCTTAAGTGTGACATCTTAGGTATGGAGTGGAGAATCTTGATGCAATCTGCTCTTTCATTGAAAAGTCTGTCTTCAGCCTTGTCGCAGTCTTTAGTCCATGAGGATGTGTTAGAACAAGTCTGGAAGAAGTAGTCCATGCTTTAGGTGCACTTATGAGCTATCTATCTAAATGACTGGAGAATGTATCTATGATACAGAGTCTTTCAAAGGTAACCTGCTTCTTATGAAATATTGTGATTTCATGACTACCCAAGGTATATTATCCTGTTTCAAGCCAGTGCTTACAGAAGTATCATAAAGTTGGATATTTAGAGAGACCTCAAAAACCCAAACTTTAACGTCTGAGCATTGAAATAATAAGTTATTTTCAGATGGTCATAAATATCTACAACTACAAAAGCATTTAACTTGTATTGAGATTTTGTGTGTCTGATCTCAGCTGAAAAGTGGTGTGTTTTACAAATTTTGAGCTGATTCCCCCAACAATTTAAAACATGCAAACATGAAAAGATGCATTTTCAAACCTATTTTTTCTTAAACCGTATCTGATATTTGATATTAATGATGTGATCTGAACCTAGCTACAGCCATTTTAAAATAAATTAGAAATACTAAAAAATCAGAGCAGACAACTTCTTTTTAAGGGTAGTTTGATGTTAACACAAACTGAAAGGTTGTGTGGGTGAGGTGTGGCCTTAACTGTGCCTTAAAATACTCCAAGTGAGATAAAAAGCCCTGAGCAGTACACGCTCAGCAGGAAGAAGCAAAGGTCTTCCACAGCAAAACAGTGGATTACAGTGTCCTTCAGAGAACAGGAATCACCTTCAAACCATGTGTGTGTTTTTCAAAATTCCACATGGAAACCAAGCACACCGGATATTATTGAGAAGTCTGTGCCATGGAAATACCAGTGCAGCTGGGTCAAGGTATTCAGATGTTCAGCCAAATCCAGCCTGATTCATTATTTTACTGTCTTAGCATTAGCTATGACAGGGGATTGCTGTTATGTGGGTGTTTTCTTTCTTGAAACTGTAAAATATAATACTCAAAAAAGCAAATTAATTAGTCTCGTAGAAAATTTTACTTCTATCCCTGAACACTACACGTAGGCATATATGTCATTATGCAAAGGAGATTCTATAACAGATTTGTCTGGAGAAGCTCTTGTAATTCAGTCTGATCTACCCTACTATGCATTTTGAGGGGTTGATAATTTATATTTTTTTTTCTTAAAAAAAAGTAGAAAAAGGCTCTCAATTTTTAAATCTCAAGGTAGCCTTACCCCAGTTGATTTATTGCTTGTAGAAGATTTATCTCTGGCCAAATGCACTAAAGATAACAAGCATCTCTCTGGAGTCCCTTGCTTGTCAACTGCAGCTTCTTCATCACTATCCATGCTCCGGCTTAAAAGTCGTTCATTCTCAGAAGATGCATCATTTTCACTGTAAAATGAAGAATATGGTTATCTTTGTGAAGCCTCTCATGGGTCGATTCCACTCATCCTCTTTTTGCTTCCTGAGAGTAATGAAATAAAAGTGTTTTGCATGTTTTAAAATGCCTTTCCTCTGAAATCTTGTGAATGTTACTGCCTTCACCAGCCCAGTGTGTACGTGCAACGCCCACCAAGCCCCACACTCACAGGTAGCTCGCAAGAATCCTTTCACAGAGGGATTTCCCAACAGAGGACAGTGTTTAGCCCACCCTAAAAATGTTACCCAGGCAGGTTTGGCTGCTGGGCAGAGACAAGATGAGGAAAACTGCCACACCATGCCACGCAGATGATGCTAGGGGCAAGGTGCTCCCTTAAGGCCTGTAGCAGCTATTTTTACTCTTCCTGCCTAGAAGGGAAAGGGAATCTCAGTGAGGCCATGTGAGTGAGAGCTGCACTCCAGTCCCAGAAATTAACCTCTCAGAAGAGGAGATGGAGGCCAAAGAGCTGATGAATTGGTCACAGAGGGAATGGGGAGGACACAGGTGTCTCTTCAGAATGTCTGCTATCATCTCTTAGAAACCAGAGGTAAGAGCCTACTCGGGCATCTGGTCTTTGCCCTGCTGCAGCAACTTGCCAACATACCCACCAAATTTGTTATTGTGTTCCACTGTACCAGGATGAATGATGACCATGTGCCTCCCCCATTTCAGTGAACCTGGCAATATATTTATCTTTTACCCACCTTTTGACAGCCTTAGCTGGAGTTGCTGTAAGTTTTTCAAACTCTTCTTTCTCAGAGAATATCACAACATTATCTGTAGAACAACAATTAGAGAAGTTTAAATTGGCAATAAGTTTCCAAACCAGTGCCTTATGTCAGGAGTCAGTTCTGCTGGCAACCCTACTGACAAAATAAATCTCTCTGCTATATTTTTAATTGCTATCAGAGGATTAAGTGACATTCTGGAAGCACAAAAACTAGTATAGGCAATTCTCCAGTAAACGGATGAGGGTTTTATATACTCCAAAGGAGAAAATGTAATTAAGAGAAAAGTATTAGGAATACTTAAGCCCAGTGTTGGATAGAAAAAGCAAAACTAAAACAACTTGTACCTTGCACTTCTTTCTTCTCTTCTTGTGTGTTAGCCTGAGCTTCGACGTTTTTTACTGAGTGGCTCTTGCAACAGGCTAGAATATATAAATATAACACTAATTATTCTCTGAACCTTTCTAAAAATAACATTTGCAACTAAAATTTTACCTACTGAACAATTACCTTGAGCAGATGGCTTTGTTTTTACAATGTAAAACATGATGATGAGGACAATGGCAATAGCCATTATGAAGATAGTAGACATAGCAATTATAAGAGCTGTAGCCAGATGTCCTTGTCCTGAAAGATCTGCTGGAATAAAAAAAAAAAAAGAAATGAAGGAGCAACTCTCAGAATCAGAGACTAGTTAACAGTTTGCAGTCTGCTCTATACAAAGTTTGCATAATCCTTTAGTTGATCTGAGTCTTGGTTACTTTGTTAAGCATTGAAAAACTTAGTGTTGCATCTCAAAGGCAAGTTAATGAAACATTTCTCAAAATTTTGATATTTATGCATAAACCAGTTAGTGGTATTCATTAGGAATATTTGATGGTACGGTCCATCAGATACAAAGATGTAGGAATTGGTATTTTATTGTGGGAAGCTGTACATAAGCAAGTGTAGAAGCTTTTGTAGCACTGCATTCTTGGAATTAGCGTTGACAAGACAAAAACCAGTAAATATACAAAGGGAATAAGAGCTAAAATGACTGTTGATAACTGTGGCTGCCTCAAAAGCTCTAAGTTAAAAGGAGGACACAATGCACACATAGAATAATGGATGTTTTTCTAACAGAAACTTAAAAAGCAGCATGGCTAAAAGGTGAATTTAAAGTAAGCTAGGTGAAAAGATATTCAGAATGAAAACTTGGATGCGAAAGGCTAGAATTGAAAAGGTGTGAAAGGATGCAGAAAATTACAGATATGCTAAAAGGCATGAAAACTTTAATTTCTCTGAAAATGTGATCCTAACAGTCATGTTTTCAGACAATATCAAGAAGAACAGCATTGTCAGCACCTCATTAACTGCACCTTTCCCGTTTTGTCTTCTCAGATTCAAAAATTTTAAAAGCCAAGTGATCGTGCTGAAGAACTGTTTATGTTACTTCAATAAGAGACTGACCATATTTGTGCATAAAGTTATTTTCACCATTCTAAGCTAAGCTTTGCTGAGGCAGAGTGCTATTTCTGTAAAGCTACAAATAATAAGCTAAATTTATTGCTGGCATTACTGGGTACAGCTCAAATCCTTTTTATGTTCAGCTGACAAACAGCAGTGTTGATTAACTGAGAAACAAAAATGAATTCTGAATTATTTCCAATAGCAGTTCTAGAAATCTGGAAATAGTGACATTGAAAATAGCAACAGATCTTTTCAGTTTGGTTGCACTTTGTTGATGCCCTTTTGAAAACAAAGAGCTGCTAAATTAACCCTGTGAGTGCATTCTTACCTTTGTGAGCATGCTGGTAAGGTGAGAAAGTGCTTGTGCCAGAGGTGCTTGGGAAAATGGCTGAAATGCCAGAGTTAGAGCCTGCACCTGCAATATAAAAAAAAAAAGTCATAAAATTCCCTTGTTACTTTGTCCAGTCAAAGGAATAGGTTGGCTCAAGGAAAGAGAGCCTTTACTTGGCTTGGTTGCATTCCCATTTATTAGCAAAGTACCCAAGAACTACTTGCTCTTTGAGACGTCCCTAATCCCGAAATGTGTTACTGATACACTGAAAGCTGGGTTACAGACCATGTTTGTGCACACTGTCCAGAAGGAGTGAAAGTCAAACTCCTGAACAGATATGAACTCAGAAGAAAATGCCAACTGTTACACATAGATTCCCATGTTATGGATCTGTCCTGGGTAGGAGAGAGTTTTTCAGGGTCCAGCTGATTACTCAATTTACAACTCACTCCAGTATTTACAACTGCAGACTGAGACTCAGCTGGTAGATTCATCAAACTACTGCATCTCACAAGCAACCTTCACTAGCAGCATCACTGTAAAGCTGGTATGCAAACCCTCATGACTCCACAGGAAAACCTAGGGAAGGTGACAAATAGTTGATTGCTTTCTGTTCCATGGAGCTGTACTGTCATAAAAGAGAATTTTAGAATTTCCTGTAATGAAACTGGGCAGTATGTGTCTTGTTATCTCTGGTCATTCCAAATCTATATTCTGGGGAGAGTGAAAATTCAATGAAACAATAAATGAAGAAGTTATAGGAAAACTTCATCCTGTCAGAGGGATGAGATTGTCCAACAGGGGTTTCCAGGTCTAAATTCTACAGTCAAGGTTAAAGTTAGTCTTTCACTTGGTGTCATGCACCAAGTTTTCAAAGCAATATACCAAGTAATAAAATAACATATTTTGACAATAGCAAACAATAGTGGATATTATTTGGAATAGAGCTGTTTATGGGAATGCTTTTAGATAGGAGGGTGTTTGCACAGTATTACAAAACAAAAATATTAGGGTTGGGAGTAAATGTTATCTTCCTTCTCAAATGAACTTTAATGCCATTGGTTAGTATGTAATGCAAACAGCTACTATCAACAGACCCTTAAAATAATCTTCTGTCTTGGAGGAAGTATGAAATTCCTCCTGCTTTGTATTAGTTGTCTGTGGAAAAAGTCCAGTGATAATTAAATTCAGCAGTCCTAAAGGCAAAAGGCTGTCCCAGTCATCTGGTAAGGTGTGCACAGCACATGGCTCCACAAGCTGGTTTGGCAACTAGAGTAGATGAGAGCTCACTGTGCCCTTCTTTTGACCAAGTAAATATTCAAACAAATAAAATCACCCGGTAAAATCAAGAGAAGAAAGACAAGTGGTCTGGAATGGTCTGAGAAATGTTCTATGGTGAAGAACAAAGCAAGATGCACATTCTTCAAAGGAAGAGAAATGTTTTTTTAAAAAGAAGAAAAAAAAGTACTATCTAAAATAAAACATGTCTGCATGTTGTGAATGAGAAATGTACACCTACAGAGGCTGCAAAGTATGAGTTGCAGGTGTCTTCAAAAGAAATTTTCTCTAACAATCATAAAACTTTCAAACGTCATTTGTTGGAAGGAAATGGATTAACTCTTATAATTGGTATTTTTTCAAAATGAATAAGGGTTTTCATTTGGTTTTAAACATACTAGTTTATTAATTCAGATGCATTTTGTATTTTGAAAAGAAGGCTAAGACTTATTACATAAATCTTGCCTCTGGTCCTTTCTCTGTGACAGATTTCTTTCTAAGGAGAATTCTAAGAAGAATTATGCGCTCCAGAAACTGCAATGCAGTAAGACTATCTAGGGATCAGTAAATGAAGCTGTCATCTGCATGTAGTGGACATTAAAGACAGGTCATTTGTAAAATTTTCAGCAATTCTTCACAAAACTGAAGTGAATCAGCCTTGGTCATGACCTCTGTGTTTACTCACCCTAGCTGGACAACAGAGGAAATTTAGCAAATGGCCAGAGCTGTGGCCTGATACTTTCCTTCATGCTCATGCACAGACACCAGGTTTATGTCTATTCTTGCAGCCCCCCTGGCAAATCCAATTACAGCCAATTGGAATTCTGCATGGTCCCTGCAAGCTGCAACAAGTCCACAATAACTTCTCTGACACTGCCCCTCAGTGAGCACAGGCAAGCCGTGCTGCTTTGTCTGCCTGGAGTTCCGCTAACAAGATTCAGCTCACCTCCCCAAGTGAGTTTTAGCAAACTTGCTTCTCTTTTCTCTCACCTGAAACATGAATTCATTGAAGTATTTCTGCCTAATAACCTTTCAGTCTCTTGGTATTGTTAGTGTCACGTTTTTCACCCATCTGTGCAAGGTAGCACAGGAAGGGTAAGGAGGAAGGTCACCACTCTTCATTCAGCATCATGATCACACTTCACCCAGCTCCACCCCACACCAGGGCAGGGCGTGCTTCAGCCCCTCTGCTGTGCACGGCAGCGAGAGCCTTCAGCCCCCACGGGTGCAATGTCCTCGGCATGGGAACGGAGCCACCTCGTTTGTTCCATACTGCTGGCATGGCAAAATCAAGGCTGGTGCTAGAACGTGGTGGCCTTTCACACATGCCTGGGAGGGACTTAGTCGTTCCACATATTTTAAGCCTACTGTCAAATTCAATAATTTGGCATATCCATTATGAGCCAAAGTTTTTCTTTAGATGTGGCTTAGAAGAAAGTGCCAATTCATGCACCTGCACTACAAGAGGAACCAAACTGCCACCTTCTGTTGAGTTTCAGTTTATATCCCTTTTCTATGAGTAAAAAGAAACAACTCATCGCTGCTGCTTTTTCCCAGTCAGCACAACACCATGGCCACAATGCCAGTTGTTCCTGTGCACATCCAGTTTTGCATCCCAATCACATTATTAATTCTGCTTTCAATATAGGTGACACATAATCTGTAAAGACTTAGATACAGCTCAGGCAGAGGCATCCTGAGGTGTTCTAGAACACCATATGGAAACAACCCTATTTTTTAAATAAAGACCAATGGCTGTAATGTAGCTGTGCAAAAGAGTGGTTTATATTCATAGACACCTGTATGTAATACTGTAGGAATGTGATAAAGAAATTAGGAAAGAAGTTTATCACTGGTGGTTGGTCAACTTTTGCATTATAGATGTTTTTATTCAAAAAAATTGTGATTTAGTTGTAAATTTCTTGGAGTCTAAACAATAAAAAAATGTTCCATACTTATTGTTTAAAAGAACAATTGAATCTGTATTCACTTTTGAATGTTTGGGGACTTTTAAACTCAAAAGATAGCTTTAGCTTAAATTACCATGCAGCTGCCTTTTGTTCTTTCAGGAAACAAATACTAGGCAATAAAATACTTTTTTTTGGTTGTTTCAATGGACCTTCTGCTTTATGTAACAGACTATTCTGGTTGTTCTTGTACCTTGAGAGAGAACTTACAATAAGAAGTAACAAAAAAACCCACCAGATTTATGAGAGGAGGAGGGAGAGAGCACAGGGAAAGGAGGTTTTACCACCATGCCCCCTTGCAAGTGTTTGTGAGTGAATAAAATCTGGTGCAGTAGGAGACCATATGTGCCCCTGACATCTGTTGCTGTGGGTATCAGCTTACTGGTCCATTCAAAGGACTGATGCTCACAACCAGCAACAGATTTCTTTTTTAGTCTATTTAATACTTAATAACATGTTATAAAAATCCCCAAAGTCTGTACACAACAGACTGTTGGAGTGATCATAAAATAAGACACATTTTAAAAACCTGGTGTCTATATGTGTATGTATTTGGTGCTCTTGAGTGCAGCTTGCTTTCTCCTGATGCATCCCTCCTCTGCCAGGCATAGTCCAGCTATGAATGGCACAGACAGGCTGTGAGTGCCATCACTGAGACTCTTTTATGGGCTGGAGTAGGATAAAGCACACATACAAGTAAATAACTATCAAACTGAAATATGAGATGAAAAATAAATTATGCTGAGTTGAAATTCAATAAAAGTTTTCAGTTTATGGCTGACAAAGTTAAAACTGGATTTTAACTAAACATAGTCATAAATAAAGACCTAGATATGTAGAAAGTGGGGGTCAGAACTTTTAAATAATGTAAATCTGTATGCAGGTACTTAGGGGAAAGGTTTGCTTTCAAACTTAGGAAAACAACATTTCAAATGGAATTCCTGTGCACTTGGAAAGTCATGCAAGCTAAAGCAGCAGTCACATCCAACCTGCTTTCTGAGGTGCCTACATATGACTTCAGGAACCAAACATAAACCAGCTCTGAAAATATCACAAAAAATAACAGGTAACAGAACATATCCTAGGCACTGGAGGATTGCCTGAGTGATCTTTATTTTACAGAATACTAAAAGTTACTCTGATATTTTCCAGAGTCACAGGTAGATACTTCAGTTAGGTAGGCAGCTATTACACCCAGAAGAGCATGAAGTAAATTAATTCCTGAGATTGAAACTTCTGAAAATGATGATAGGAAAGTTCTCCCCAACTTTTGTTTTCAGTCTGGTCAATCTCTCTGTAAGTAATCACATCACATAAAAGGAATTTTTATTTCTGCTGTGCTTTCTATAATGTCTATAACTATTTTATTTCTCTCTCCTTTTGCCAGGGCAGGAAAGTGATGATGATTATGGGCCACATGGCCTTAATCTGACAATTTATTTGCATTGTTGAATTTTTTTTAGGACTCATGGGGAGCTGTGTGCATTGTATGACTGGAAAGTCATAGACAAACACTCCACGAACTAAGCCTCTGTCCAGGAATTCAGTGTTATCACCCCTTTCTCTGTCAACATGCAGGGGAAAACTGCTATTTAAGCTTTGCTGTCATGACTAGAGCACCATAAGGAAGAGAACAGACCTGCCTGGAGCTGGTCTCCCATTCCCCAGATGTCCTGATGGCCAGCCCGTTAGAATGGGTGGTCCAAGGCTGCAGCTCTGCATGTTTTTCAGCTCCTGAGCCCAGTCAGAGCAATCCTGCAGAGACCTGCAGTGCCTCCCATGGGCACGTAGTGCTCACTGTGGGAGCTGCAGCTCCAGCACCAGTGAAAACATCAAAGCCATTGGAGTGGTTTTATTGGGAAGAATTGCACCAGGACCACTTAACCTCCTGAGGGATACCTGAGCTCAGCTTTCCTAGCAGCTGAGGACAGCAAAGCCCACATTTTCTTCTCAGATCCCTCCCCTTGGAGGCTGATGGCTGGAGTTGGCCAGTTTTATGCTAAGATTAGGTTCCTTTCCTAATATGGGCAAAGCCTTGAGAAGAAGAATCAGACCATACCACCAGTGAATAATAAAACACGGCCTTCAACATTTGTCCCGGTACACATGTGAATAGGAAATGGGTGTTCAGAGATCAAGCAACTCAGAAAAAAAGAAAAAAAACTATGTTAGTTCCAGATAACAAGCCTATTTGTTTGTAGGCATAATTTGAAACAGAAGAAAAAAAGGTCCTGATGTTGATTGTATTTCAAAAGGATAAAACTGGAAAGGAATAGAAATTAGTGATTCAAAGAATGGAAAGTTAAAATAAAAATCTCTGAAATAATTATTTTAACTAATAAAGTGGTTTTGGCAATAGGCTTGTTTGTGTTAAGCCTTTCAGTTAAGGAAACTGAGTTCTGAGTCTCCAGTACACGGATTTGGATGTGCCCCCCTGATTACAGCTCGTCACATGAAACATCAATTGTTAGTCAATTGTTCCATCTCATCTGTTTAGTTATTTTTGAAGTTCTAATGACACTATGATAAAAACAATATTTTATATTTCTAGATGTCATTTGCTCTCTGGTATTTAAAAAAATAGCCTGACCACATATATTTTCCTTTATCAACATTTTTCTTCTTGTTTAACTTCCCAAGCTATCACTGGTAGGTGTGAGACCTAAAAACTTACACAGGTTGGTTATTGTATCTCTTTTCATATATAAATCCAGAAAAAAAAGGTGAAATAAAATAGCATTAAGTATTTTATGCACATACACACTTATGAATATGTACAGTAGATTAAAAAGAAAATCCTCAATCAGTTGCTGAAGTTCTCTAGACCAACAACATGTGAGTGGAAAAGGATTTGCATATTTGATGCAATTGTGTAAATTCAACTTCAAAGTAAGTGCTCCTAAAGTTAGTGTAGCAGGGTCTGATTTTTTTCTCCAACATTTTTGGAATGAAAAATATCAAAGTTTGAAGAGAAGGAGAGTTAATATACATAATTTAGAGTTTCAGCTCCTAAAAGACAAAATCTCTTCCAGCAGTAATTGTACCTCTCTGCCAGAGAAACTCCATATATGGCTAAATCTTCTGTCTTTTGCATGTACTTTTACACTGGATAAAAGAAAAAGAAAACAAAAAAAAATCACCCTACATAGTCAGAGGCCTGCAGTGACTCTAGTTCCAGAGGTGTTGATGGAAAATCCAGCACCATTAACTGTGGGAAGACACATTTTGGTGTGGTTTAGTGTTCATTAGCTTAATGGTTTGATTTACATGGAAAACCTGCCTCCCTCTCTTTTGCAGTGCTGTTCTTTATCACAGAGGTATCGGATCCCCACTTATGCCAGCAAGGGGCATTGATGGCTCATGATGTGCCTCAAGCTCAGCTGAAGCTCTCACACATTTGGCGTTTCACATTGTGCTCCTCTGTGCTCGGCACAGAAGCTCCTGCACAGGAGACTCGAGGGGGCTGCATGTTGAGAGGCCAGAAACCTTACACAGCTGTCCCACAGTGCACAAGATGGGGCAAACTGTAGTCTTTATGGTGATGTTCCCCTTCTTCACAGTAAGAAAAAGCTTTCCTGCTACACAACACACATTGTTATGCTCATGTGTGCACAGCTCTTTCCCCTGTGCGCCCGCTGCTCACTGGCTGCCACTGAAGCCTGCTATTCCTCCCAGGCTGCAGAACTGTTGCTCCCATCCTTCAGACCAGTGAGATTTTCAACACCATAAACTAGTGACATGTTTACCTCAATCAAACCTCTGGCCCCTGTGAATCATCTCCCTTTCTATCCCTCTTTCCCATGATATTTTGTGTTATTTGTGTCTCAAGTCCTTTGAGACGGAAAAAACCCCAACAAGGTGACGCAGGCCCATCAAGGAATTTCTTTCTCACTTCCAGTCCTTTTTACACTAATATTTCCAGATGCTGGGGCACGGGGTGTTCATCTTGTGTCCTTGGCTACTTCAAGTTTTATTGACTGCACATGAGCTGAAAGATATTTGCTTACCCTTTGATCAAACCCAAATACTTTTTTGCCGGATAAAATGTGTCATCAGACAAATTCCCTGAGCAAGTTTCCATGCAGGGGCTCATACCCCAGGACTTGGTCATCTGTAACACATAGTCCAGGCACTTCCCCAGCAAGGAATGTTTACAGCTAAGGAGAGCACCACTGTTCTCCCATCCCGTCTCAGCCCTAATGAAAGCCTGAAACAAGATTTATCTGCCTTCATTTTTCTGTATAGAGTTGTAAACTCAGAGCTTGTCACCCTGAGCTTCCTATATTGAAACAATTTTCCATTCTCATTTCCTTGTGACATACTGGGTCCCCTTTCTCCAGTGATGTGCTGTGTGCAGGAGAGTTTGAAGGAGCTCTGGGGGAGAGGCAACACTGTAGTGTGGGGTTTAGGCTCCTGAAAGCTGTTCATTGCTATTCTGAAGTCTCCACAAAGGAACAGAAGATTCCTGGGGCCACTTGGAGTTTTCATACTGGGTTCTCCATCCTGACAGCCAGTTAATAAGCAGAGGTTGTTCTGCACAAAGGAACCATTCCTACCAGAATGCTGGTATTATCCTTCATGTGACAGAAACCTCATCCTCTTGTTAAGGTCATGTGCTCGGAGCACAGCACTTAGATGAGTTTGGAATTTGCAAACCTCAAAAAATGCACTGTTGTGCAACACTGACATATCACCTCTTCTTTGCTCTGACTGGTATAATCTGATGACAGTGAAATGTGTGAAAAAGATAATCTTCTAATACCAGATTTTACACTACCTTCCACAGCAACAGGGAGCATTTCAGGGGGCTCCTGCAGCAAGGCTGATTTTCCAGCTGGAGTGCAAATTAATGCTCATGAATTGGGGCACTGCCATTCCAAATGGGGTTTGGAGATTCAGATATCATAAACCAAATTACCTGAGCTGATTGGTTTGAGGGACTTGCATTTTGAGACACTTTCTTGCTTTTTGAACACTTGGAATCAAATGGTTGGCTTCATAGACTTGATTAAAATGGAAATATTTAGTGTTTCTAGGACTAATGTTTTCTTTTATCTTATTACCCAATCAATTTGTTGGTTTATGCACCTGCTTAAATGCCTCACAAAGATAATACATATTTATTCTTGTGTTTATCAAGCTAAAAATTGCATATAGTTGATCAGTTGTGCTGATCATACTTTCCTTACAGAAACACATTTCCTGTTGTATCTGCCAGATATCCTACAAAACATAAAGATTTCTTTCCTTTTAGGTGAGTAATAGCCATAAGAAGTAGTACTTTCTTCCCAAATCAGTAAGTAATACCATGTCTGATACTACTAACAACCCATTTCAGCATGTGTTGGAGATAGACCATCAGAGCTGAGGAAGGGATTAATTTCCAGCTAGGGGTTAGCAGTATGCATGGTTCTATTCCCACTAGTGGGGCAGCCAGATGCAGCTACACCCTCTTACCTTATCCCCTCACGTCCTACCACGACTCTCTGTGCTGGGTGTGGCTGGGGTAGAGTTAATTTTATTAGTAGCAGCCAGTATGGGGCTGAGGTTTAGATTTGTGACCAAAAAGCTGTTAATAAATCAGAGAGAAATCTGTTGAAAATCAGAAAGATTTTCAATATTGCTGAGCAGTGCTTACACAGCACCTTTTGTGGCTCTCAACACACCCCACCAGTGAGGGGGCTGGGGTACACAAGGTTGCTGGGAGGAGACACAGCCAGGACAGCCGACCCCAGATGACCAGAGGGGTATCCCACACCACATCGTGCCATGGTCAGCATATAAAGCTGGGGAAGAAGAGGAAGTGAAGCACATTCAGAGTGATGGTTGTTTGTGTTCTGAAGTCACCATTACATGTGACGTAGCTCAGCTTTCCTGGGGATGCCTGGATACTGAACTGCCCACGGGAAGTGGAGAATGGATTCCTTGTTCTGCATTGATGGATGTGTGTAGCTTTTCCTTTACCTATTTAACTGCCTTTATCTCAAGCATTGAGTTATCTCACTTTTACCCTTCTGGTTGTCTTTCTGTGTGGGTAGGAGTAAGTGACTGGCTGTCTGAGGCTGGACTGTCAGCTGGGGTTAAACCACAACCTTCCTACCCTTGTGTTCTCACTTACCTCTGCACCTTCTTCCCACATCTCGCATTTGGGTCCTCCCTAGCACCCTTACCTCATCTCCTAAACAGATGTTATCTCACCAAAACCACACTCCCCCTGCCCTTCACCCGCTCCCACTGTCTCAGGCAGAAGGGCAATCTCAGGGCTGGGTGGGTTTCTGCAGCCAAGTGGGGTGAGCAGCTGTACAACAGAGCAGACCTTGGCATGCAGCTCAGGGAGATGCCTCCTGACTGCTGCTGCTCACCAGGAGTTCTGTGAGGTGGTGATTATTCCCTGGCTCCTCCAAGCTCTTAAACTGTAGGAAAGTGGTAGATGTTCATGTCCTGTCCTTTAAAGTGACTCCCAGAGCACCAGTGACACACAGTTCTGCAGCATCTGAACAAAGCAATCAGTATTTACATACATAAATAAATGCTCCGGGACTTTAAGCCCCTGCTTTCAAACCAAGCAGACAAAATATTGCAAATCTTTTTCATGACCAAGATTTCTAAAACAAGAGAACATGGACAGGATTTTGGTTTTAGAGGCATCAGGTTTTGCTGAGGATCTACTCATTTTTTCTGTTTTTTGTAGGGTTTTTGTTGTTGTTCTTTATTTTAAAAGCTTTTTGTCCTGATCTTTTCCAGATCCTCTGAGGGGGTGTCAAAGTAATTTGGTCATTCACAAAGAGCCTCATTTTTTTCCTTTTCTTTTTTTCTTTTTCACTTTCATTTTCTCTTTCTTTCCCCCTAAAGGAGACAGCAGTTTTGTGGGGGATTGCCTCTGCAGGACAGTGCTGGTGTGAGCTGTCCCTCTCCGCATGGCACGAGGATGGATAAGCCATTGCACATACATGGTATGCAAACCAACAGGTGCCTCTAGGGTGTCACACACACATTCATACATGATTTCCTCAATTAGCAAATACAGACCCTTTTGTCAGTGAAATCTACAGAACTAATTCTCTTATCAGTGCTGGCCACCAGACATCAATGTTAACCCGGGAATCACTTTGCAGCAAAAGGATATGAAAAGGTGTGATGGCCCTTTACTCTTAAAAATTACAAATTACAAATCTACAAATTGTCCCATGTTTTCTTCAGAGGTGAACTGAAACTCAGTTAAAAAAAAATACAAAGACATGGGATTTCCTGGACCTACTGTTTAAGTAACCCTAATAAGTCCTTCATGGGATCTCTTAACAGATGCAAATTAGAAAACAAATGAGCAATAGTAGATTCTAAAATAAAAGATTCTGATTTTTCTTCAGATGATAAGCATTCTCTCCCTTTGTTGGCAAGGCTAGCTGCAAGCAGAAATTGCTTAACTGGAGCTGGGTTTATTGTTTGAACATAATCATCATCACTGAAAGATTTCACATTGAGCTTCCAGATGATTTTAAGTCAAAACCAGATGAAGTGCATAGAAACAGCAGAACACTTACATTCCTTGGTGTTGGGAGGTGCCAGCAAGCACGAGTAGCACACCATCCCGTAGATGTTCCGAGGTCTGTTTTCCAGCATGTAGTAACTGCAGTGAAGGGCAAGAAGAGGCAAAACAGTGCAAGTTAATATGATATGACTGAACATGGTTCAGCAGCAACCAATTATATGGAGATAAAATCATTTAAAAAAAACTTTTATAAGCAATCTGAGGCAAAGATTGTTCTTTTTTTTTTTTTTTTTTTTTTTTTAAATTGCCTGAATAGACACTGTGTTTGTCTTCTTCCTTTCCTCCTAAATTGTAATTAATCAAACATCTAGACATGACAAGAAGTGGTAACATTGCCTAAAACAACATTAGTCTCCCTGCTGAGTTCAAGCTGCAGTTTACAGCATGCCCTGAAATAAGATTTTTCAAAGTAAGAGATTGCAGTTTTTTGAAGCAGTAATCTTTCAAGCAAGACCACCAGTTGGATATGGTTAGCTAATTTTACTCGCAAACACCATAAGAATAATCTCTGTAATCTGAGAACCAAATCTGAACCAGATCATAATAAAAAAAATATAGGAAAAAAACACCCTCACAGGGCAAGGTAGATTAGGTTTTACAGGTTTGGTTCATTTCTTAAAATTTCCTTGCTCTATTGTATATAAATTAGTCCTTGATAGTGGAATTACAGTGTGAAGGAAAGGTTTTCATAATGTGAACTTCTGGGCTGCTAATAAAGTTAGTGTTGAAATATGGTAATTGGCTACTCAAGAGCTGGATCCACATGCACCCTAATGAGTAATTACATCAGAATCATACATATGTTGATGTAACATCATACTGTTGATGTTGCAGATATGTCTTTACAAATCACTTGTAAATCACTACATATTTTAATGAAGAGATGAATAAATTCTTAATTTATTCTGTGTAGACAGGAACTCAACACTACAACCATTTTATGCAACTGGGGATCTGCCTATGCATGTGAAGTATGGGTTTTTTTCTGGAAAATGTATGCATTGTTAGGAAATCACTCCTGAAACGGTCCATCAAAATCAGTTGGTGTACTGATGAATGACAAAGAAGAGATACAGGTCCAGGAAATGGAATACACAGAGATGCAAAGGGGAGATAAGGACTGGAACAAACTCAGAGAGCAGGGGAACTACACATGGTTCCTCATTTTTTTCTTACTGGTTTTAAAAGATTCACCCTCATTTCATCCTTCAAATGTCTCTTGTGCCCCATGGGGCACTCTACCATTCTCTCAGGAGCAAAACTTCATCTTTCCTCTCTTATGGGGCATACATCATTTTAGGTTGCAGAGCAGTTAAATACACAGAAAAAGGCTGCCAAACCAAAAAACAAAAGAGTGGAAGTCCAAATATACATACAAATCTATGAAGAAAAATACAGGACAGTTAGGATCCACAGTCCAATAGCTGTGTGGGTTCAGGAAAGACAAACAATCCTTCTGACAATGAATTAAATCAAGGTGGTGGAAGAATTCTTGGTTTTCACCACAATGCAGAATGGTGGAGGACATGTAAAGAAAACTGAAGAGGATGTTCATGGGAGGCCACCATTCACTCACACGAGTAGGAAACTCTGCAGTTGCAAGCATTAGTGACTCATCCCCACGAAGTACTGGCAACAGGTTTGTGTTTCTGGTTACTTTCCAAAGCACCAGATAGTAAAGGTAATGTTGGAGATATGCGATAGCTTTGTATCACCAACTACAGAGAAGTGACCCAATAATGACAAAATGGATTTTCACAGTATTACTCTTCCACTATGATATTTATTCTTTCTCTCCTTGGCACCTGCCAGGCTCAGGTTTGGAGGGGCTACAGGCAAAATCCAAGAATAGAGGCAAGACTGAAAACTGGACTTGTTTTCCTGCTTAACACCATACTGGCTTATCTTGGGCTAGCCTTGGTGGTGTCATTCCAGACTCAGGGACTTGGACCCAGGTTTAGGTCTGCCCTCCCACCCTAACAGGGAGCCTGGGACTGACTGGAGCAGGAGGTGCAGAGGGGTGAGTGCTCTTCTCAGCAGGGGACAGTCTGCAGAGAGACATCAAGGATGAGAATCTTCAGTGGAGGCATCTGCTACCTTAGCCAGAGCAGCAAGGGTGGGACTTAGTTTCATTAGAAATTCACTGGCTAAACCTTTTCATTCAGAAAACAGAGGAGCATTTACTCCTTCTCTTAAAACCTCTCAGAGAATGATCCTGCATTTGCTGTACCCTTGGACAAACACATGAAATGGGGAAATGTCTATGGCAGAGGCATTTCTGACTGCATTTAAAAAGAAAATTATCCCATTGCAGTTCTATCTTGTAGGGGACTGGAGACTTACCCCAAGGTGAAAATAGGTGCTGGGCCAGCATAAGGAACATGTATTATTTGTACTTGACCTGTTCTTTCTCCTTATGGCCACTACGGAATGAAGACAGACGATCAGGCTAGAGGGACCCTTGCTCTGACCTGCCATTGCTGCTTGTAGTCAGCTGTGATCTCAGTCTCACTCCAGGAACACCTAATGGATCACCCCATTGAGGGAAATAGTCTGAGTCACACCTAATTTCCACATTCTTAACCTGTTTATTTGGCATGATGGAAGAGCTTCTGCACTGGGAGCAGAGGACAAAGCCTGCAGTGTCCCAGGAGGTTCAGTCTAGGTACCTCTAGAGTTCATGGGCAACAGGACTTTGGTTTTGAGGATCACAGCTTTGGAACTAAGCTTTTAAAATCTTTCCTGTCTTGCACACTTCCTGTAAGCATGAATGACAGTGTTATTTCTATTTTATATGAGAGGGAACACAAAAAAGTAGCGGATGACCTCCTCTCTTGTACCAAAGGCTTCCGTCTTCCCTAAAATTGGTAATCAGTAATAGTGAAAAAAAAAAGAAATTAGAAGAAAAAATATATAATTATCCAGCATTTATTTTAAGATAAAGTACAGAAGATGGCTCTTGTAACCACTGGAAAAGGCTGCCACTTCAGTGACATTTTGTCTGAAAACTTTGGTGCAGAATGTGCTATATGCTCATCTTTTCCTCAGGCTTCTTTACTGAGCTGGTGAAAAATAGAAAAGGGATGAGGTGTCCTTAAGTGCAAACAGCAGCATGTGGGTTGTTACCTTGGGCAGGTCTGCAGCGTGTTATGGAAGGAGTCCTCTGAAAATGGAAACCTTGTTTTTATCCCTCACATCCGCTCAGGGGCTCTCTGAGGTTTACTGCCCAGGCAAGGAAGCACCCTGCCAGCTGCCACTCCCCCTGGTACCTGGCTGTCCCTATGGCACAGGGGACAATAAGGACAATCAGCTACTCACCAGCCCTCTGCTTGCACACACAGGCTCTGCATTTCACCCACCAGCACACAGGAGCAAACTCTGAGGACTCTAAGTAGCATGAGGAGTCAGGGCAGCTTCAGAGCTTGTTTTAGCTCATATTTAGTTTATCTAGAGAATTCCATCTATTCAAGCTTGGACTGAGAGGGTGTTTCTCCTTAACTGCTGGCTTTGCCAAACAGTCCCAGGACCTGAGCGTTGCAGGAGGAGCGGCACACAGCCAGATTCCGGCAGACCAGTTTCTGCTACAGGCTACACCTGTGCAAACACGATGTGTTGAGATTTCTCCCCAAGCACCAGCTGTGCAAGCTGATTATTTTCAGCCAGCACCCTGCTCCCACCTGGGTGACCTCATTAGTCCTGACAAAAATTGCAAACTAGCAACTGTGACCACTATTTAAGTTTCTTGCTCTTTATGATGTATGAGGGGAAGTAAAGAGGGAGGTTTTTCAAGTCACATCATCAGTCTGTTTGGCTGGCAGCTAGTCAAGTGCTTCATTTTATTTGTAAACTGTGAAAATTTCACAAAGACTTACTGATAAAATAAACCTGGAAGCTTGCAGGGCCTCTTTAACAGGGCTGTGCTATAAGGAGTGTGGGTTATACAGCATCTGCAAACTGCACAAAAGCCAAATGTCAGTAGGAATTACTTTCTAAACCAAAGAGGAATAGTGGCAGAAACTGAGAAGGTATGTAAGGTGATGTTGTATTTTAGTGTATTTACTCACCCTACAAAAAACCATCAAGAGTGCATATGTATGCTTGGCTTTGCAACTTTCACATGTAATATTGTCAAGGATATACATATCCAATGTAGCAATTTCTTTCTCACCATTATTATCAGAATTATACTGAGTGTAAGAGACCATTACAAAGATGGACTTAATAAACAGCACCTATTTTAAGCCACTTCAGCCAGCCCTGAAACTTGTTTTGACTCTGAACAACACTACACACACTACATTAACAGCCCCTCAGACTCCACACTGTTGTGTAGAAAGGACCCGAGAGACTAAAATGCCTTGGTAAATCTCACTGAACAGCTCTGTTAGCTAATACTGTCAACTACTGACAAATGTGCCAGCTGTTCACATCTGGAGAGGAGATATTTTATGCCCCTAACATGCTGTAGTGCCACCAGAGACCCTACAGGGTATGCAAGGTGCTGTCATGCAGCTCATATGTAGGAGGCAGGACGTAGAAGGTGGCCCTCTGAAGCTACAGCTGGAGGCCAAGCTGGATTTCTTTGAGCATCTAAAATGGCACTGCACAGCTGTGCTTGTTTTGTTTTCTTTCCATTTCTAGTAAGAGGAAAAAGTGTTTTAGTTGTTCCAAACAGTGCGATTTCAGTAAGATTAAAAACATCTTCTTTAGGGTCCCTTCCAGACCTAACTATTTTATAATTCTGTGTTTATTAAACTCACCAATACTTTTGAAACATTTAAATGTATTGTTTTAGCAGAAATGAAAAAGTATAATTTACCAGTATTGTACCTACAGTCAGCTTTGACATGGAGAGGCTGTCAGAGATTTTGACATTAGAAAAGTACTTCCCAGTGCCTTGGGTAGAGCAAAGGTCCGTGGATAAGTCCTTACCCTGGGAGACAAGGACCACACTCTGCGTCATTCTCCTGGTCCCCAGGCGTCATGACTGTGGCTCGAAAAAATCCCTCGCAGTCCTTGTGCCGTCGGCATATCTGGTACCCTCCTTTGGAAAACTTCTCTGAAGGGCAGGGGATGCAGCCATAGTCCTCATCTTTGGTGCCGTATCCACATGTCTGCAACAACACACAGCCACTCAAAAGCAGTCTTGTGCTGCACACCAACTTCTAGCAAAGGAGAATGTCCACAGCCTGCCCCGCTGGCCTTGCAGCAGAAAGGGAGAGGAGTCTGTCATTTGGCCTGTTGGTGTCTATCCCAAAAAGACCATGCAGGGATATAAGGATGCAGCATGCTGTGTGCTGGAAAGGGAGAAGGGGAACTGGAGAATGATACTGTTTGTTATGTTAGTGTCCCATACTACTTCTATCATAGTCCAGCAAACTGTGGAAGTGAATTTCAGCTGCTGCTTGGATAGAAAGTGAACTAAAAATGGAAGAGTAGAGAAGACTCCTACAGGAGAAACACAGCTGCAGCAGGGCTATCAGCAGTTTCAGGCTAGGAGACCCCAGAGGGAACAGCCCAAAAGGCAATGTTTGGATGAGATTTTGTAACCTCTGAACTCACATGTCCCAGCTGAGCATTACATTTAGATTAAATAAAACTAAACCCAACTGGTTATTTAAACATACTTGTTTGGGACTACCAACTGTGTGAAATACTTGCAATAGGATGTTTATCCCATTAAAACCAAACAGGATTTCAGTAATTTATTTTTTTTAATAAGCAACAATTATCTGCTGTAAATCAAATGGTTACTTAGGAACCATAATTTAAAGTATTGCAGAAACATCCAAGTTCCTCTAGTGCCGAAATAGCTTAGCGGGAGAGCAAAATTAACTTGTCAGTGTGAGGGACCAGCAAGCAAACCAGACTGACCAATTTATCACTCTGTATTGGAATGTCAACCTCAGATTCTAAATAACTACTGAGATGAGAACAGACTAGCAGAGACTGTGTATGGAACTTCTACCTTTCCATTTTTACAGTATCCCTTTTAACAGGCTGCTCCTGGGATATGGATTGCTGGTGTGCATGCAAGATGCCTCGCCCCCACAGCACACGCGGAGGTGTGAGTGCTCCTGTTTAGGCATCCACAGCCTTCCCATTTCCTTTCCTACCCGTTACTTCCACACAACAAAGCATTTGGGGTTTTTTTGCATTTGGTGCTGGCTACGTTCCCCCCAGCAGCAGCAGAAGCTGGTATTACCATGTAAGGTTCTTCACCCGGCTCGCACTTGGGGCAGTCATGGCACATTCCAGTGGTCTGGTTGTAGTACTCATTCTCACCGCAGTTGGAGTATTCGGCACTGGCAGAGTACACCAGGGAGACCTGTCACCAAAGAGCATTCCAGAGCACTGTCACTTCCACTGCCATCGTCCTCGGTTCCTCACCCCCTCCCCTTGCACCTCTGCCATGGCTCAACAGGCAGCGGGGCCAGCACTGCAGAGTGAAACACGCCTAAAGCTCAGAAGCAGAAGTGGTGACGATATTTAAAGGGAAGCGGACGCAGGTTTCAGCAACCTGATACTTCCAAGAGTTTCTCAGAGACTGACATTCATGCTTGTTGACACGGCCACTCCTTAAAAACACTGAAGGCCATGGTTCCTGACCTGTAAACTCACATGCTCTCCCACACAAGCAAATGCCAGAGTTCACACCCTCATCACTCCCAGCTCTAATAAGCCTTCATAAATGTGACTGCAAGGGACAACTGTAACAACCAGAGATAATGCACTGCCTCAGGCCTCAACCACAATAGGGCTGTGCTTCATGTGATAGCCAGGCTAATGTGCTCTTCTAGCACTTTCTGTCTCTGCTCCATCCTGGGTTCTTCTCCTTCCCCCACCTTCCTAGCAGCCATGGTTTAAACTGCACATTCTCAGGTGTTTTATGGAATGAAAATGATCACTGCATTGAGGTTCAGTCCCCAGGTCATGTGTGGCTCTGCCACAATTCACAGGTGGTTATGAATAACCCAGGCAGAACCCTGTTATCTTTGCACACTAGAGAGACATGTACACACAGAAATACCTACCATCAGGAAAGGGAACACGTGAGTCCATTTATGTTCACCCAGGTGAGCCATGCTCTCTTGATATTTTACCTGAAAAGATAGAATTGGTGATTGTTTATGAACATGAGTAAATATTTGTGTGTGTTGCCAAAATAAGAACAGAAGGGCTCATAAGCAGAACAAAGGTTACATGGGAGCAATGCCCAGAGGTCTAAACAAAGAGAGGGGGAGATGTGCACGTGCAGTCATGCACACACACAGACACCATACCCCCTTACTGCACATCTCTTTCCTCTCTTTGAGAAGATCATGGCAGGGGGGGATCCATTTTTACAAAAATCTGTGAAAGATAAAGAACCAAGTTTGAATTCTGGCACCTTTTGGCTTGCTGAGACATCCTCCCATGGAGGAAAGGAGGGCTGTGTCTTGACCACTGAAATGAAGTAGCCTGGCTTGTGTCCACACCAATTAGTGCTTGACCACACTACATCAGGTTTGTCTGGGAAAGATCTGTATGGAGCAGCCAAAGCAGAGGCAGGGAGTGAACCAATGGCAAGCATTGTGGGCAGTCAGAACACCAGGGCTGCACTTTCCTTTCCGGCTCCTGTGGCTGCACTGAGAAAGCCCAGAGCTGTTTTCCCTTCTTTAGGAAGCATCAGCTGCTTTTTGTTCTTGATAAGCAAACTGCAGATTTAAGAAGTTAAACCCAAGGAAGCAGCCAAACCTTATATCCAAAAAGCTACTGAAATAGTTGGGGAAAAAAGAAAGGCTGAAATCAATGTTACAAACACTTATACTAATTTTTTTAGTTTCTTAAAATGATTAATTTTGAATAAGAGCTAATGTTCCACATTTCTTTCTAAGGTGAAAAAAGAGACAGGAAAAGCAGGCTCAAATTGATTTTTTTTAGCATGATATAACCTATTTAATTATATTGTTACAGCACACAATATGCCCTGGGGGTTTTAGAGCTCCAAATTTTGTAAGTGTTTGAGATACAGTTGCGACATTTTGCTCCTACCAGATGTAAACGACTCTTTCAATTTTCCTTGTCTCAGACGCTAGGAGATTTTTAGTCTCCCAGAAGAGTACAATTACTGCTTTGTGCCACATTCAAGCATACAACTTACATGAGAGCAGTGCTCTCATTTGAGATAGCTGCTAACATTTACATTTTTAAACACTAAGTAGATTAAGCAAAGATTATATCACTCCAGCATCAAGCTATGAACTTGCTTTATATGTTCCTTCCAGCAATTGGGCTAGCTGAGACAGGTAACTGGGTGGGTGGGTGGACAACCTGAATCATAAGTATATTCGTTTGTGCAGGAAATTGCACTTTGAAACCTAGAAACAAAAGAGAATCAGAGATAAATTGTCCTAAATCTGGAGGTAAGAGATGGAAAATAGTAATTCCATTGTATAAAGTGTCAGACGTCAACTTGGATGAAGGCTTTGTCTGTGGCAGTGCAGTTGCCTGGAAAAGTTCCAAGGACATAGTCTTAATATGCATGTATGTTAAACTGTACGCTAATTATAAAAGACTTTGTTAGACCTTAGATATTAATATTATTAAGACCCCACTGATACTGCTTAATTATCACATTTATTACAAACCTGGTCTGAGGCTGCTCAGAACCAAAAATTTCAGCAGTAAGTGTTGAATCTGTAACTTTACAGTAAGAGACTATCTTACAGCAAAACCATGCTTCAACCACCCAGATGTTCTCTGTTTGAGGTACTTGTATGCAATGATAGCCAGATTTGAAAAATGGAAACAAAGAAGTACAGCCCTCTAATGTTCCATACAGTCTTCTTCATTTGGCATTTATTTACATAAAATGTTGAAAGTGTCAAATTATGCATACATAAATAAAATATTTTTCTCTCTCTTAATATAAATATGCATGTGGGGTATGTTTTGTATGTAAACATACTTTTTTCCCCTCCTGCATTCCTTCATTTTATGCAGCAATATGTCAAGCATATGGGAAATACTTCTTTTAACTGGAAAAAGCTATTTCAAAGTGCTAGATTAGAACTCCAGGGGAAGTTTTTCCCACAAATTGCAATATCAAAAAAGTTAAATTTTGGTATTCATCCTCCCATTCAAGTACACTGCCGTAAATTGGCTGTGTTATTTCTGTTGGTTTTATTTGTTTGTTTGGTTGGGGTTTTCCTCCTTTGGTATCAAAACTCAAAACACTTATAACACTAGAGTGAACATGGGAGTGGGGGGAGGGATGAAGAAGGTTTCTGGAGTAGGGCCACATGTAGTTCCTTGGCTGGGGAGATACCTGAAGGTATCTACCAAGATATGCCAGGCTGCTCTTGGGCTTGCTGTCAGTTTTCAGGCACGGTAAGTTACATCTCCACCATGCTATCTGCATCTCATTAATCCCACCCACACAACAAAGGGTCTTCTAGTGCCAAGACTGCTTCTCTTTCTAGTGACACCTATGAAGATACATTCAACCAGCCAGCTTCTGCCAAGAAGCAGGAAAAAGACTGGCCAGACATTATGGCCCCTACCCATTGAAAGAAATTAGTTCTTATTTAATTATTCTCCTTCAGCTGAAGCAAATGGCTTTCTCCTGTGGGCTGGAATGAAGCAGTGAGCAGGAAGGAGCTGGAGGTGTATTTTTTGTTGGGACTCTGGTCTCGCTCCTAAGGAATTCGGGATCTCCGGCCGCCTGTCTGCCAAGCCCTGCAGAGATCCTGATTTGTGTTTTTGTTTGGGACGTGTGGGTGTCTCCAGAGAGGAGGTGTAAAACATAGATGGTGTCTTTGTGGATCAGGTGTGCAATACACAGCAAGTCTCGTCATGACTAGCGGGGGTTGCTAATTACAGCTATATTTGTCTTTTGGGCATATTCGTTAATAGCTGGTAAGAATATACCTGTAAGATGACAGGAAAAGGAAGACTATTTTCCCAGTGGCAACCACAGCAAGAAATGCTAGAGACTCCCTGTCTCAGCTACTTTCCTGTAGATGCAAAGCAGAAAGTTGGGGAACAGAAAAAAGAGATGACTGGAACCCTATTACTCAAAATATTTTTCCTCTCAGACCAAAAATCCTTCCATACAGTCCTTGCAGTTTCCTATCAAGAACTGGTAGGTACAAATAAATAAGTAACTAAGTAATTAAATAAGTAAACCACCAGGTAGAAAATATTTAGTTCATGCTGTCTAAACAAGAAAAAGCATGGTTCAGTGTAGTTAGCCTTCAAATTTTATAATTTACTTAGATTATTAGCTAGCACTGCCATGATTTATTTACAACATCCATAATTATAATCAGAGTGAATATATGAAATGTGCAAACAATGAGGTTACCACAGCTGGTGGACTAAGCCAAAGCTCACAGCTTTCAATGGACGACCTTACATGTACTTCTAATTCTCTGGCTTCAGTAAATAATACAGTGGAAAAATAATTTCCTATCCTAGACTTTTTGGTTTTTAAAATACACGTGAAAAAAGGAAGAAAACAGACAAATGGACTGAAGCACAGAAATGTTTCTTATGCAGGCAGATGGGGTTTTTTTCATATCTCTGTATTTCTTTAGTTTCATCATTGACATAGATACAATTCAACAACAGAAAACAACCTTGTGAGAGGGAAAGGCACAACCACTGTCTCAAACAACTTTGCCAATTCCAATAGGTCTATACACATTTCTTTCCTAAGCAGCAGTTTGGTTATCAGGTCTGTGGCTAGGAATGTAATCCCTAAGTAGCTAAATACCAAATTGGTATCAATCATCAATCCACATTCAAGACCCCAGCTAACAACAGAGACAAAGGCTTTCATATAAATAAAGGTGGGCACATTTCATGCCCTTCACAGGGCCACCAGCAAACCCAGCACTTGCCCTGAGTTCCCAGGGTTTATGGGAAGAACCTAGCAAACCACCTCTTCCACAGATTATCACAGTTTTTTGCATGAGCTCAGTAGATAATCTGTGTATGCTCCCAATGGTGCTAAATCCTTCTTAACTGAGATAAGCATATAATCCTCACTGCAGGGCCTCACAGGCTTCAGAGTTCAGCCTGGCTCCAGACTTCTGAGAAAAGATGCAGTCTGAGTTTTGCTTTCAGGAGGGAAGCCCATGACTGAATGACAATGATGGCACTGCATGCTCAGGGACAGAATAAACTCAGCGAATTAAAAGTAAACGGAAACACAGAGATGATGGAAGAAAACTATTTTGCAGCCTTAATTACAGTTTGCATTGTTGTGGGAAAATACTGTACAGAACATTATTACATTCGTAGGACAACACCAGCTATACTGTTTCCCACTGTTTCTTTATCACTTTGACCTTGCAAATACCTTAAGAATTTCTTCAGAGAGATGTAAAAAGTGCTAAAATGATACAACTCTGTTCTCCCTTTTTACCCAAAACTTCAAAAGGCAGTGAGAACAGCCCAAGCTGCACATAAAACTTTATTTGCCTTGTGATCTGGCAACCCTGTCAGAAAAATAATTGATTAATTGAGCACAGAAACAATACTTTTTCCAGTGGGAACAGTATTGACAAGAGGAGACAAAAGATTCTTTAATTTGTTAATGGGGGCACTGTGTTTTGAGGACCTGGGGACAATCAAACCTAATGAAAAGCCATCCATCTCCTACAGGGTTGCTTATTTGGAAACTATATCTGGAAGTTGATATTTGAACCTGTTTTCTCACTGTTCATAAAGGCATGTGTCAGCTCTCAGGTAGGCAGCCCACCAACTTTATGAAACACTCTTTGAGGGAAAAAGAGGCTACCATGCAGGAACAAAGCAAAAGCAGGAAATAAGGAAAGGGTTTTCTAACACACTTTGCACGACTGACACACATTTGTGCAGAAAGGGCATTTACAAGGTCTGAGAGGACCCTGGTGTTTCCCACAGTGCACACACTGTTGGCTGGCACCGAGGCAGCTGTGCCCCAGCCCCCTTGCTGCTGGCATGGCCCTGATTCAGCCTCTCCACTGGGCTGACATTGGTTTTACCTGCCAGCAGCATCCCTTCAAAGCCTAACCCTGCCAGGCTGCTGGAGAACCACTGTGGTCTCCATTCCCACTCCAAAGTCCACTCAGGGCACATGGCTCACAGGCAACTCCTCTCGGTGCTGTTCCAAGCCATTTGGAGATGTGAGAGGGGAGTGAGGATGGGGTTTTTGGGCAGAAAAATGGTAATTAATTAATCTCACAACCTGCCACCACAACATATCCTCATCAGTGATGCTCATGCTAGACAGACTGGTGTTTGGGTGGGGAAGGGATACTGAAGGGAAAAGGCACTCATGACCCCCTGCCATGAAGGCTACTGCAGTTGGTGACAGAATTTACTGAAATTGTAAATAGAATAAAAGTCCCATGGTGACCATTCAACAATATTTTCTTTGTAAAAATAACAAAATATTAGGGAAAAAAAGTGAGTAGGGATTTGCATCTCTCCCAGTCAAAAGGCTGCCCTGATCTTAGGAGAGGTTACATAGGCTCTTTTGCTTTCTTATGAAGTGTTTTACTATAACTAAATTTAAAAAATAAAATAAATCAATAAATCTGTGATGTCCTGCTGCATAGTTAAGTAAAAAAACCCAGAAACCTTATATTTCTGACACACACACACACACACACACACACACACACACACACACACACACACACATTTATATATAAATCTTGAATGCTTTGGCCAGTCCCCAGAACGATTCTCCTCAGTGGAACAGGCTTGCTTTCCACCTCTGCTTGTTCTTCTAAGGTGATTTCCAATTATTTCTGATTATTTTCAGCTCCTCCTAATGTCTTGCAGAAAGTGCTACAACAGTCATATTATTCCTTCTGGTCTCCTTGCTTAGGTATTTGTTTTCAGAGGGCTTGGGCTTTTCTTTTGAGAAGCACTGGCAAAGGTGGTGGTGCTGGGGGCACATTAGGGCTGCACCCCATCCTCCCCAGCCTATCTCCTGCTCCACCACCCAGGTGAGCACACCCTGCTGCCAGCTCAGAGGTGCCAGAGGGCATCTGAGTTTTCCATGGAAATAGTGGGAGGATGAATCTTACATCACCATGAAAAATTGCAAGTGAACATGCTAGACTTCCCAGACTAATACTTCTAAGATGAAAATTAATGAGCAGCAACACAGTCATTCACTGGATTGTCTCAGTGCCACATCTGCTCAGTGCTCTCTCCATCACCATTTCCTAAGAAGTTTCCCTATCTACTCCTACCCAAGGGACAGGAAACTTGTTTTTGGAATTTTGCTTCAAGGGGCAAGGTAAAACTGCTGATACGGAAACAATTTAAATTCAGAAGCTCTCCTGAGACAAGTATTGCTTTCCATTTGGAGCAGAAGATTAAAAGCTTGTTAGGAAAGTACAAACTCCCAAAGAAATGATGGTGCTTTTCTAACACCTTTTCCTTTTTGCTGGGCTTTACTCCTCTAGGTGACAAGTAACAAAGTAAGAACAGTCTGAGTCTTGTTTTTCATTATTAGGACAAATAAGGATTTGAGCTCACACTTTGCTTCCATTTCTCAGGGTCTGTTCCTGGGAGCTGCTGATTACCTTCAACAATCATAATATTTGGGAAGCAGATGACAGTGTAGACACTGTCATTCTTTAAATACAACAATGGTTCATTATTGTATTTATTATGGTATTATTATTTAATACAATAATGGTTGAAATTTAGAAATACTTCACATGAAGGAACTGAGGTGAAATCCTGCAGTGACCATTGACAAAATTTATTGAAATTGTAAATAGAATAAATCCTGCAGTGATCATTGACAAAATTTACTGAAATCGTAAATTGAATAAAAGTCCCATGGTGACCATTCAGCAAATAACGTCTGTTCTTAGCTCTACGGTAAATTTGCATTTCTTAACTAAAAGCCAAATACTGTTAGAGAGATCAACACACAGTTCTGGTTTTTTTCCATGGTTTACATGAAAACATGTGAATTGCTGCATGTGACGGGCACAGAGACGAGCAGCTGGGGCGCAGCAGGAGGGACACAGCCCAGCATGGTGGTGCCTCCTGAGGCACTGCGCAGCAGGTCCCTGCACGGGGCGGGATGGCACCGGCAGAGTCCCGGCCGTGAATTCTCCCTCCTTGCACAAGTGCACTGAACAATGGTGCAGCAGTTTCACTGCTTGGCAAAGATAATGGAGGCAGTCGTGGCCATGTATACTTTGGTACTTGATATTAGAATCCCAGAAAAGCCTCTTGTTTGTCAATGGGCCTCTGTCTCAGAGACAAAGGGATACGTATGCTGCCAACAAACATTAAGTTTTTTATTATTCTACTTTTTACATAACTGTGTTTGAAGGGGACTTATTATTTTTGTAAACTAAAGGCTGGCTGCATTTAAATTCAAAGCTGCATCCCAAGCCGCCCTGGCCACCATTGTTGGTGGAGCAGGGAGAGGGAGCAGAGGGAGGGGAAGCTCTCCGCTGGGAGCAGGGCCCACACAGCGAGCAGGCGCCGTGCCGGGGTGCCCAGGGGCAGCGGCGGCTGCAGGGCCTGCAGCACCCGCCGGGGCTTGCGGGCCCCGGGGCCCCCGGCAAGGCCATGGGAGCAGCCCCCATGTACCCCATCCACCCACCGGCAAGGCTCCTGCTAGGGCTTCAGTGAGGGGAAGGGGCACAGAGGCTAAACCAGCTCCCAGTCCCAGTGCTGGGCAGAGGAACACGCCTAAGCAGCCAAAGCCCGGTATCTGTGGGTACTGGCGAGCTCCGGCCTGCTGAGGCTGCTATTTATGCCAACCACCACATGTACAGGCAGGAGAGGCAGCAACCACCACCTTGGCTAAGAAGAGCTGAAGTTCCAGCCCATCAGTTGGACATGCCTACAGGAATCGCGTGTTTACAGGCATGCGTGTGTACACAAACACATCTATTTATACACACATGCCCTCAGAGAGTCTGTGACTGTCCTTCACATCTCTCTTCAGCCAGGATGTCCCAAAACTCCAGGAATATCCTAGTGCAGTGACATCTCTTTGGTCAACGTGCTTAGTAGGGTTGCAATTACAAAGTATGCTGCCTTTGCTCCTAGAGAAGGAGGCAGAAATGGGTTTCTCTGTTGGAATACTTTCTCTTTCGAGTCGATAATCATAAAATCTCTTCATAATTTCTCTGAGGCCCTCATTTCTTTTTTAATGAAGGTGTTTACATTCCTAATTAAGGAGTGCATTAAGCCTAGTGGTACCTTATCTGATAAACCCATTAGTAGACTATGTCAAGCTGAGCCTTTCAAGGTAGCAAGCTAGCTTTAAAACTGGTTATCCTCTGGGCTAAAATATGCAAACCAAGAGCTCACAATTAACTTGGGTTAATTACAAAATACCAGAAATGTAATAATATATTTAAAAATACAACACAGGTGCTAATAACTTTTTTTTTTTTAGTTTTCTCCTCCCCTTCTCCTTTTTTCTCCTCTCTGCAGGAGCTCACAGCCTGTCACTTTGTTCCCAAGTAACACCCCCCATGCTCCACAGGTGTTAACCACCTTTTTCTCTCATGTGGAGGGATTCATTAGCATAACAAGACTGATCCAAGGATTCTTGCTTCTGCCTTGCAGTTAGCGTGGATTTTACTGGTGCTCTCTGGACCTGATAAACAAACTAGGGTTGAAATGTTTATTTTTTTCTAGGTCCGTCAGTTGGTCTAATAAAAGACATCTGTCCTATCTCTCCATGCCTATTTTCCCAACACCACCATCACACGACTCAGGAAAACTTTGAGACACCACCTCCTTGCCACACAAAGTGTCAGCTTGTGGAAGAAGCCACTTGACCTCCTTCCTGTGAAGCAGCAGCCTTGTGCCTGCACCCTGCCTGTTTGGGAACAGCTATTGCTTTCCAGCATGGCACACTCAGCTACTTGTCATTGCAGCTTGCAGCCCAATACAGTCATTTAAATAAGACTGGTTTTGAGAGACCAGGCAGGAGTCTTCAATTCAGTGGTTGCTCTTTTGATGTGACCTGTAGGACAGGTCTCATGTTCTGTATGCATGAGTGTCAAATGTTTTATCAAAGTCAAAGGATTACACGGTGACCTCCTTATTAGGAATTAAAGCTTCCTGTCAAGGGGAACTTAGGAGCCAAGTACTACCTATCAAGGACATATTGCACATTTAATTTGTGAAATGTCTCTACTGCGATTTTACAGGAGAGGGAATAGGCTACGAGCACTCATCTTGGAAGAAGGGGCCAGTAGTGTCCAGGGGCTGCTTGCTGCAGGTATTTGAGCAAGCCTCCTGTCAGGGCAGGTGTGGGTCTGCCTTCCATGGGTCCCACTGGTGCCTCAGCCTTGATACCTGTGGCCTGGGAGCTGAGGTAGCTGGAAACCATTGCACACACTGCAGGCCACCCTGCAATACATGAAGGCCAAGCTTTGACACTGCTGAGCTGACAGCAAGCACTCCAGAAAGCACAGGCAAAGTGGGGAATTCAGGCTGCCAAACGAATGACCTGGAAGGCAAGCCTATGTGGTGTTCAGAAAATGTACCTGCAGAAAGGAAGCCACATTCCTGCTGCTAGTGCTGTGCCAGGTAAGTTTGTCCCTGTGCGCTGCCAGGTGTCCGTGACTCCCTTCCACAGTCATGGGCAGGGAGTTTATTTAATATTTATATTAAATAAATATTTAATAATTATTTATTCTTAACTTCATTAATTGTCCATTTAGCTGATTCAGATGCCTTTTATGGTGCTACAACCCAACTAAACTGCTGAGAAGAAAAGATATTTTTATCACTCATAATCACATCTACTGCCTCATCCCATTCCAGTGACATGGGCACAAGAAAACAAGGAGATGCAGCTTCAGAAGCACTACCCTGTCCTGACACAGAGGTGATGTGATGGAAATATGGCAGAGCACTGTGGAAAAAATGAAGAGGATGACACCAGAGAATAAATGACACAACAGAGAGTGTCATAGTCTTAAAGAGCATGAGTGTCATGGTCTTGATTTTTGTCATCTAGATGTTTAGTTGCATGTTTAAAAATTTACAGTCATGTAAAGCTGCTTTTTGATAAGAGTATTTCAACATGTCATGAGTCTGACTGTAATTTTGAACCTAACCTCAGGTTTTATTCTGTGTTGCTGTAGGAAAAACTAAATGAGGATAGGAAAGGGACTCTGTGAAGCAATGACAGTCCTAAGATGTACGGAAGACAAGGAGCCAGTGGGAGCATTTACAGTTATCTCCAGAAACATCCAGTATGATCAAATAAATACAATATTTTCTGTTACCTACCAGAAAGTGACACCTTTTCCTACCAGATGATGAGGAATGTTGTTTTGAATAAATACAGGTCCTGACAGCTGCTTTAATAGTTATGTGTAATACCTCATCGTAAGACATTTTAGACCTGGCTATTCTCTAAAATGAGAACTTCCTATAGCTCCTCTTAGAATCTTGGGAATGTAAAGCATCACCCACAAACAGCTGAATACCTTCTGTTCCCTCTACCTGCAGTGCTTGCTGAGAAGGGAGAAATGCAGGGACAGCACTAATTGTACTGCAAATTTAAAATAGATGTGAGTCATCCTCCCCATAAAAAAGCATTTTAATAGATTTAATACTACCCCACCAATGGTTAATTTAAAGTTTTGCTTTACCATATGTCCCGTGAGTGTTCTCTTTACACACTTCACAAGTGAAGGTTGGCAAAGCTCAATCTCCTGAACAGGAGTCCAGCTCCACTGGGGGGCAGTGCATTAGCACTTATATTAATGATGCACTCACCTGCTTCTGAGAAAGCAAGATTTCCAGAGAAATGTTTAGCTAACGTGAGACATTCTGCTTAATAGAACAGATATGCACGAATATATCTCCTATATGTATTGTTAGATTACTGATTTGCTCACTAAACAACCAATGCTAACCTGAGGATGAAACCAAGTCTGAGTACAGAGATAGTTTAAACTATTTATTGGCACCAGGATCAACAGATTCTAAATTAGCTACAAAGCTGCAGGGAATCCTGAAATGTGAAATCAGTTTGGTGTGGGATTATTTTTTTTTTTTTTAATTCTTAGCCCCTCAGGAGATTTGAGATGGTTTGATCTTCATCTGGAGACTTGTCAAAATTCCATAGAAACCTAATAGCCTGCCAACATGGGTGGTTGCTGCTTGCAGGCATTTTGACATGGCAAAGGTCCTGTCTGCATGCTGCAAACCTGTATCCGTCAAAGGCTGCCTGGAACAGCATGAAACCAGGAGCTGTGTGGTGTCAGAACGCCGTGTGCAGGATTGCAGGGGTAATGTATGCACATCCCAGCTCTCCCAGGGCCGCCAAACTGTGGGAGGAATCCATCTGGCCCCTTAATTATTCTGAGCTCTGCCTAGGAGTTAAACCCCACAGGGTGCTGCCACACCTCTATACCAGGATTTGGGTGGGACGGTGCTCTGTGCTCTCTGGTTAGACGTGAAATGAAGACCAGAGGGCAGCTGGGGAGGAGAGATGAAGCTGGGCAGAAGAAGAAACCAGGGCAAAAGTCTTGGCATGGAGTGCTGTTGTCCAGATCAGGAGCCTGCACTGGAGAGAGGGCACCGAGGGTAGAAACAGGAATGGGAAATGTGACATAACTGGAAGGCAGCAGAGCCGAGCACAGGCTGCAGTGGCCCTTTGGTGGGGTCCTGCCTGCTGGCTGCTCCATTGCCTGGAGCCAGTTGCCTGGTGGAGTTTGTGTTACATGACTCTGGAAAATGGAATGGGGCCTCCAGGTCCAGAGGTAATCAGAGTGCATAGAGCTTCCAGGCTTGGAAGGAATCACAGCATGATGGAATGGACTGGGTTGCTGAGGCTTCACAAAGCAGAACTGGAGCCATCCTGTGCTGAGCAGTGGGAGGGGAGGAGGATGAACCTTAAACTGGCCTTGTGATGAGGCTCAAGCTCTTAGTGGCAGGCATAGGCAAAGACAGCTGGACAGAAAGCTGGGATGTCTGGCCTATGGCAGCATAGAGAGACCCGCTCACCTTTCCCCAGCAGAGCTCCACTGTGCTGTGCCAAGTGCCTAGGGATGGTGACAAGAATTAGAGCAATAAATTAGTCAGCAGGACAAAACTTAGTTACACACCAGCCTGAAGACATGTAGGTATTCTGGCCTGAACCCAGGGCCTGGAAATTGAGGGATGCATATACACAGAGCAGCTGCCATAGGTGAAACACAGGAATTACATGGCAGGAAAGAAGGCACTTGGGCAGGACCTGCCTTTCCGAGTGAAGCCCTCGCCCTGAGCAGTGCACGTGGAGGAACCGGTTAGCTCAGAGGAGCCTGAGCTGGCAGGCAGACTGGGACTGCCCAGGACATGTCCCTGGGAGAGGCATGTGCTTTCTGTAACTCAATCACCCTCTCACTGGGGCCTTAATGTGCTCTCACTAGGGTCCTCATAATGGTTTTGCAGTTGCACAGCTGAGGGGAGATGGTGTTTCAAATGGTAGAGAAATGTAACATATCCACCCCTCACTACCAAAAGCACACTGAGGCTCTGAAGTGTGTCCAAAGAAGGGCAATGAAGCTGGTAAATGGGCAGTGGTCTGGAGCACAAGCCTGATGAGGAGCAGCTGAGGGAGCTGACGGTGTTTAGCCTGGAGAAGAGGAGGCTCAGAAGGGACCTACAACCACCGAAAAGGAGGCTGTAGCCATGTGGAGGTCTCTCTCTTCTCCCAAGTGATAAGCAATAGAAGAAAAAATAGTCTCAAGTTGCACCCAGGGAAGTTTAGATTGTATATTAAGAAAAATTTATTCACTGTAAGGGTAGTCAAGAATTGGAACAGGCTGTCCAGGGAAGTCACCATCCCTTGAAGTGTTAAAAAATCATGTGGATATGGCAGCTGGGACATGGTTTAGTGGTGGACTCAGCAGTGCTGGGCTAATAGTGGGGCCCAGTGGTCTTAGAGGTATTTTCCAACATTAAAGATTCTGATACCTGCGCCAGGACTATACCTGCGTTGGATGACTTGCACTAATGACACTGTTCTTGTTTCCCTTTGGGTATATTTGAACAGGTTTCAGAGCAGACTGGGGCAGAAGTGTTAGAGCTATTTAGCATTCCTCTAGGCTAGGAAGAGGCAGAACTTGCTGGAAGTTTGTGCTTACTCATCAGTCATTGGATGTTTGGAGCTTGTGGAGAAGGAGGTTCTCACTGGGCTTTTTGAGTTTTGTTTTGTTTTGCTTTGTTTTGTTTTGCTTTGCTTTGGTTTTTTTTCAGGGCTGGACATGCCATGAAGAGCTTTGTCTGAGAGCCTTGCAGCCAAGAGCACAGATTTACCTCACCACAGACTGGTGGATCACACTTGGACTTCACAAGGAAGAAAGGAAGTGCTGAGGAGGCCTGACTGGAGAAATGAGCAGGTCCTCACTACAGCAGGTCCATACTACAGCTTAGCATCTGTGTGGGACCTGACTAGGTCCCACACAGATGCTAAGCTGTAGTATGGCTATGGCAGGGTGAGGGGTGGAGTCGGATGTGCCAGGCTCTGGGGGGAGAGATGGGCTCTTGGGAAGCAGAGGAGTAGGTCCCTGGCAGAGGAGAAATGCCACATGTCTGGCTGGAGGTATGGCACTCCACTCGGCTTGTGGATAGCACAGCAGTGCAAGGCAGAAAGCAGATCTGACTAAAACTGGCTAAGATAATTCTAAGAAGATTAAAAATAATTTTGGCAATTAATGGATAATTCATATTTATCAGGATTATAAGAAAGAAGAAGAATAGCTTACAGCTGTAGATTTAAGTGCTTTTTTTACTGTCCTGGCACACTGTGATTGCAGCAATAAGAGGCTGAAGGGTCTCCTTGGATTACAGTTGCCTGCAATTCAGATGATATTGCAAACATTTCTTTAGTTCTCATGGATCTTTATTGGAAAACTTGGACCATAGATACTTCCTGGTGTGCATATTGCATCTCCGTCTTATGGCCTTCATGCAGTTTATTACTAAACATGGAAGAAATTAATTCTCCCTATATTTCATTTCTATCACATCTGACAGCTTTGTAGTTTGTATCTATGTATGCAATATTTGCGGCCAAGTATTTTAACATAAAAATTCCTTTTGCAAGGCCAGAAAGGATATTTTTCCTATACTTCATCTCCCACTTTTTTCAGCAATTTTGATGATGAAGTAACATTTATAGAATAAAGTTTACTCTGAAACAAATCTCAGAACTACATTAAATTAACCTATTTAAAACAAAATTCTTGCATCTTCTCAGCTGTACTTTCTTTAGAAGTATATGTACCTCCAAGGCACACCCAAAAGGACCAGACTATAAAGCCATCAGATTCTGCAAAGAATTATACAGAACTTTGATAATTCATTGTATTAGTACATTAAAGTGCATCCTATCAGAAAATGAAAAATAGTGTTCCTGTGATAAGTGCTTATTTTATATAAGAGTTATCAAATGATTCAGTTGTCAAAAAAACACCAGGACAAGATGGGACCTCAAGAAGTTAATGTCTGATTCACACTCAGAGAAGTTACCCTTCTGGTTCTTACTGAGAGAATCATTCTCTGCCACACCAACAAACTTTCATCTAACTGCATCTTGGGAACCTCCAGTGACAGAGACTACACAGTTTTCCCTCATCTCTTCATTCCACTGCTTTGCCATTCCTGCTGTTAGGCAGCTTCTCTGCAGGTTTCATCTGCATATCTCTCTTCATTCACTTGGAGCTGCTGCTGTTTTTCTTACCCACCACAGACATGAAGGATTATTTCCTTCTGCTCTGCAATAGTCTTCTAGATATTTGTGACCTCAGCTTGGTCATATTTTATGTAAAACAGCTCTGATTCATCCAGTCTTGCACCATTACCCATGATTTCTAGAGCTCTGTCTGCTTGTGCTTCTACCTGGATGTTCTCCACCATGACTTCATCTTTCTTGAAATGAATGTGTAAAGCTGAACAGAGTAATTTTATGAAAGCCTTGGCCACCCTGGATAGAGAGATAGACAGAGCATTAAAGAGATTATTAGTTCTTTTTCACACATCCCCAAATGAGGTTGTGAGAGAATAAAGATCCTGAATTCAGCTAGGGATCTGCTGAAGACTAAAATCTCATGTATTAAGCTGCTACATGTTTGAAACTGGTAAGTCTTTGACTTGCTCTTCATGTTTCTTCCCCATAAGCTATTTGGCATTACTACCAAGATGAGAAAAAAATATCCTGCATTTGTAAGACATATATCAGTTTTGTAGTGTTTCTATTTATGCCCCAGCAAATACATTCCAGTTGTGCCTAACAACTGTCCTGCATTTTTCATTCTGCTGGAGTAAACTCTACTGAATTTTCTGTTCTGCCAGTGATGCCATAGCAACACATTCCCATTCTTCATGCTCCTTGCTTTGCCAGGCTGGTAAAGGGGATGTTGAGACTGCTATGGTAAGAGAGCTTTTATCTGGAGAACAAAAGCAATCTGCACCCTCAGAAAGCTGTCATCGTCTCTCCTGCAGACTGCTGAGCCATGCCAGCTCACATCTTTTCGCTGTGATGCTGGATGAAAGCAGTGACTCCAGCAACATGAGCTGCTATTTTGAGTTGGATGCTCAAGTTGCTGAAAAAGATTTTTCTGGCAGAATATCCTTGCAATATTTCCACTACAAAAATCTGCTTTCATCCTCGAATTTTAGTGTCTCTTTTTTGAGGACTGAATGTTTTACAGGCAACACACTTGCATGGTCAGGAGAAAATACAGTTGTGAGGGCTGGGAAGACCAGTTCTGCTTTAAACAGAGCTGGGAAATTGCTCCCCTTTGTCCATTGACTTAAAGTATCTCCTATGTCACTTGCTGGCCAACTCTGAGCTCAAACTACTGGAGGATGCCTTGATAGATAACATCTATTTTAACAAAACAATACTAAACTATCAATGTCTGCAAATATTCATTGCACATATTTAACTGCTCTTTAAAACAGCTATGTTAAAATTTGGTTAAATCCTTAAGTATATCCCTGAGTATAAAAGCAAAGCAGAGTGATATGTAATGAGTAGAGCCTAGGAAATGTTATAGTGAAGCTTATATCTTGTCTTTTTGGAGTACATCAGCAATGGCTTAATGTTGGGTACATTTTCTTTTCTGTGTGGAAGACTGAAGGATGGCTTTCACATGGAGACACTGAGCTTCTCAGAAGCTTTCTTTAGTGTAAAGCAGTGACTGCTCCTCCAAGAGCCAGCACCTCTGTACCTTGAAGATTAACGACTTAGAAGAAATATGGAAAGCTTTGATTGCATACAAACCCTAATATTTTCCCATCATTAACACTATGTGACCCCTACTAAACCAAAGTTAGGGCAGTCAGAGGGAATTTTCCATGCAGGCGGTGAAGTTTTAAAGGATCCCATCTTACAGGTTGCAGTAAAATCAAGCCCCAAGGACAAAAGAGAGATGATGAATATATATGTTTTTAGCTTTCTGCTTTTCTTCCAGTCTCCTAAATAGGTAGTTCATTGAAAATATTCTGGAGTGCCATGCAGGTACATTATTGCTCACCTGACTTTGCACCCTGAGAAA
The DNA here is from genome assembly GCF_017590055.1 of Onychostruthus taczanowskii. Classification (NCBI taxonomy): domain Eukaryota; kingdom Metazoa; phylum Chordata; class Aves; order Passeriformes; family Passeridae; genus Onychostruthus; species Onychostruthus taczanowskii. The sequence continues at coordinate 4,752,787 of NW_024503457.1, read as the reverse complement.
GCACTTGCTGGAGTCAAGTATCTGCTTTGAAAGAGTCAAACAGGTCAAAATTCTGCTTACACTATCACATGAGCAAGCCAGTGCTAAATGAATGTTTTTGGAGAAGTACAGGAGAGGGGAAGACCATGTCTTACCTGCCAGCTACTCTCAATTCTAGCTCTTGGGATGGGACCATATTGTTTTGAGTTTGTGTTGAGTAAAAAGCTTGTATGTACATGAAAGCCAGCTGGAGGAATGGAGGAAGCCTTCTCTTTGCCTGAATCAGCTCACACACAACTAGGCCATACTGGTAGTAGCTCCTTCAGTACTTTCTAGAGCACCTTGAGGTGCTGCCTAGAGTCAGTTGGTGTAGTAACCTTCGCCCTGAACAGGACAGATTTTGAGAGCTACCTCCCAAATCAACTTGATATATTTTATTTAGTTACATTTTATGTTAAAAACGTGTATGTTGCTTCTTCAGGGCAAGTTAGAAAAAACCTTATCCACAGCAAAATGATGCCTACATCTGATCTGGGATCTGTGATGGGACAGGCATGTACAGCAGTGGGGAGTGAAGTAGGGTGGCACAGATAAGGCACATGTGGTTTAGGAAGATAACCAGCCCCAAAAGAACTGATGCTGGGTGCTCCTGGGCAACATGTGGACTTGAGAGGAGCTGGTGCTGCTGCCTGCACAGAGCTTGGTGTCCACACACCAGGAGGAGACAGGAGGCAAGGCAGGACATGCAGTGAAATCACTGTCTTAGAGCTGAGAATGGTAAATCCATCAAATAGCTTTGAAGAGCCAGAAGCAGAAATACACTGTTTAATCCTTAAAACCTATAAATGTTAAACAACTTGGAAACAGAATGGATGAGACTTTGTAGAATGAGAAATTCTGAGGGATTTTTTTTCCTTTTATAAACAGCTTTACTCTTTGGTGGCTGGTAGGATAGCCAGACTTTAACCTATTTCTTTTGTCTTCTGTAGAGCTGGAACAGATGTTGGTAGTAATCTCACCTTAAAGTTTGTTCTAATAAACATGTTTCTAGGATGCAGAACTCAGCTCCTTTTTTGTGGCCAGGTATCTTGACCACCCTGAAATCATGGCTGCTGGATTACCATCTCTCCTCACACCCTTCCACCTTCACTACACTGTAGATTGGAAGTCAGACTAATATTAACAAATTTGTTATACCTAGAAGCATTGTTTTGCAGCCCTATAGGCAACTAATAGTGATTGCTGCAGATCTCTTGCAAACAGGTCCATGGTTTCTGGAGTCCAAAGGCATATATCATAAAGTATTTTATGGTGCTGGTAAACTCACCTAGCCCAAATTTTTGGGAGGTAGTGTTTCTAATCTAAAAATTGCAGCAAGGTGGTTATTCCTTACTGGTCACAAATAAAATTTAAAGTAATTCTGCCCTTCCTCCAGGTTAAAATGTCTGCTGCTATCAATATGTAAATAACCCAGACAGACAGTTCTGGATCACACAGATGACTGTGGTGTTCAGTGGATATAAATAACAAGGAACTATTACCTCTTGGAAAAGCTGTTTTGGTAAATTCAAGTCTAAGCATGAAGCAAGAGAAACATAAATTTTAGGCTTTTCCTGTCAAACATGTTGTCTCGTCCCACTAGTTTGAAAAAGAGCAGTTGTTTCCCTTAGAACATCATGAAAGCCTTGGGGAAAATTAAAATGGTGAGAGATTCAGTGTGTAAAATATACAGCACAGAACACCAGAGAAATCTCAGTCTGGGAATGAAGAATCACTCTTGTCACGAGCTGGCAGGAATTTTCTCCCTCGTTTACACCGAATTGAATTTGGGAGATTGATCGCTGTGCCTGCTAGGTGAGCCATCTACTGGCTGTTCAATGCAGCTCCCAACAGCTGACCACCTCCATCAACTCCAAGTGTTAATATGTTGAGGATATCTAATGCAGGAGGATGTGTGCCTAGTGGAGCAAGATGTTGTCAGTTAGTCTGTTGCTGGAAAATATAATTCAAAGAATTTTTGGAAGAAGAAATGCCAAGTTTCTAGTTAAACTTGATGAGTACCTCTGGCAAATTTGAGTAAGAAACTTTCTCTGGAGAGACTATAAAAATAACTGTTCAAGCCAAGTAAACAATGTATTCAATGTGGCAACTTTTGTCATTGTGTCAGCTCTGATTTTCACAGATTATGATGAATGCATAAGCAAAAAGCTAAAATAATACTAAAGGTTTGTAAGTGGGGGGGGGGGGGGGGGGGGGATGTTTCTAGGAGAGGACCTGAACTGGTAATATGAACAAAACTTATGAAGTTAAAGCACATTATACCTCCAAGGCTTCTTCTGAAGGTGGCTGCTAGAGCATTCTCAATCTGCTTACTTAATTTATTTAACATCTAGCATGAAGAAACCTGGAACAGCCTAAGACTCCCATCACCATGAAGCTACGAAAGCACCGAGGGCCACACATGTAATTGTTCTCCCATGCCTGACATAGTTGCTGCTGCCATCCTGTGCTTAAGTCCTGCATGTTGGCAGCCCTTCTAGCTGCATTCTAGCTGCAGCTTTATCTGAGATGTATCTGTATGAAACTCCCTGACTGTGCTGCAGCTGGAAAAGGGGAGTCTCCTCTCATATGGAAAAACAAGGTCTTCTCATATATATATATATATATATATATATATATATATATATATGTCTGAGAAACTGCTCTACAAGTGTGAGGAAGGACTAATTCTGCCTTTCCAACCTGTAGGAAATCCAGGCAGGTCCTTCTTTAGGTGGCTCAAACACAGCATGCTATTGTGTAGTGCTGCTCTTGTTCTTGGCCTCACTTACTGGAGGTTATCCAGCAGGGAAGGAAGGCCGTCTGGGAAGTGAACTGCAGTAATGGAGGCTGGAGCATGACCTGTGTATAGGTAAGTAGACTAGCAGCATTGTTTGTTGTGTTGCATAGTAGGAACTTGCTTTAAAGGGAGAGGCTGAAGCACAGAAGGATAATTCCCATGATAGACTGAGTGCTGTAGATCAGTTTGGAAGCAGCAAATATGGGAAACGTATTCTCTCTTATGTAAACAAGCTTTTTTCTCTAAAGCCTTGGACCTGTCTTAAGTGGGTGAGCTCATGTGCAGCTGAGTAGACTTTAGTTATCTTCCTATGGATCAGTCTGACAAGTTGCCATAGATGCTTCAGATAACTTAGAAAACCTGTAACCATTACTACACCCTGCCTTGTGTGCCTCCATGGTCCACTGGAGCCCTTATAGCTGGATACGAGTTAAAGCAGCTTCCAGGCTACTTTAATATATTTTGGGACTAAGCCAGGAGAGGCAAAGCCCAAGGCATACCTCGGGCTCTGTGCTGAGGCCCTTGTTGCCACAGGGATATATTTCTTCTGCCATACAAAGTACATGGTGTGCATGCAGTAGCTCCTGGTCACACTTTGCATCGTGCTTTTAAACAGACCTAGTCAGCCCAGCCTTGTTTCCTAGGTAGGCTTTTTTCCCCTGTCCTTTAGAGATTTTTCTCTTGTATTAGGGATTTAAAATCTGTAATCTCCAGCATTTTTTGCCCTGGAAGGCAAAGAGGGACACAGCTGTGTATCTGAACAGTCCCATGCTCCCTGTGTGATGGCACTCACTTCCATCTGCTGAGGTGGGGTGTATGCTGAGGTGCCTGACTCCAGGCCTGGGAGGGATAAACACCACTGTTCCCAGACTAGGAGGGGCTGAGATGCTTGAGAGGACGTGAGTTGTCTGAACAACCCTGTTTCAAAAGTACAGCCTGGCAGCTGAGGATGAACAAGACTGCTTCGTCCCTGAGGTGAGGCATCAGGCACAGCTGTGCAGGTGAAACCCCCCTGAAGTCTGCAGTGAAGTTCTCAGCGATGCTGGCGGCAGCTGGATTTGAGCCATGAGACACAAAGAGCAGATTCTGTATGGCAGTTGACAGAGTTAATAAAAGAGAATCATGTAGATGAAACTGGTGGGTGTTCAATGCACTCAAAGGAAGTAGTATAATTTCCCTATCAAAACAATACCACTATAAGCACCAGAGACCTACCCTAACATAAACCTATGCTTAGCAGTTTGATCAGAAACCTGAAAAGTATCTTGAAAAGAGCCAAATCTGAGCTCAGAGACTGAAATACAACATTCTATACATTCCAAGTAATGGAATAATCACTAGCATATTAACAATTAAGTAGCAGTTCAGTTACAGAACATATGAGAAGTGCTGTAGCCTTTGCTGTACTAAAGGGTTTATTTGTAGTCTGTTGCTTGCATTGAAATGACATGTTACAGAAAGATGAAGGGAGTGTGTCAAAGCCCATTTGAAAAGTCACTTCTTCTAAACAAGGCCGTCTGCTTTCATCCCTCTCTGCATTATCAGCTGAACTGCTGGCACCAGGTATTCAAGGAATTTCAGAGGGAAGCACAGTATTTCCTTGTCACTGTGATAGGTTTGACAGAGCATTTGGACAATACAGCTAGCATCCTGTCACACAAATTGATATCTTGGGAAAGCAACAGGCTTTAAAAACAATACTCCGTTTTCCCCAGGACTGGGATATTCAGTGATGATTTTTTTAGTGATGATGAATCACTCACTTTCATCCTTTAAATGTGTTCAGAGAACTGGAGGTTGGGATGCTTCTGCTACAGACTTCCTGGGTTTGTAATTAAAGTGCCCACCTCCACTCTTGTTTCTTCCCATATACCTGCATCTCAGGGAAGAGCTTTTCGCTGCTAGAGATTGAGCTACTCCCCAGGCTGCTGTGCATCTCAGAGGCAATTAATCATGTTTGCAAAGGCTATTGTTTATGTGGCCTGTGGTTAGTGGGCACGGCCTCAGATGAGATCCTGGGATTTACCAAAGGGGCAGGTTTGGCACTGGTGACTGGAGACAAGACAAAGAGAAACACCAGCTGCTGTGCCAAGTGATGTGGGCACCCTTCCTTCAGAGCACTGGCATGCAGCCAGCAGCCCAGCACGGTCTTTGAAGTATCAAGCTGCTGACAGTGCTGTTTAAGATCAGAAAGCAGGCATCCTATTTATGCTTGGTGCTTGAGAAAGGGAATGTTATCAAGCTCAAGTCTCGGGAATGCAGGCCCACAAAGGACCACCCCACTCCCTGCAGAGTGGCCAAGCAACCAAAGTCCCGCTGCTCTTTCTAAATGAAATCTCTGAGCTTCCCCTATGAGGTACAGTCCAGAGCCCATTTTTGTTAAACCTAAACAATTACCCCTCCAGTCACATGCTCTAAACACACAAACCCTAAATGGAAATGGAAGGTATTTCCGAGCACAACACAGTGCTGTGTTTTCTACCATATATTTAAAAGGCAGTGGCATGCTGCTGTGAAAAACCATTACATGCAATTTGTGTATCCTTTTATAAAATCCCTCCATGTATTTTGGGATTGAAGTTATACGAGTAAGACTGAAAATTATGGTCCTATCTATTATCTTCCTTATTTTTAATGACCTCTCACCATCCCACTGCATGCTGTTTCTCAGTAATATAGCACAAAGTGTTGGACACATATGGACTTTGGGCTTCTGCACTTCAATGGCATCCTGAATGAACTCAAAGGACCCTCAAAACAGTGCCCTGACTTTGTTTATCCCAGACAGACATGCACAGTCCTCAGTTCTGATAGTTTTTTCTCTCTTCCACTGCCTTTTCCCAAGAAACAGCTTGCAAACCACTCCGAACTCTGTCAAACTCTGCCCATTTTTATTTCCAAGTCAGAAATGTGTGTCCTAGAAAAGACCACTTCAATGACAGCCCAAAGCTTTCAAACTGCATCAGTCTTTCTGTCACTTTGCCCAAGGAAGTGACACTTTAGAGAGAGCAAAATGGTTTCTCACTACTTGGAAATCAGAGCTAATTTTTCCCAATCTTTTCTTCACATGATTATCTTTTAGGGAGAGGCTAATTATGGACAAGTTGTGGGAAAATATTTCTAGGCAATTATTAGGATGCATGCAAAGAGTTGTACCGCAATTATCTCCCCTTAGAGTAGTCAGGTGCAAATAACAATATTTCAAGGCTCCCAATATGAATGAAGTAGGCCCCTGAGTTGCTTCAAGAACTTGTTCTCCTATGTGTAGAGGGAACAACATTAATTTCTCTGTGCTGTTTTGGAGGAATACTGCATAGCAAAGGGCTTCTTTCTCTGCTCATTTACTATACAGGGTCAGGTTTCCTGATGATTTCAAAGAAAGCACCCAACCTGGCAGGACCAAGCCTGCCACCCTGTACCTGCTCAGGCCCTTTACCCTATGCTGTGCAAAGATTCAAACCAGAGACTTTCCCAGATATCACTGACATTAAAAGGAGGAAGCAAAAGGTGTAACTCTGTCTGAGTCTTTGATAAGATGATTAATTTAATTTAAAACCGTACACTTTGCTCATTTAACTATTTAACTTTTTTTTTTTTTTTAAGGAAATATAAACCAACACTGTAATTGTACCTTGGCCTGTGGGAATAATATCCCAGAAATAAGGTCTCTACTGAAAGTCTAGTAGCTTATGATCTCTGCGGGGCTGCTTCTTTCACGGCAAGACCTATAATTAGCCATCCATTATGGTATTGAGCAGTGATCCTGAGGAAGCCTATATTTTCCCCCCAAGAACCCTACACAGACATGCCAGAGAGCAGCTAAGGAATGCTCTGGAGTTCACCCTCCTTCTCAACACAGGCATCTCAGGGAGACCCTCCCTGGTACCCCTTTGCCAGGCTCTTCAGCAGGGACACCCTGTGGGCACCTCAGTGCTCTCAGGTGTCTGGTACTTGGCTCACACTGTGAACACTGGGGTTGCTACAATCTGGGTCCTAAAGCCATGGTGCTGTTATCTGAGCTGCTCTCCCACCTTCTTTTTCCTTTGGGATGAGCAAAGACAGCAGCTTTCTGGTTAGGAAAGATGGAAAGCACTAAACCATCCTTTCCTCAGCCTTTGGAGCAAACTTGGCTGCTTTGGAGTTGGAGATGGCTGAGTGGTGCTGCTACAGGTCTAGCAGTCTGTGCCTCCAGGCAGCAAATGCTTTCCTAGCATGGCTGGAGGGCATAAGCACATACTTCCAGCGTATTTTACTGGCCAAATTGAGGAGGGATTAAACGGTGCATACAAAGAAGGCCTGGCTGAATGATTTTCCCCGTGATTTTGGGAAAGATTTTTTGCTCCCTTTAAAATAAATAAGCAATTTTATCAGGTAAAATGCTACAAACATGTAAACTGTTTCACACAGCAAATCCTACATTTGAATTGCTTTGTATTTTCCAAAGCAGTTTGCCAGTATTACTGTCTAAAACTCTTTCTGAATTAGAACTGAATGTATAAATTGTTTTAGTTACTTAGAAACAGTGTTAGCAGGTTTTGAGTGTGTGTGTATGTGAGGAAATAACTGGCTGAAAAACTCCTTTCTATGTGTAATCTTTGTTAACATTAATGCAAACCCCTCTGCAAAAGTGGCCTGGAGAACTCTGGTGATGGACACAGGGCTGAGGACACCAGTCCTCGTCTTGACACATTTAAAGCACTGAGACCAATGTACAGACAGTCCCCAGATGTGCCAGACTTCACCCCTCACAGAGCTTCCTCTGAACTGACAGCCATCTTAAGCCTGTATTTAGAAAAGATATTGAATTCCTACTGTGAAAGCTCCAGACTGACTTCTGATGGTGATTGCCAAGATGGGCTCTCCAAGGCTCAGCAGCCCTGGGAACACTGTTTCATGGCAGCTGTTCTGTTATTACCTTCTAGCACTGTGTGCAAGGCAAAGCAAACAATGTTTTTACAAGCACTTCATTACTACAGATCAATGCCATCATACACTCAAATTTGCTTTTCATGGATTCAGTGCAATGGGCACAAAGATGGTTTCTCTAAAGTACCAAAAATCCGTGATCAAGAGCATGAAGGAATGCAAGAGAGGTAGATTTTTAAATGTGATTACTTCTCACAAGCAATATTGTACATTGATCCTCACCAGCCTACTGCCACTGTGAGAAACAAATCCATTACCTGCCTCAGATGTAGATACACTTTGTCATGTGTCTTTAATAAAGAAATGGATCCAGAGAGAAGTGAGATTTGACTTAAAGAACAGGCCCTGTTTTTCTGAAATTCCAGATGATAACACTAAGTTGAAGGTTTGAACTAAATGTTAGTGTAAATCTCTAGGCACTGCAATAGGTCAGGCTTGAAAAAAAGCAGTTTATGTTACCAGAGAGATGCCATTTCTTTATCTAGCAATTTTATCTGTTGAAGTATACCTCATATTACTCATTCAGCAATGTCAAGGACTGATCTTCTTCCAGGCATCTTTGGAAACATGAGGGTAATTTTCACAAGGCATAGGAAATTTATAATTTTTAAAAAATGGAATGATCTTTTTGGACATTCAATGTTACTGGTTCTCACACTCAAGAAACCCCTACTTTGATCTTATATTGTAGCCAAATGTTTATGTTCTGTTCTGTGATTTTCACAGGAGTTTATCAGGTGTTAATAACCAGTTCATATCTGTGATAATAAATTACCTACATAATTTTGAAACCCTACTAGGGTGCTGCAAAGTGATCATATTGACATTCAAGATAGGAATCCACTATATGCAGTGGCAAATGTAAAAGTTGTATTTACTGGGGTAGCTGGGAACACGCATGAAAGCAAAGGAGAAGAAATGTATGATATTCTTGGGGAAAAGGAAGTTGTCTAAAGACCAGACAGTGGATCAGAAGCTTTCTGGATCTGTTAACTAAGCAGTTCTTCTTGTTGCTGGCCTCAACAAAGGCTCAATGCAGCTGCCCATGTACGCGGGGTGGTGGCACCTGAGATGTCCTGTGGAGTGTGCCTGACCCCAGTGTGCCACTTCAAAAGGCAGTGGGTCCTCTCAAGGTCCTGTATCAGGCCTGCCAAGCTCACATGGACATCTTACCTAGCACAGCTTAAAAGGCAGTAGGCACACGTAGGCAGGAAAATGAATACAGCTCTTCAGAGGATCTTGTACTCATTTAAAATCACAGGCAGAAAAAAACAACACTAAAAGATCTCATCTTTGAGACCACATAAAAGAAAGTTGCAGGGTGATTTTCTGATTTCAGGTTATTATGGTAACCTGTTGTCTTCTGGGGAAAGAAGACAGATACAAACGTCCAGTGCCTGGTACCTGTTATGAATAAAAAGTTACCTATTTTTGTTTAAGGTTACAGAGCTAAAACCGGTTGGACTAGTTGCTGTTAAATTAGTTTCATTGTTAAGAGTTCTTCTTTAATTGCCTGTCAATGGTTGGTGATTTAGCCATTGTCCTCCCAATGCTTGCCCCGGAGCTACACCTGGACACGCAGCCCAGGAGAACAGGAGTGGCCTGAGACCACGTATGCAGATGAGGAATGCACTGCTCCAAAATTTTCCCGTTTTCTAGGAAAACCCCTAAAACCAACGAACCAATATAGAATTAGGGGACCCTAGGTGATGTCTAAGGATGGGCGTGAAGTCCAGTGCCTGCTTGGTCCTTTTTGCTTCACACCCTGACCTAAAAGGATGTTCACTAAGGAGGGCACCCGAAGTGTTGGACCGAAAAGGAGGAATCTGCGAATCTCCCGTGAGGATGCAGTCCCCAGCTCTGCCTGCAGACCAGCGGACAGAGCTGCATCACCCTCCTCCTCCGTGCCACTCTTGGGGACAGCGGCGGCGTGGGCGCGACCCGCCGATTTCTCCCCACCTGAGCTGAATCTCTTTAATAAAGGCATTAAAAAGGAGAAAGATCTCCTGCCCTATTTATCTCAGTACCCATGCAATCATTTATTTCTACATGATCTGAGAGCAAAAATACTATTTTTCTACTTACTTCATACACTTGCATGTCATTAGAAAAAAGAATCATGTCATGTGAAGATTGCCATACAGAGTCAAACCAGCTGTGTTTTTACCTATAAACAGAACATACCTGTACAGGGGCTATATGGTATAATAAGTAAAAGCCATCAAAGGCACTGTTCCTCTGACTTTGAAGCAGGCCTGCGTTTTGAGGGCAGGATCAAAAATCTGGGGCCTCACACAGTAGATTTGTTGGATGAAAGGGGCCAGGCTGAAGAGGTAAAGAAAAATCCCCAAACACCTCATTTTCTTGAACAAATGGAGCCTGTTAAGTGTAAGTACAGTGACTGTAGCTTCCCAGAGCTCTCCAGCTCCTCCTGAGAACATCCTTATCAAAACCTTTTCGCGATGATGGCTGTGATTAGCATACAAGTAGCATGAGGCAGAAAGAAGATGAGGTGCAGAAATGTAGTTGTGCAGACAATCTCAGCTGCGCACTGACCAACGCTGCATTTGGGGTTCTCTGATTGAAATCTTCAGGGAGTTCCATGTTCAATCACTTTGTTTTGAACAAAAACTACGGCTTGTTCACACTGTTTCTCACTCCCTTCTTAATTGTTAGAAATTAATACCCTTGACACGCTCTTAAACCACACTGTTTGGCAACTATTTTACAGTGTAGGCAAACATTTGAGCTTAGTGCTAAATATGCGGGTGCTGTACATACACAAATAAAGACTGTCTCTTTCTCAGAGATCTTACAGTCTGAAAGATGAAAGATGAAAGAGTGCTTGGAAAGATGAGTAACTGGGGGGATTGTGGGAGGAGTTCACCTCAGTTAAAATATAAAAACCTGGATAACATTCAAAGAATGTACAGATTTTGTTCCTGGAAGTGTGCATTTTTTTATGTATAACAGTTTTGTAATTAAGAAAAAAGCTGAAACTGTTGACATTTTCTTGTGCCTGGTTTTGCTAGTACTGAGTTAGCATGTTGCTGCTAATTCTCCTGACACCCCCAAGCCATCCTGCTACAGTCTTCCTCTGCACAAAGCTCAACGCTCTCGTTCAAACCACTGGCCCTGCTTGGGCTTGGACCTTGAGAGGGGCTAGATTTGGAGACCAGATGTCTCTTGTATATGATGGATAACTTTACATTGAAATACAAGAAATTTTTAGCCTTTTTTACTTGCATATAATTAGGAAGGTTATGAGTCACAAAGTAAACAGAAATAAATGTGATGCAATCAGCATGTGCAATTCCATTATTTAATTTTGCAAACATTTCTTCAAACCAAACCTATCTATCTTCAGACATGGGTTAAACACAGGGACCCCCAGATACAAGGGTACTGAGCTGCTCTCTCCTTGAGAAGGAGTAGCTGGGGCACAGCAGCAGGGTGCTCAGCACTGCCCAGGACCCTTGCTTGTAGCTGTCTCCAGGTTTCTAGACATTCAGTTTTTTTGCTCCTGGAGATGGAGAGACTTGTCATTAGGTAGCACTTTTCATGGTACAGCTTTGGTGCAGTAGATATCCATGGGTTGTAATTTCTTCATATGTCACCTTTCATGTGACACTTGCATCCACAATGAAAGAAGAAAGAGTAATTCTTTTTTCATTCTTATTTTGGTTTAGTACACATCAGATGGTGCCTCTCTTGGTTTTTGGGATCACACCAGGATAGCTTGTTCCTCAAACAATGTTTGACATCAAACTTAACTGCAGATCACAGAGATGACAGAGATCATTTTGCTTTTGCAGTGTCAGAAGAGTTCGGATAGTGATGGGAATGATGTAGCTGCAGCTTTTTTTTAAATCTAACAAAGTGCTAGCAGGATGCCCCATGCGTATGAAACAGGCAATCCCTGGCACAAGGATGTTGTGTGTCTGTTGTAAAGGCAAAGGCTGACATCGCCTTGTGAATCCAAGTGACACACTTGGAGCCATCCACATTTTGATTTCAAGCCAGTGAAAACCAGATTTTCTTTTTGCTAGAGTTGCTGAAAGGTTGGTGAAGTAGAAGGCAGCTAGCGCCAAGGTAGAACTATGCATGTTTCTTGTCTTCAAGTGATGCATTCCAGAGTTCTTCATTTAATCATCCAGAGATAAATAAGCTACTACTTATTAAAAACTAATTATGTTTTAAGCAGCCCAGCTAAAAGATAATCTCTGTTACAGAATTCCTAGTGGCAAAACATCCAGGATTTTTTACATGTAAAATCATGAAACTGTTATGATGCTTTTGAAGTTTTAACACACTCATGCATTTGCTTGAAAACTACTATGGAAGCAGTAAACACTCTTGTTTGGATCTGATTCTTCAAGGTGCAATACAGGCAGCTCTTCACTCAACTTCATGGGCTCGGTTCTCACAAGTCTGACATAGCTGATAATATTTTTGAACTGTATGTTTGACAATCAATGCAATAAAAAAAAAAAAAAAAAAAGGATCTGTGGTCTTAGCATTGATTAGTCTCCTCACCAAAAATTACATTCCCAGTTAGAATACTGAAGAGGCTTAACAAAGACACTTTGAAGGGAAAGAAACTCCAACACAATGCCTTTTTCTTTTGCTTCTCTAATTGCTGCAGATGTTGTGCAGTTGCACCTATGAAAAGTTAAATATTACATCTCTGTAACATTTTTGATCTTCATTAATTATAGCTCAGAAAACCTTACAAAAAGCAGCCTGCCTCTTTAATACAAATAAGATTAATTGCATGGGTGTTCAGAAAATGAGCCACCAGTAGTTAAACAAAAAATGTTTGTCTTTAAGCAGCCCTTGAATGATTTTTTTTTTTTTTGAAACTGTTACAGGAAGTGAAGAGGCTGCCAAATTGCTATGCCCGTGAGCCCCACTCTCATTATCAGCCTAAACGAATGCACACACCCCATCACTTTCATCCTCTTCCAGGTCCAAGAAAAAGAAAAAAGAAGGCAAAAAAACCCAACCAACCTTCCACACAAAGAGGTGTCTCTGAAGTCTGGAATGCACCCTGGCTGTTTGAAGACAAGATTTATACCTGACACCCTCCTTTAAGCTCGTTGTTGAGACTCGCCTGCGTTCAAATCAACCGCAGACTGGCTGCTGCAGGTACCTCATCGTACAACAACCACATCATCCAAGATAAATGCACCAGGAATTGCTATCACTTTGAGGTGAAAAAAAAATAAATGGGTGGAGGGGAGCAGAAATCAAACCTCTGATGCAGGTAGTGGGTGGAGGAAAAGACAGACGGACGTGAAGGACTGTGTAAGGGTGTGACCAGGGAAGAAGTCAGCAACAGCCGCCAGCCTGCGGCGTGGAGCGCAAGGATGAAATGGCTCTGGCTGCCTGTGTGGGCACCTGTGTTTTGGCCCAGCCTCTCCTTGCCTTTGGCAGCCAGGCTGAGGGACCAGGCATTGGGCGGGATCCTTAAGCCACCCCAGTGTCAGGGAAGAGGTAACCACTCGCGTGCTTGTGAAGGACTGGAAGGAGCTTTTTGACTTGGTGGGAGACAATGAGAAGGACTGTTGCCATCAATTCATGTCATTCCCATGTTTTCTGAGGCAAGCCTGATTTCCTCATTTTAGGATCCTGTCCCTAAGTAAGCTGTGGTTAGCTACTTTAATTCAGCTTCTTAAATTTCTCTGGAGGAAAACTCTTGGTAGTAAGGACTTAATTTTACACTGGATCAGTCTGGTGGGAGGCAAAGCCATAGAGCACTGAGATAGGTGAAGCAAACAATAGGAGAGACAGAAGAGTGTGCTCAGGACAGTGTCAGGGTGTAGAGAAATACAGCTGAACCTCCTAGAGCTCAGGCTGCTGAAACTCTAGGATTGGCAGGAGTTGCGCTGGTTGTTGAAGGCTTTGAAGCGATGCAGGCAGAAAATGTCTGTCATAATGAGAGAATAACATTTGGCAATTGGCAGAGATACTTATTGCCTATATCATACCATTGCTCAAAGGCCCAATAAAAGTTAGGGTGTAAGGATGCAATTTGCGGTGTAGAACCAGCGAAGGAGCATTTTCCAGGGTGAAGAATTACCATGGCATTTGCAATAATGCCCCATTAATCCAGGGCATTCAAAAATGGTTTTGAGAAGATATTCTGAAATTAAACTGATAGAGAAAAGAAGGCAGAAAAGATGACAGCATAGGTAGTTAATGCAAAACTTTAGAGTTAGAAAAACGTGCCCTTCTGAAGCATTTCATAATGCCTATCTTGGATCCAGAAATTGGAAAGCAATACGGGATTAGCAAATCTAAGGTTCCTACACAGGTTTGACCTGCTGTTGGGCAGGACCCATCAACATGTTCTGGATTTAACCCAACAGAAAGATCTTTGTTTGGTTTTCTGGTTCTCCTTTGTCAAGCAGTTAAGTCTCAGGGCTTTACAGGGCTTCTTCCAAAACTTATGGGCTGACAGGGATGTTTGAGATCTGGGAAAAAGAAGCTGGTTTAATCCATTTCAGTTACAGACCACTTTCTATATTTAGGATTTTAAATTATGTTTCATTAAGAATGCAAATTATGAGCATTTCTAGGACTCCAGGTACGTGCATGTCCCAGCTAGCACATAAGTCTCATGCCACTACAAATCTGAATAAGGCAGGTTAAGTTTGCAGCAGAATTAAAATAGGCAAAAGGGAGGGAAGGAAGAGAGTTTGAACAACACATTCAACATTTGCCAACTTGGGTGGGAGGAAAAACATCTACACTAGCACTGAATTGACACAACTGCATATGAAGCTGCAGCATCAATCTCAGCTTGGTCACAGGTATCCTGTTCTATTTTTTGGAATTGAAAAACTTACCATTTATAATTATTTTTTAGATTTTTTGGGGGGGGGTTGTAATTTTATTTTGTTTTTCTCTCAGGGGATGATATCTTCTACCTGGTAACAGCAAGATTCTCAGAGAAATCTGTTTCATCAACCCATGATCAATGTATTTAAGAATGGAGCATGGCTCCGATGCAGCAATCAGGGGAAATGTTGCAGACACTTAGCCTGGAGCCTCCATAATTTGTGACACCAAGCTTCTGAGGAAATAGCATTCAGTATTTCATTCTGACATTTCAGCTCTTGACAGCACTACAGAATGCTGCTTGAACCTAAAGTTAAATGCAATAAACTGTGCACAGCTTTGCCGAAAAGAAAAAACAAACAACAAAACCAAAACCATGAGCAAGGCCAGTTCAGATTGCCATCACAGGGAGCCTCAGGAGTGGGAAACAGAAATACTTGGCTCTAAGCAGCTACTTCACTGCTGCCTGCCTATTAAAAATAACAGAATTTTCAAGAAACAGTTACAGGCACTATCACGGCCTTCTGGCCTAAACACGAAATCATAAAACCATTTAGGTTGAAAAAGAACTTTAAGATCATCGAATCCAACTTTGAACCCAGCACTGCCAAGTCCACAACCATGTAGAATCATTGCATTCTTCCTTCCCAGAAGCATCTTCAGCGTCTCCCAAAACAAGTTGTAACAAACAGTGATAAAAGACCATCAGAAGATGCAAATATGAAGATGGATGACAAACTTGTACATTAACTGAGATTGTTCACACAATTGTTTGTGATTAACTACTTGGCCAGGGTATAAATGTATTTTGTATTTGTACACAATGTGCATCTGTTGCTGGTGTTGAACAGCTCTTACTGCAATAAAATGCTAAAAAGGTTCCAGGAAACTTTTGTATACTGGTAACCACTGGAACTTTTAAAATGTCTTCTGAGCCAATGAAAAATGGGAATACTTATTTATATGTTATATGTACATATATGTATGCAGAACTACATGGTAGATCCATAGACACGTTTTAGATAGCTCAAGATAGATTTCTGCAGGCTATGAAATTTTGTTGGTACTTTCTCCCTCCTTTGTGTCTCTGATCTAATAATTTTACAGCTCTGAAAATATAACTTCAAAGTTTGGTGCTCGTTATGTTATTAAAGAATGGGAGCACCAGCAATGAATTAGACAGCAATTGCCCTGGATTCACCAGCAATTCCTTCTCCACCCCCAGAGAGATGCAATCTTTCTCCCTGTACTCCAAGCATTTGCTGGCTTTGTCCTCATTTGGTCCTTTGCCTCTTTATTAACTCAGTTTTCCCTTACCACACATGCTTTGTGGGGCCAATGGCTCCTTTTTAATGCTGTGTGGCTCCTCTGGCTGCCATTCCCCACTCCACTCTAGCTTGAGCAGCACCTCAGTGGAAACAGCAGGTATCCCTTCCCCCTGCCAGCACCCTGTGCTGTTCTCACAGCCACTGCTCATGTCCCTGCTGCTCTTCACACTCTTGGAAGCCCAAACAGGAATTGAGCATCCTCTCCTACAACCCTCATGTTTGCTTCAACCCCGACCCTCTGTTCTACCTGCTCCCTTCATGCACCTGTTCTCCACAGCCATTCAACTCCCCATGGAAAGAAGGTGCTGGACAGAAATCCCAGGAAACTCACTCTCACCTGCTTGGTGCCTATTGCTAGCAGGGCAATGTGGCACCACGTGTCATCAGCCTCTGCCTGCAAAGGGGTGGGCAATGCAAGATCATCTTGCAAATTGAAATATAGCAGCAGTCATGTTTATGACTTGAGAGGGCTGTGAGAAGAGCCTCTTCCTGCCTCCTGGCACACCTGTTTCTCTCCAGGAGTTGAGGACAGCCTGCCTGATTTAGAGTCTCTTGGAGTCCCCTAGGCTCTGGTCTGGGGCAGCTCTTAGAGATGGCTTAGTCTGACTAATTGTGTTGCTCTGTGTAAGCAGTGGAAAAGTCATATTTGTAGTGGTAGCAATGTATTCTATAGTAAAACCCTGTAATTTAAAATTATTTTTTCCATTATTATTTGCTTGAAATAAAAAAAAAGGGTTATAGAAACATAATTTCTAGAATATAAAACTATCAAGTGAACAACAGCAGCTGAAGAACTACATTTCTTTTACAGCTTGTCTGAAGTGTCACATTGCAGGGACCTGAGGGCATGTTAAAGTGAAGAGCTTTAAAACAGCGAACAACGAAATCTAATTCTTCTCCAAAAAAGGCAAACAGGAAACTTGTTTAAAGGACAAAGCTTTTGGTGCATAGCAAGTGCTTGTGTTCACATGTGTGCTCAGGTTGCTTTCAGAGTCTGTTTTTTCGGCTGTCTTGGCTCTGTCTCCAAAAGACATCTATAAAAACTCATGTATGTGCGTAAGTGCCAAATGTGTACACAGCATCTCAGTCACTTTGACAGTAAGCGACAGTTAATTCAAACCATGCATTACAGAGAGCTCATCCTTTCATGATAAATGGTGGTATTGATAGATGAGTTATTTTTACATTGAGCTTAATTATATCAAATCTCAGGCCACAAGTGTGCAGCAGAAAGGGTAGCATTTTTCCTTTGTTACTAATAAGCTGTGTTTGTTATTTTTCTTCTGCACTATTCACATGTAATTAAAAGTGACCCAAACCCACATAAATTATATGCCAATTAAAACCCTTTCATCTTTGTTGCTGTGTCATGACATACTAGATATACAAATCTGTTTAAAAAATTAAAAATAAAATAAAAAACCAACAAAACCCCCTGCCATAAGACTGCCCTGTCTCTTAGCACCTTATGGTGACATAAGTTTAAAGCCTTGAGGAAACAATGACTGAGTTTGCCTGTCTGCATGGAATCAGTTCTGTACATTTTTCTTGCCCAGATTGTTACATATATAAAGCTCCTCACCTGGATCCCTGATGTCCTGTTTATTTCTCACACATGTATTCTTCTTGTAGGAAGAACTCAAAGCTGTATACAGAGATATAAAACAGTTCTCCCTAATTTATATGCCCAATAAAACAAACTTCTCCAAGTGGGAATAGCTTTAAATTTAAAACATAAAGATTGAATTGTGCTGTTCCCGCTCCCAAAGCGGCATCAGCAGCTGGCTGAAGTCAGCATGCCTCCTAACAGAAAGGTCTATTAGCTCAGTCAGCAGTTTCTCCACCAAAACCAATTAGTTTACAATACAAATGTCAGTGTTCAGAAAACACTATACTTACTGTAGAACATTTAAACTTCAAAGCCACTCAAAAGCCTGGAAATACAAACCTAAGATGACCACATTGGTACCACCTATTAACCCTTCACTGAAGTTGCCCTGCAACATCTTTCTCCTAAATCTATGCTGTGTTCTCTGCTTGCACTCCGAATAATTGTTCATTAACAGATTAAAATGTATTTATATAACTTTAATAAGGACTAAAGGCTTGATTACAGGGTATAGTTAGCACATTTCAGAGGAGTATATGGTTTCCACAGATCAATTTATTGGTGCAGATGTATGACACACTTTGAGTAAAATGGGACGAAATCAAATACTCCCTCTGTTTAATTTGGAACAGGGAGCTGAGTTTCCAACACCTGCATCTCAAGAGAGTGCCAAAGCTATGGGGTTAGTGGATATTTGCAGGAGGGCTACTTTGTGGTTTTGGTTTTTTTTAAACTGGGTGTATTTACCTAAACTTTAAGTGGATTCCAAAGCAAATGGTCTTTGTGTGTCCATGAAGCAATTTCCCGCACATTTCCACAGCTTAATTGTGCACCCCCAGCCCCTTTCCCCTAGGGACCCCAGAGGTTTCATGGTGCACTACAGCATGGGACAAGGGTGCCTTGTGTGCCACTGACAAATGCACATGGCAGCAATGTCTTTGCAAATGTCCCAGTGAGAAGAGCTTCATCTGGAGCTGGCTATTGTCCACAAGACACTGAAAATCAGAAATCATTCTTCATGCTTGGTAGTGTTCCTGGAGCTATTTGCCTCTTAGCTGTCTTTGACTTTAAGTAGCCTGGACTAATGTCCAGCATTTTTCCCAAGAAAGTTTCCTACTTCACTGGGCATCAGGCCAGATTCACAGCAGGAACAGTGCCATAATGGACTCCCCAGCAGACACAGAAGGTGGCAGCATCCTTGTTACAGATAGAGTCTGAGAAGAGACATCTCAAAATAGAAATCTTCAAAATGCCTTGGTTGTGACCCTGGCAGGGCTTAGAAACCAGGCAAGGCTTTGCCATACAGTTCTCCAGACTCACCCCAAATTCCAGCCTATGGAACCTTTCCTACCACTGCTTCATATCTTTGCACTTAATACCCCCATCATCTACAAGGCAGCACAAGGCCAAACGCCTGGATCCACCTGCCAGGATCCTTCTTTGTTTGAACACAATTTTGGAAATCTTCCAAGTGGCTGGGAGCCAGCTGGGTGGGCTCCATAGAGAGGTAGCTGTTCAAGTCCCCTGGACAGGCAGCACGGCTACACAGGCTCTCTTGGGTTTGTCCAGCTCCCTCCTCTTGCAGCTTTTCTGTTTTGCATGAGACAGTTTTTGTCTCTTTTTCACTCTCTCACATGACTTCCAAACGTGGTGACTGGGGCACCACCTGGGTCAGGGTTTGGAAACTGGGCTACAGTTCTTACTCCGAGCTAAATTTAGATATATTATTACCCAGAGCCTACATCTTCACACACTTTGGCAGGTGTGCAGGGACACCCTAGCCACCATGTGGCAGTATTATTTTTCTTTTGCTCTCCAAATTGTCACTTATGCCTAGGAAGATGTAGCAGTTAAAAAAACAAAAGGAATAGACAGGCAGACACCTCTTTTGGAATGCACAAGAGCTGGGGCTGGGGACACTGCTGTGAGTAAAACGGCTGAAGTCTCTACAGGCTGAGAGACACATTGAGTCCAGATCTCCCACCTGAGCTCCCTGAGCATGTAACAGTGTGACTGACCATGCTCTGTGGGAAGACTTGACATGTGGCATGTGGGTCTGTTCATCCAGCACAGGCCAAGCCAGGTAAAGCATGTCCAGAAAGCACATGTTCAGGCACGCAAGGAACTCACAGGATACAAACGTGGGTGTTGAGGTATGTAGGTACCTCTGTGGTGAAGAGGAGGCAAGCAAGATTTCTTAGTATCTAAGTTTCAGACTTAGCATGTGAAGTGACTTGTCTGCTAGGCATCCAAGTTCCTCCTTGGGATTAAGTCCTTGAAGATGATCTAACAGAAAGTATCTGCTTCTCACCTCACAGTGCTGCCGAATCAAAGACTCAGAAAGTGGCTGTTATTCTATGCACTTTTCACACACCCAGCACTAATTGCTCTTTTGTGATTAAGAAAAAGTGGTTTTTTATCTATATATACAAAAAAGCATAAAAACTCTAGATGAAAAATATTGCAGAATTAAGCAGAATTGTTTATGAGTTTGCATCTGTTCTGCGAGAGTTGACATACCTATGAAGCTAAGCTAAGGTCTGTGTGCACCTCTTGTTAGATTAATCCATGTAGAATTGGTAATGGTAGGGAAAATACTAGAGAGCAGCTTCTGCATGTATTTCTGGGAAACTTGAGCTGTTAGCAATGTCTTTGCACTTGGCTTTGCAAGGGGAAAAGCAGATGTCTTTCACTCATTTTTCACTCATTTTGATTAAACTCATACGGTTTCAGCAGCTTGTGCAGCAACTGCACTTTTAAGTTTTAATCCTTCTCTGACATAGGCACAGGCAACAGCATATAAAAGTACATCAACATTTTGTTAAAATAAATGGCAAAACCACTGACAACATCAGGACTGAGGCAGCATCTCAAGTCTTCCCACTCAAATCTTTATGCCTGCTTAAACAAAGCTGTTTTAAAAGGCCCGAACAGAAAGTTCTGAAGAAACAAAACAAATCCTAGACATCATGCTTTCCTCTCATTTTCTTTCCTTCTGTGTTTTAGAATTCCAGAAGAAAAGGCTTGCATACAGAGAACTTTTTTTTTTTACTTTAGCTGCTAAACTCATGTATCATTCCACTGCTTTTGTCTTATTTTTTGTCCCATATATTTTAAGAAATAATTTTGTGATGCTTCTTATGAGCATCTCTAAAATTCTCCAGGGAGGCTTGCATAATTAGCAAGATCTTACTGAATTAATAAGCCAGAGCACTTTGGTAAAGGCATTAAAATAATGCCAAGGCTGTGCTGTGGATGTTGTGCCTAACTACAGTGTTTTGTTGAAAGCAAGCACTCCCTTCCAAAGCAGCCAGTGGCTCTAACAGCTGTAAGCCCATCACTTCGCAGTCACAGACTCTTGCAGCGATGCCATACAAAGCCTTTCGAGCCGCTACAAACCACAACAAGTTCAAAACCTGACTCATGTCTAGAACTTCAACTCTCTGTTGCTGGCTTAGTCACTGGCAGCAGCCCTGCATGCATCTGCTAATCCTGCGGTGTGCTCAGCACCGTTCCCTCCTGTGGGAAAGCCCTGGTTAGTCAGACTCGCAGCGAGGCAGGGTATTGTTAGATTTCTCTTACCATTGTTCTGCTTTGTTCTTCCTGCATTCTCATCTTAATGACGGTGCGAGCTGTTGGCCTTCCACACTTTCTTTGTGCCTATGTAAATTCAGTGTTTGATGCAGAAGAGGCGGAGACAATTTCTAAGTTAAGGGGGCAGGTGTGAGTGAAAGGAGCAACCCAACAGCCAAACTATTTGAAAAAGAAACCTTTAATGTCTCATCAGCTCAGCGCTAAAAAAAAAAGAAAAAAAAAAAAAAAAAGCCTTCATAACTTGCCTCGAAAACTGGAAAAACAGGGTGTCTAGCTATATTTTAAGACATTAATAACAACAAGATATTGCAGTTCCCTGACACATTTTGACTTTTGCACGGTGAAATGCTATCTTAAAACTAGGTCTGATTACAAAAATGTGAAACACGGTCAGTGACAAAGAAATTACAGACAGGTTTAGCCCAGGCTAAATTTTAGAACACAGCTGGAAAAATGGTTCTTTCCCTTTCTGAAGTGGACATTCTGACAAGGATATTTGCAATGTAACAACTTTACAGGACTGACCATGGTCTTCAGAGGTATTTAGTGCAGCCTTGGGATGTAACACCTCAATTAACAAAATAAGTTTCAGCAAAAAGTATTTTTTACCTGCAAGCAATGAATAGACACTTTTCCAGTCTGGGAGTCTCCTTTCCAGCACAGAAAACACAGTAAAGCAAGAACGAACACATCCTGTCATATGGGAACAGAGGACAGTACAAGCTGTCTAAACCTCCACAATTTATTTTTATTTCCCTGGTCCAGAAAAGGCTTTCAGGCCTGGAGTTAAAGCTTAAGAACATGAGTAGCTTACTTGCCTTTTGTGGGACAATGTGACTATTTGAAGTTGTGTGTGTGCTTATAAGCTCCACCATTGTAAGTTACAATTCACAGAAAACAGGCATATAAAGTTTCCTCACCACAAGCATCTTTACAGTCATCATGGAAATCTCAACAAGAAACCAAAAGTCAAATTTCTTATTGGATTTATTCCTTTTGCTGAAATAATCATTTTTTTTCCATGGCTGACTCATCGAGAAAATTTTTATGAAGTTAGTAGCAAATGCAAGCATCCTGCTCTTTGCCCCTTCAAAGCTATCACATAAAGATAACAGTGTTTTCTTTTAATCTTTTTTTTTCATTACTGAATATTATGCTTACAACAATCCTGCTTTGCTACAGATGGTTTCCTGTTGTTTCTGCCAAATGTGAAATAGCTATAAAACTTGAAAAGGTTCTGATGCTGTCACTGCATGAAAAATTACATCTACAAGGGAAAATTAAATAGGAGCCTTAGCCTTTAATTTCTTTAATCTTACTTAGTAAGTGAACTTTTTTACTCCCACCCCCAACTCAAAGCTTCCGATAACATGACCTGAAGGGAAAAACACAGCTATGTATTTTAGTCAGGTATAAAGTCTTCATTAACAAAAACAAAAAAAAAGAGGAAGGGGAAGTAGATAATTCTCATGTCCAGACCAACCAAACAGCCACCAACTCCAGCTGACAAGAGCAGTGCCTTTGGCTCAGTTTCATAAAATACATAAAGTCATTTCTGTAGGAAGACTGTGAAGTTCCTGTTTTCAGTGCTATAATAAGGAAATCTGTCACCTTAGCAGACAAATTACTAGAAAATGGCTCGTGCAATCCCAAGGGGACAGAGCCTTTGCTCCTTGCGAGGGCAAACCTCAGTGAACTGAACGACCGCTTTACTTGAACTCAAGAAAAGTATTAAGAAACAAAGAAAAATTGAATTTTATACATATGATGAAGAAAACTCATGATGCTCTGATGCTCTCTATAGGCATAGTTCAGTGTTAAATGGGTGAAGGGCTAGGAAAAAGGTATTTTACCAGCAAAGTAACTTAGTAAGGCACATAACTTACGAGTGGAATATCAATGGACAAGTAAGCTTCACAGCTCTCTCAAATTTCTGTCAGTGTTTGGCTGGCACCACATCCACAGACTCATTTTCTAGTAAAGAAAATCAGGGAGCATTTAACCACATCCTTCTACTAACAAGGTAAGACTGTGCTCACTGCCATGGATCTGCCTCTACAGGCACTGGGGGTAGAGGCAAAGAGAGTAAATATAAGAAATTGCTCTGTCATTTTGAGTGCATTTGTCTGCTGCTGTACATAGAAGGTCTGATATCTTAGAGCTCTGCAGCATGAGAAGAAAGTGTTCTGTATTACACCGGAGATTTGGCAAGCACCCATTTCTGCAGGAAAAAAAGACATTTAACTGTAATCTCACCCAACCAAGACATTAGACCTCAACTTTCCAGCTGCTCAGATCCCTAATGTTCATTCTAGGCTTTGGATCTGATACTCATTTGCTACAAGAGGAGTTTCGCTCTTGGTTAGAAAGAGAAGTTGGTGGAGTTTTAGGCTTTTCTAACCTGTGGTGCCTTTCTCTGCTGTGGAGGCTGCAGTTTAAAAGTGGAGGTAGAGGTGACATTGTGGGCAGGAGTGAGTGGAAAATATGTACAGTCATCAAGCTGCAAGCAGATGTCTCATCTACATGTGGACGTGCCTCTCCCATGTGCTGTACCCCCAAGGGCATCACTCACTGCCTCCTCAAAGTTGCTCCTGGTGTTTCCCCATGCATAGATATTTGCAGCAGAGATACCCATTTGTTTGTTTAGTCTGACTTCCACCAAAGCTAAATTAGAAACAGCATTATGCAAGCTCTGGGAGACCTGCACTATACTGGGCACACTCCTGTAGTTCAGCCCAGCTGTGGCTCCTTATTCATTGTGAAGATATCCATGTCTGGGAGAGCAGGAGTGCAAGGCACCTGTCAGGCTGACATGCTGGACCTGCTGCCTTCTCTGGGACACCCTGCATGGTGCCTGATTTTGTTGTCTGTGAAAACCACTGACTGATCACTTGAGCCAGGAAATCATTCACAGACAAGGACCCTTGATTTCTCTTTTGCAGTGTAGCCTGTGTACATGGGGATCTTGGAAGAAAATCAGAAATTGACAGGCAGGATGGATATCTGCTGACATGACTGGAGAGTCTCCTGTTGGCTTTATTGGCAAGTATATAAAGTCCCTTTGCATTAATTTTATCAGTTTGGGGGTTTCTTTTGGTTTTTTTCTAAATTTACTACCAGTCATATAATTTGGTCACCAGCTGAATTATTTGCACCTTTCGCGTCCAGTTAAATACCACAAAGTGGATTTTCTCACAACTGGTTAGAAACCATGATAAAAAACATAACCCTACCACATCAGAGATGTTCTTCATATACCATAAAATATTTGCATCGAGGTTTCCTTGTTGCTAGCCAGTGCCATCTGTTATCTGTTTTGGTCTGCTTATAAGAACTGGCAATTCTAGAAATTTGAGAGCAAGACAAGAACAATGGCTTTTTCCTTTGTATTTTACTCCCCAAAGAAACCAATTGGATCTACACATGCACAGAAAATATACCCCTCCAACTGGCAATATATTAGCACATGCTTTTTCTGTATGGAAAATTTAAAGAGACAAGACTCATCACAGGGAAGTATTTGAATTTAATGAAATAAATCTGTGCCCCACAATGCCTGGATACTCAGTTTTACTTTTGTCTCTCTTGGAGGGTGTTGACACTCAGACTTGGTGATGGAATAAATGGTGACAGCTGAGATAGTTACTGCCCTCAGCTGTGCGCTCTGTCCCTCTCTTGGAAATTATTACCCTCCTGCAGCTGGCAAAACTGGATGCTTCGTGAAACCAGCTTCAGACTGCCAGACTTCACGCCAGCCTCGGCTTACGCGGATCCGCCAGTCCATAAACTCCCGTGGCTTGGAGGTGAGCCCACAAGCCACTGAGCCATGCCTGCTGTGCAGGTGGTAAACACTCAGACAGAAAGGGGGTGGCCGGTCGAAGGTGCTGCTGCTTTGCTTGCCCTCCTGTCACGTACCGCTGTATGGGTGGCAGCCCACAGATCATTCTTTCCTATGTTTGTAAGTACAAATGTGTCTAACTCAGGGGACACATTGTCATAGCTACCCACCGAGAGAAGAAATGGCAAAATCCCGAGTGACAAAAAGAGAACATGCCCCCAGCCTTTCCATTTTTTGTGGACTCCAATTGGAAGACAAATGTTACTTAAGGGTGGTAATTTCAAGTTTTGCTTTGTTATAAGAGGTAAATTGAAGTCTCTAATGTTTGAGGATGTCTTCTGTTTCATAGTTCCTAACTAGAGCAGGCTATAAACCAGCACCAGGTATTTTAACAGACTGTCTATTTTAGCCTTTGATATCATCTGTTCCTCATATTTTTGCAGTTCCAGTGTTTCTCTTCCAAGATGTGTGATATAGATGTAGAGGGTCTTTTAGTTTTCTTCTTTTCAGTGACAGTTCTAAAGTTCCCAAGTTCTAAAAAGTTCTAAAAAGCCTCAATTTATCAGTAATTACTGTACAGATATTTTTATCTTTCCCTCCCTGATCCTTCTCCCAAGAAGTGGAGTGTTTATAGAGTTCCAAAAAAAAAAAAAAAAAAAAAAAAAAAGAAGAAGAAAAAAAAAAGGAACATGTCCTAGGAATGCATCCTTATAGCCTGGATAATTACAAATATCTAATCCTGAACTAATAAAATGGTTCTTGCTTCAATGAAATGCAAAATTCTGACACAATCTGCAAATAATTGTGTGCTGCTTAACTGGCACTTCAGTAGTTTTTGGTTGTGATATATCCAGAGAAAGAGATGGATGCACTGTCAGAATTAAAGCTCTCTCATTATTTGTCCATATGTTTCTGCTTTGGTCCCCAGCCTGTTATGTTGCTGTACAGAGGATAAGGCCTGGTCTTCATATGTATGTGGAGGTAGGGAAAAGGGTGAATTATTCCTGGGTTCCTTCTTACCAAAGAGCTGGTTTGGACTTGGATGAAGCTAAGTTTTGCAGCACCATATAATTCCTGGCTGCAAAGTCCAAAGAACCAGAGGCTCATTGACATGATCTTCAGGGGATGTGCATTCATCAGCACTTGCATAGCAGAGACAAAGACAGCAAGAAACTGGAAGTCATGGATCTTTCTATGCCAGACCCCAGTAAGGAGCAAGTATCTCACTGAAGGTTGGTTGGGAAAAGCTGGATGCTGAAGGATAGCATCAAGATTGACCTTAGACTTGAAGATCAAAAGGGCCTCTAGGTCCATTAACATTCAGGATGCTGCAAGTATAATCAAACTGAATTTTCTGAACTCTTTTGCTTTTTCTCTCCAGTTCACCCATAGTCATTGATTGTATCAAAGTAACATTCTCAAAACACAGTATACCATGCACATTTTATTATCAGAGCAGGACATTGAGACCCTCCTAGCTTCCTATGCCCAACAAGTGAAGTGCAGGGATCAGCTGAGATACCACCAACTGCTGGAGAGGTTCCTTGTGGGCCAGGGAATGGGACAACATCAATCTCCTCAAAAAGTCTTTCCGCTATAAAACTTACACAGCTCTGGCAGTCCCTTCTGCTACGTAAAATCTT
Organism: Onychostruthus taczanowskii; assembly: GCF_017590055.1. Taxonomy (NCBI): domain Eukaryota; kingdom Metazoa; phylum Chordata; class Aves; order Passeriformes; family Passeridae; genus Onychostruthus; species Onychostruthus taczanowskii. The sequence continues at coordinate 4,726,188 of NW_024503457.1, read as the reverse complement.
ACCAGCCATCTCCTCCCAAAAAGAAAACAGGAAGAATTTAAGGCACCAAATTAAAAAAAAAAAATAAAAAAATCTCAGCTCTGCAGAACAGAGTCTAAAAAAGAATGCCAGAAATTCTGTGAAATCCACCAGGGACTTAGCTATTGATTTTGCACTGCAGATGGTCAGACATTATGGTAATGTGGCAATGTAAAACCTGTTGCTAGATTCATGGTGAGTGATTCAGTTCAAGCATTGTGGCTTAACTTCACAGAATGACACTTCTGACATTTCAAAACTAGCACTTGCTTGCGTCAGATCAGGAGGATGTGGCCCTGACTCCATCTCCACAGAGATTTGAAAATCCACTGGCAAAGCTTTAACTTCTTCATAAGACAATAGCAGATAATGTTTTTAAAGTTGTTTTTGTTTATCTTTTATTCTTTTGTTTCTAATGAACTCCTTCTGAATTTGAAAATAACGTCCTCTCTACTTTTGTTCTGATTTCCCCAGTGGAAAGAAACTGAAAAAGCTGATCTACATCAAGTCAGAAGAAATGTGTGCAAAGTTAATATAATTCAGGAAACAGCGTTTGATCACTGAATGTTGCCAAAGAGCCAGCAAGAGCTGAGCACACCACCCTTGTGGGAGTTTTGCCATTGACTGCATCTTCCCAGAATCTTATCCATTTGTAACAGAATTGGATGAGTGATAAATCAAACAAAGGAACAGCAAGTTACTTGGCCTCCAAATAATATTTGTGTGTTCTAGTCTTCACTCTTTGAAGGTTCTTGGTTTTCTGGGACAAGTATAGTTGAACACTTGGTTCATGAAGGGACCATTGGCAGAGGTCAGTTACACTTTGCCAAGGTGGACAGTCTTACACATCACAATTCCATCCTTGTTCAGTAGTAATTTAATTCTTTACAGGGACTTGCCTTCTTGGAATATACATGGCAAGAAAGTGTTTTTGCAAATACCTCCCTGACCTATTGTCACACCAGCCAGAACTTTTCTGGTGTTAGGAAAGAAGGGTTTTCTGCAACACAAGCTGCTACTTCAGGACCTGTTGAGTAAAAAGGGGTACCTGTTACCTTCTATTGCATCATAAAATATATACTGGGTTTTGAGAGCCAGGAGGGCACCAGAAGGCAGTAAAGGCCTGGTTCCAGAATAATCAGAAGAAGAAATTAGATACATTTCACAGGAGTGAATGGAAAGACTGGTCTACAGGCAGCTTCACACCAATGACTCATGTAGGGTGGGGCCATGCTGGCACCTCTCTAGTGATTCTGCTATAGGCAGTAGTTCACATTGCAATTTATCTACCTTTTAGCTGAAAAGAGAAATAGCACAGATATGATCTGAGACCCAGTTGCATCCTAGCATGGTTAAAGGAAACAACTCTGTTGATGATATTAGAGGGGAATTCCTCCATTGATGACAACATGAGAAAAACATTATCTTATTATTAATCTAATCTTCAAAAGCTTATGCTGCTATTTCTTGAAAACTGAGACTTGGATCATTTATCTAGCACAGCTATATGGCTTCAGTTAGAAACTTTAGACTCCGTTAAAATATTTCAGTCCTCCAAGAAATGCCACCTTAACACATAAAGTTGAAATGTTCCATGTGAAGTAATTTTCGGAGGAATTCTTAACAATGCTATGGTAAAATTGCATTCAGTTCAACATTTTTGGTGAGATGATTTCCATGGCACCAAATTTAGTATGATGCCTTGAAAATTACCATCTCATGATCCTATGTGAAAAATTAAAACATCTCATGTTTTTCATCTGGCTGCAATAGAGAAAAATCAGTCTATTTATGCCAGTGGCTTTCTGCAAAAGCTATCTATGTACTTAAGAAAAAAAAAAAAAAAAAGCCTGCTGGCTTTTTCTGGGCACATTCTCATCTGAGCTCTTTCTTGTGGTCAGACTACATTATTGCAAACAGAACACAGCCACACTGTGCCCTACCAACCAAAAGAACTGGGCTAAGCTCTGGTAACAGTTTCACCATTGTCAATGATCTCCAGAGAAAATGTGTTCACAGAAGGTTACCTGAAGGCGGAATTGTTCCCACTGAGTGGTGTGGAGACAACTTGCTGCTGCTGAATATATTTTCTTTATTTGACAGTTCTTGTCTTTTTCAATTTATCAATTAATTTCTTATTGGTATTGGTCTTTAATAGAGGATACCCAAACTTTTTTTCTTTTCACTTTGTACAACTTAGACATTTCTGAGAGAGAAGAACAAAGAACTGAGTAATCCTGATAATAGTCATGGGGTTTTACCCTACTTCGCACAGTCACATTAATTTTCTTTTAAAATTTACGATCTCCCATGATTTTTCCTGTAGAGCTGCCACAGATTTCCACCACTTGCCCAAAACATTTCAAGACCCATCATTTGAAACTGCAGCACACAACATCAACTCAACTCCCACCTCTGCTGTATAGGAGGGGCAGCATGGCCATTGGCCTTGTCTACTCAATGAAAAGCAGCCAAAACTGTCAAAGATTTCCTTGCAGTTTGAGGCATGTAGAGAGGTTTGGGGTGGTACCCAAAGGAAGTAGTGGTCACTAAGCTCCTTGGCATTGTCGTACTATTGATGAGGATCTCACCCCATGGGGGACAAATCCTAAGTGCCATCCACTGCCCTTTCATATAGTATCTAAATCTTCGCTAGTTGTAAAACTGAAAACACCTTTTCTCTGAGGCATACCAGTGTCTACCTGACCTTTACTAATACACAGTATCAGTGCTCTAGCTGTGGCAGCAGCAGCAGCCAAAACCACCCAGCTCAGTAGAAATGACAATCTTTCATAGTTGTGCAAGGTTCACAGAGGCCACTTCACCATTGAGCAGGTTCTGCAGTCCCAGCTGAGCTCTCTACTCCTCCAGGCACGGCTGGGCATTTCAAAGCCACTTTGGCACCACGTGTGGCTACAGAGTCCTGTGCTTGGAGCAGGTATACAACACCACTCTGCTCAGGTACTTCTCAGTGTGGGCAGCAGCCTGCTTTCCTCTCTGGACCTCAGCCTCACAGTACCCTTTCACAGAGAGATTGTGGAAGCAGGGAAAATCAAAATCAGAATGCTATGAACATGTATTCACATGTGTATGCAGTCAGCCACAACACTATCAATACTGTGATATTTTACAGCAGTGGTTGGGACTTCAAAAGTATAGTAGCAGTGTAAAAAATACATGCAAATTAGTTTGCAGTGTTAGCACAAAACCCGAAAGAGCAGTTCCACTGTTCTCTGGAGAAATTTATGCTTCTATTGAAATAAAAAACACACTGGATCCTTTAGAGTTTAGAAACCAGTCAGAACATCAGTACTTCTAATAAGAAAAAAGTCTACCACATATTCTGTGTGAAGAAACTAACTTCTAACCAAAGGTAGTACCAGGAACTGCAGCTACTTTCTAGCATTCACAGAAAAAAGCAGTTTTTAGTCCTGTGCTAGCAGCAGAGAAACTCTCTGGATGGTAGACCTCTTTCAAACGAAGCTTAAACTAAACACGATTTCCAGCCACAGCCCTCAGTGACATCCCCCTGACAGAGTGGATCCTGTACCAGGGGCACGCTGGCTCTGGGGAGAGGCAGCCGACGAACTCGACGGGAGCCTACCTTGCACAGACGGGCTCACGGCCTCCGAAGCCCGGAGAAAGGCTGCTCCGGCGGGCACAGATTGGGATGCCAGGAGCTACTCCGGCGGGCACAGAGGGCGGGATGCCCGCAGCTGCTCCGGCGGGCACAGATTGGGATGCCAGGAGCTACTCCGGCGGGCACAGAGGGCGGGATGCCCGCAGCTGCTCCGGCGGGCACAGAGTGCGGGATGCCCGGCTACTCCGGCGGGCACAGAGGGCGGGATGCCCGCAGCTGCTCCGGCGGGCACAGAGAGCGGGATGCCCGCAGCTGCTCCGGCGGGCACAGAGGGCGGGATGCCCGCAGCTGCTCCGGCAGGCACAGATTGGGATGCCAGGAGCTACTCCGGCGGGCACAGAGGGCGGGATGCCCGCAGCTGCTCCGGCGGGCACAGATTGGGATGCCAGGAGCTACTCCGGCGGGCACAGAGGGCAGGATGCCCGCAGCTGCTCCGGCGGGCACAGGGCGCAGGGTTCCGCTCTCTCGGGCTCTCACAGGTGCCAGCGCGCGTCTCCTCCGCTCGCAGAGTTTGTCATGAATGTCCCCAACTGGGTCCCAGTGAGCCCAAACACCTCGGAGCCGTCAGCCCACGGCCCCGCGGTCCGCTCGCAACTTCTCCTTCCCTCGCTCTGCGCTGGGAAGTTCGGCAGAGCCGCGGGCGCCGGAGCGGGCTCCGCTCTGCGAAAACTCGCCTGCCCCACCTAGAGGAGCCCCGCAGGATGAGGAGGAGTCCCGAGCCCATGCCTGCTGCCGCCGAGCTCGGATTTGGCTGGTGAACAGAAAGTTTTATCTGGTTTGGCTGAGAAAAGGGGAGCCAGAGCCTGGGGTGCCGGGAAATGCTTCTGGGAGCTCCTGAGAGCAGAAGTGAGGGGGAAGTTTGATGACTGAACCGGTTCAATTTAGTGAATGTTGCTATGGTAAAATCAAACTATCCTGCAGGAATACCTGATTTTCAGATAATTGGGGGTGGGTCCTCTGAAGCCCACCTCAGTTTCCTATTTTTCAATGGCAGTTTTGGAGACTCCCTGGACTTCCCACAGGACTCTTATCAGGAAGGATAGCATGGGAGACATCAGGAACCACTGGTTCCCCAGGAGGACACACAGCTCCCTGCTGTTTCTAGAAAATTCGAAAGAATAACCTAGACATTTTACAAATTGAAAATGTACCTTTCTGAACTATTGATTCTTTTCTTTCCAAGCAAAATTGAAATAATCTTATACAGTTGTGCTCTCTAAAGATCGCAAATTCTGGTTGTCAACAAGCTTCGTGCAAGGGAATTGCCAGTATTTCTGCAGAGACAGTGTTCCTTAAAATCAGAAAATGTGAAATAACCTACTCAGATAGCATTATTTATTACTGAAGTGAAAAGAAATTAATTTAAAAACACCCAGCCCACCTGCAAATGGCTTGAGAGCAGTTAGAGTAGTTAATTCAGAGGTCATAAAGGAGAAACATATCAACACTATATCTCCTTTTTTGAGCATCCAGTATGTAGTATGAAAAACTGACAGTACTTGATCGGTGGAAAATATTTTTCAAATGAAACCTTTCAGCCTTGTTGGATACAAGATTCTTAAATATGCATTGTTGTGTGTTGTTGTCATTCCACAGCTGACCTTACAGTCACCATCCCGCTGAGCAAAGGCATGCATTGAAAGCAGGGGTGCTTTGGTTCTTATCTAACACCTACCAGACTCGATAATATGAATCAACATTAAAATATAATTGGGCAGTTTTTTCATTTTATTAAGAAACATATGCAATACAATGGTTCCAGTTGTCAAAAGCTGACCCTGGACTACCCAGCAAGTTGCTTCCTTCTTACCTGCAGAGAAGAAAAGATTACGGCTGGTATCACTACAACATGGCTAAGCCTGTCTGAACTTCCACAGGGGTCACTTCTCTTAGCAGCAGGTGAATTGTTCCCGAACCTAGTTCTTTTCTGAAACAAAGTTATAAGAGAGACAAGGATGAAGGTGGCAGTATCAGGGTAGGTTCACTAGAAATGATGGAATAAACCAGGAAAGAGTTTGCTTCCCTATAGCCTACAGGGTGTATCCATTCCTGAGAAGAGACAAAGGCAGCAGGACCAGGAAAGACAGAGGATAGTGTAGAGCAGAGGGCAGAGGGAGAACAATAGTTGTTTATCCCCATTGCCTGTGGAAGCAAGGCTTATAAAATATTTGTGTTCCCTTCGAATAGCATTTGAATCTACTGGCCAATAAAGATACATTCTCAGAAGCCTATAACAATAAGCAGCTGGCTAAAGTCATCCCAAATCTATTGCCTGCATTTGGAGAAAGCACACTGTGAACACACCTTATGAGAAAGCAACAAATCCATGCAGAGAGAGACCTCACACATTCTCCAGCCACCCAAAAAGCATACATCTTCTTAGACCACACAAGTCAGTCAACCCACAGAACACAAATCTGTAGGAAATCAGGATTCATTAGTTCCAGTACTTCTGGAGCAAGATGTTTTTCTGTGGATGGTTTATCATTGTGGGTCTGAGAGGCACTGGAGAATTTTATGGTTTATGTCTTTGGGCCAAATTAGGTTAATTTTCATTCTTCTGTTTCTCCCAGTCTTCAAGGCAGCTAGGCTGTTCCAAGGGAAAAATCACAATGCAATATGGTTGTTCAAAGTCCTGCCTCTCAGTGAACTCCTCATGGTTTGGTTTTGAGGTCCACATCCTATCAGGGCTGACATCTGGCCCAGAGAAGCTGCTCTGCAAAGACACTGTGTGAAAAAGAGAAACTCGTATTTTGCTGACCCAGCCACAGTGGAAAAGTAAATATGAAAGAAGAGCTACTTTTGTCAGAAAGCCACCAAGATGACAGTGTGGTTTTTAAGCTGCCTCATTGATTCCTGACAGCAGCTAAAAGACTGAAAGGATTAACTACCCCTTTCAGCCCCTATGACATCCATATGTCACCCACGCTCTCTGACATGAGAAATTCCTGCACTGAGCACCCAGCTGGAATGAGGGGACATGCAGGTATCAGTGACAAAATAAGTATATGCATCCACAAGAAAGGAAAGGAGGAATGAGCCATGAGGAACCTAAGAACACTGGACTTGTGAGGCTTCTTACTGCTTACCTTTTCTATCAGAATGGAGGTCTGCATGGCACAAGAATATCTGTTGTCACATAATCATCCTTCCACCCTACCTTTGGTCCCACCAGAGGCAGCCCAAGGGTGGAGCATGTCACTGCAATATTTTTAAGTTTGTCCAAGGGGCCTGTGTCTTCCCTCAAGTCATGGGAGAGGTAGAATGACATGAGAAGTGCCTGTACTACATGCCCAGAACAGACAGTGGGTTTGCCTGGTGTGTGCTCTTGCTGCTGCTAGGTAAAGCTGATGGAGCTCTCCTTTCTGAATTTTCTGTCTCCCTTTTCTGCAGGGGCTGGTATCCCCCTGCCCCACTGTAGCACAAGACACTGGCATCCAGAGGTGGTACATGAGGAGAAGGAGAGCGCATCATAGCCCTTGGAGGTACTTTCTCCTTTTGTGGTGGAAAATTGTCTGGTTTATAATGAAAATTGACCTGTCTAAAGACCTCCATTGTCTCACAGAAGAAATGACACTCATTTTATTGCAACGCTAAGAGCTGAGAAAGATATTGTAAGAAGGAAAATAAAATAATTGAACAGAACCTCCTAGGAATGAAAAGCCAACACTTCTGGAGGTGTGCTTGACAAAGGTCCCCTTTCCCAGAGCTTACATTTATTTCCCAAAATACAAAATTACAGAATAACCAGCATACACCTGCAAAGGGCTCTCATTAGCATCCTGCCTATTTCAAAAGCTGGACTCACTGATGTTAGACTGATGACTACACATGAGCATACTCATCCAGGGCTTCTAACCCCATTCCTTTCCTTCATAACCCACCCAGTTGTCTCAGTCAGATTTATTGCAACACCTACCACTGACCTCAGCTTTTCTCCCTCAATACTTTCTACATCCATGGGGTTGCCCTTCACTGGTTCAATCTGTCCAAGACCCATAGCACTGCTTTCAGATGCCACCCTTTTTATTAGGCCAGAGAAAACACACATGGGTGCTGGTTTATGTAGAGACTAGTCCAATAAACGTTTCTTACAGCCAGAAAAGTTTGGTTTATTTCAAATGGTATCTTTCAGTGATTCTTCAGTTTAACTGACTCACTTCTCCAGCTGACTCATTACAAGCCCCCAGCCTTACAGATATCTGGGAACTGAAACTGCTTACCAAGTCATAAAACCCTACACAGCATTTGGAGAACTTCTTCCAAATCTTCAGGTAGACTGTTTCAAGCTAGCTCATTTAAATATATTTCTGATTTTCAGAATTATGTCTTTCACGAGAACCTAGTTCCTAGTTCACAAGAACCTAGTTCTGAAAATTGCAAAGCAATTAGCTTAGCTCAAACACCCACAGAAACCATGCTCTTGAGTTTGCAATAAATATTTAAAATAATTAGCAATGTATTTCTGTACCTTCTAGAATGTGTGTAATTAACAAATATATTAATCATGACTCCTTTCCTAAAAGGAAGAACTCATGATGACTACTGCAGAAGTAGTTAAAACAAAAGCAAATGAAAATACCCTTTCCCTTGCTGCTGAGAAAGAACTCCTTATTTGTTACATGATATTTTCTTCCCAGTCTTTCAAAAACTCAGGCAGGCTTTGGAGAGCACTGGAGGATGGATCCAAGCACAAACCTTTCTCAAATATCTGAAAAGCCAAGGGAAGAGAGGAAGCTAGGAAAGAGTTAAACTGAAGGGCCAGGAACAAATGGAATACAGGATGCTTGAGATACACTGTGGTATCAGAAGTATCCTTAAGAGGCCTCTTCATGCATCACAAATGTCTCCCAGAGTGTTAGTATTGATTTAATAAAAATCCTGGGTTCCAAGACAGTCAGTAGCTCAAACATTTGATCTAAACTTTGGATACAGCATTTTAGACCAGTGATCATTGGATATTTACTGTGTTTGAATCTACATTTGTACCTTCATTCTCTGCTTTGTATTGTAATTTTTCACTTTTGCATATATGCTGACCTTCTCCCTTCATTGACATTTCTGTACTTACTGTTGTAAAATTACTTTCTTTACCGATGTCTTTCCATATAGTTTCACTTAGTTTTGTTTCTTGATGCATATTCTAGAGATAAAACATTCATCAAACTGCTGTTTTCTTTTTATTACCCTATTGTTATATCTAAAACTAGCTCATATTTTGTGAGGTTTTATTATTTGGGGAGGAGAGAGAACTATGGGTATTAAAAACCATTAATCTCTGATGCTTCTAGATTTGTCATATTTATTTCAAACTTTTTCAGTACTAGTAGAGATTTCTTCCATCTTCTGTGTTCTTGCCTATCTTATTTAATTTCAGATTTTCTCTGCTAAAATAATCCTGCTCAGAATATGCCAGTGTCAGAAAGTTTCTTTATAACCCTAAACTTTAGGGGGCCCCTAACATGTGTGTATATTCAATGTAAATTATGCATACTTACACACATGTTAATGTTTTGTTCCAAGCTGACCTTGTGTTTTCTCTATCTTTTGAAAGCAGTCCAATTTTATCTGTGTCTCTCTTTGATATCAAATTGTCAGAGGCAACAACAGTACTGGAAATTTTGCCTGTTCTAATATTTACCAATGGCTTCCATTAGGAGACTTTATCATAACATAGATTTTGACTTAAATATGTAAATTTTGGAGAAAGCAAAATTTATAGTTTGCTTTTTGCTACTATGCACACTGATCTGAGAGAGTCATGCATCTCTGAATATTGCTATTTGCATTTTTACAGTGAAAAGTGAATTATTAAATTATCCAAACTTTCTTCTTACAGTGAATGTGCTCCAACACTGTGGAAATTCAACCAACTTTTTCCCTGAAATTATTTCTTGTAAGTGTTATTTGCATTGTAGTGCCAATCTGCAAGAAAGAGAATCTCCTATGCTTGTAATGACTCATCCCTGTGTACAGGAAAAATGCAAGAGCTGGGAAGAAAAAGAATGTGAGAGGAGGGAGGAGACAAAAGAAGGAAAGGAAGAGAGGAAAACACAGGGCAATGGTTAGGTTTGAGGGAACAAAGAGAATGGGACAGTGACAGGCTAGAAGGATGGAAATTGTAGCATAAAAGAAGAAGAAAGTTATGAAGATTAGCAAAGACTTACAGAAGAGAGGGAGAACACTGGGAATAACCAAAGGTAAGTATAGTTTTAAAGGTTGGTTTTTATTTTTTCAGTGTTTTGTTGGTTTTGAGTTTTTTTTTTCCTTTTGACATCTGAAACTAAAATTTGCAAGTTCCTTGCATTCATATGTATATTCATGGCTGGACAGCCACATACCCACATGTATGACTGCAAAGGGAAGAGGGGGACTCAGTAGGAGACCAGAACTAACATGGCAAAGCCAGAATGCACATATGCCCACACTGGCTTGCCTCTGCAGTTTCAGTCCCCAGACACTGGACGTGCACCCGCCCCAGCCAATGCACATTAGAACAGTCCTTCTTTTCTTCCTTATGCAAAGTGCAAGCAGGAACATTATCAATGACACAATAGCAAACCCTGCTACATATATTAACATTCTTACTGGAAGTCTCCAAGTACTATGGATGTCTCTTGTAAAACACTGAGTATTCCTCAGAGCTTTGTGAGCGATGTTGATTGTATCAATACATACAACTTCTCTCTAAAATAGGTGGTGTTAACCTGATGTAAATGAAAAGGGAGGAAGACATAGGAGTAATGATAACCAAATATGCCAAATAATTTCAGATGTTTGATTTCAAATGCCTCAGGACTGATATTTCAGGCTGTATCACAATATACAGCATGTGATATATTCTGGGTGGGGGGCTTGCAGCAGCTTCAGTGGCTGTCAGAAATTGCATCACTCTGTCAGGCCTGTATTGTGCATCTCCTGGGGAGCAGGGTAATAAGGCCTTGCAGTTTCCAGAGCAGCATTGGCTGCCTGAAATCTTCAAATATTCCTTCTTCTCTTGCATCTCTTTGCCTTTACTTTTGTTTAGATGTTGCAGCAGAGGAAGCAAAGTCTAGTAAAAAGCACAGCACGGCACAGCACAGCATGTAACAAAACAGAATATGGTATGTTGTGGTTTGATATTGGTCAAATGCCAGGCACCCACAGAAGTCATTCACTCACTCTCTTCTGCTATAATTGGGGAGAGGAGAGGAAAAAAATTATGAAGGACTCATAAGTTGAGATAAGGACTGGGACAAAAACCCTCTAAGGGCAAAACAGGTTCAAATCAAAAGACATAATGTAAATTTATTATTAACATTCAGAGGAGGATAATGAGAAGTTAAACAAGCCTTTAAAACACCTCTTTTCACCCAGCCCCTCCCTCCTTCCCACTGACAGCACAGGAAGAGAGGGTGTGGGGGTTTTGGTCAGTTCATCACTCGAGATCTTCTGTTCATTCAGGGAGAGGAGTCTTTCCTCTGCTGTGTTGTGGGGTCCCTCCCACAGGCAAACAGTCTTCCCAAAACTGTTGTGGCATGAGTCACTCATCCATGGGGTGCAGTCCTCTAAGGACAGGCTGCTCTAGTTTGGTAGCAGGGGCCCTCTCTCTCTATCTCTGGAAGCAGGAGCCCTCTCTCTGTTCATGTTTCCCACTGGATCACAGCTTTCTCTGGCATCCTCCTGCTCCGGTGTGAGTGCTTTTCACACAGGCTGCCAGTGGATCTCTGCATCCCCTGTGGACTTCATGCATTACAGGGGGACAGTTTGTTTCACCACAGTCCTCATCACAGCCTGCAGAGGAATCTTGGCTCAGTTGGAGCAGCCCCTCCCCCTCTTTTTTTTTCCACTGACCTTGGTTCTGCCATGTTGTTTTCCGTCACACATTCTCACTTCCTCATTTTCTCTGACCAGAAGAAAAACTGCTGCTCTTAGGTATTATTGCCAACAAATCCCACCAATTCAAAGATTCCTGCAGGATCCTGCAGCATCGAGAGGTTGATTTTGTCTGGGTACCATGTCAGGGAATCACTTGCCATGTTCCCACAGCAACATGGCCCCGCCGCCATGTCAGTGGTGGCTGCTGTGGCACTGGTGCTGTTTAATGCCTCTCCTCACGTGGGGTGCCAGAAAGGAGAAGCTGATGCCACTGTCCCTTCCCTTCTGCCCATGGTGCAGCTGGCTAGGGGTGGCCAGGCGGACAAGGCTTGCCGTGGGCCATGGCGAGATGGCCATGGCGGGGGCTATGGTGGCGCATTGCCACAGGCCAGGATGGCGCATTGCCACAGGCTGGGATGGTGGCAGCCATGGTGGCGCATTGCCACAGGCCAGGATGGTGGCAGACATGGCATCTTGCCACCCTTGGGAAAAACCATCTGTGTGCTGTTTTGATGTTCTTCTTAAATATGTCATCACAGAGGTGTTACCAACTTCTCTAACTGGGCCAGAAGTGTGTCCATCTTCAGAGCCATTAGAGATTGGCTCATGGTCATGGTGGAAGCTTCTAGCAGCTTCTCACAGAAGCTACCCCCTGTGCCCCCCCCCCAAAAAAAAAAAAAAAGAACACACTGTAGTTTGTACTTTCAAAGTAATTTGAGTAAATCCTTAAATTCGGTCTCAGATGCCTAATTCTGCTTTATGTTTGTATAACCTCTGCCAGTCAGACAAATCTACTTTCCAGCCCTGTCATACTCAGCTAGTGACTCCCTACACTTGGTTTGCACACAAATCACTTTTCGTGGATCAGGCTCCATCCCTCAGAAGTTATTTGAAACTTGACCACTGCAAGCTTTGTCACCTGGCAAGAGCGTAGTCACCAACATATTAAAACACATATTTCACTGATACTGTGATGGGTATATAGGCAAGGGAATTCTTTAGTCAGCAGTGATTCCTCTTCAAATTGCTACAGGATACTAAAGTTGTTTAGCCATCTAAAACGGGAATTAACTTGCAAGAATTATTTGTAGATATTTCAAGCATGTCCTGAGCCTGTAAAAACCTTGCTTTTAGCATAGAACTGGAGGCTTTCAGCTTGGAGTCTGTTTTCCTTTGTCGTGTGTAAACACTATATAAAACCCTGGAGTATTCTTGGAGGAATCACTGAGAAAGGGTAACTAGAGTAGTGTTTTAAGCATTTGTTTTAATGTTGATCATCATAAGTTTTTTGATGCAAAATACATGGTCATCGCTTCAATTTAATAGAAGAGTATAAACAGGGTATTGAGTTTATAAACATCTTGCAAAATGTGGTTTTTTAATTGGTGGTGATTTTAGCTTTGGTTCAAACCAAAATCTAATTGAAATTTGGACCATAAAATTAGGAGTAGATTTAACCACAGTGATGTCACAATTTGTCACTTAGGTGGTGAAAAAAATCAAAAAGGCTTAGGTCACAAGTCTGACCAAAACAAATTTCTGTCTAGTACAATAAACCATTCCATTCACTACCAGTCAGCTCTTTCTCCAAAGTGACAAGAGAGTTTAAATTCACATCCCTAAAGGTCAATTACACTTTTATTACTCTTAATATATGTAATTAATCTTTAATCCAGGAAGCTTGTACTAAGAGGAATTTTTCAGGGTATTTTCAAATACGTGCCAGCAGCACATTTTTCAAACACAGTGCAATGTTTTGTTTATAACTTCTTGCTTTACAGATTACTTCCCTTCATGAATGCAGAAATATATGAAATATATGACTGTGGTGTATTACTAAACTTCAAAATACATAATAAATTGAAACTGTCAGCTGGTTAAACAGATCAAACCCAGCCTTGCAGTAATACTTCCATCCAAGTGCAGGTGACTCAAGGTTAGCAGGTATTCAGGAGACATGGGTGACAGCACCATTTATATAATCTACTATCGACTGGTGGGCTGCTCTCCAAATATTCCTGTTTCCATTTAGAGGGGAACTGTAAGGCCAAGTGCTTGCTCAAGGTAGAAGCCCAGTTCTGTTTGTGCTGAAGCAGTTCATAACCTCTCTCAGACCAGAACACACCTTCTCTACCTTGTCTTTAGTTCCTAGAGTGTATCAGCTGAACTGGTTAGGATACTTTCCCAAAAGAAATTCAAAGCTTTTTCAAGATGATTTCAAAATTGTAATTCCTGGGAAAATACCCTCGGGATAGAAGGCATATGTAGGTGTGTGAGAGACATGTGTGTTTGTTTCCCTTTCCAGCACAGCTAGCAACACAGTAGTCAAAGTACTCCAAAGGTACATTGGGCCTGAATTAAACTGGGCACTTACACTGAGATTTCTACCAAGAATTTTCACTGCTTGCTGGTTAAAGGCTTTCATCTTCTTCATTTTTTCTTTTAAACTAAGGGGTGAAGACAGAGAAAAATGGATCCAGGTGTTGGCAGCTGCCAAAGACTTTGTTTTAAACTGATGCATTTTCCTGTGCGTTCTCTGGCCCGGGGTTTTGATTGCTGGCAATACTCCTCAGTAACATCAGTAAGCATGCACAGAGTGTCTGTGAAGTCAATGAGCCACTGTTGGAGAAGCTCCTGTTCAACAGCAGTGAAAGCATCTCTGTGCAGGCAGCTTGCATGGATGTTTTAAGAGCTTGTACCTTCACAGAAAGATATGGGAGCCAAACGAGTAGAATTGACTTTGAATGTATGTTCACACTGAAGATACACTTGCCACAGCAAACTCACACCAGCACTTTGGTGTACCTAACAAAGACCCTTAGGCAGCTGAAGAGACTATGCAAAGTGCAGGCAGAGCAGCAGGAGCAGAGACAGTGGCCAGGATGTGCTGCCGAGGTGCCTCACCCTACACAGTTGCAGCAACAGCACAAACTGGTCTGTAAAAACACAAACTTTTCTCTAAAATTACAAATAATTGAAGACTTTTAAAACTTTTTTTTTTTTCTCTCCCCCCTGCTAATACCACTTTTGCTTCTATAATGCATCCAAATGATATTAATTTGTAATTTAGGAGAGACTTAATTACTGTAATTGTTAAGAAAAGTTAATTTAAATGCTTACAGAGTCAGTGACCCAACATGCTCAATGAACTGCTAAGGTTGGGCACAGAAGAATGTAATCTTAATGTACTGAATTCCTTTCCTTCAGGCAAATACAGGACCAAATGTTCAAAGCTGCTTCTTAAATTGCACATGCAACATCTGAGGAGACTTCTGCCTACATGTAAGAAACATGATTTGCATGCACAAATACATAATTTAATTTAAATATATCTATATATTATATTCACACTAAGGGACCAAGGAAAAAAAAAAAAGCACCCAGGTAAACACTGCAGGCAGTTTTCTCTGCTCTTTCACATGAATAAAAATACAAAATACTGTATTGTAATATTTATGAGTTAATCCTTTAGAGTATGCTGTGAAATGTGAACTTTGGTTTCTGCATCTACCTCTGCAGTTTGTGATCTGCTGGTTTGATCTGCCTTCCTTCCAGCAGTGCTGTTAGGCTTAGTTATTGACTGGCATACTTTGAGATTCTTGATTCCTAGGAATATTTGGGACATTGCTCCTTCTTTAAATGCAGTTACAAATCACTCCCAGTCTGTTCATTTTCTTAAAATCTTGGAAGCTTTCTTTGGTCTTGGGTTTTTTGGTCCTCCTGCACATTTTTTACCCTCTTTATACTAAAGTAGGCATTTCCATCCCCTCCAGGCCAACACACTTCAAATCCTGTTTTTCAGGTGGGTAATAAGAATAAGAGTGTTCCAGCTCTAGAAGACCACACTCAGCAATTTCAACAACTTTGCCAATGCTTGGAAAGACTAGAAAAAGAATTATTTGAATTCAGAGTGGGTGAGGGGTAGGCATGCCAAGCAGATTAGGAGAAAAACCTTGTGAAGAAACCTTCGAGTCCAAGGAGGGAGATAAAAACTGGGACTGGGAGGTGGATAGTGAGACTGGGAACTGAAGTTGTGAAGCAAGATGAAAACTGAACAAGATTGCAGTGGAGGGGACAGGGGGGCGAGATATTGGGTGCAGGCACTCATTGTGGGGTGGGGGATTAGGGAGGTGCAGGGGCTTGGGAAGAGATGCAGAGGGCTGTGCTGAAGACTGCAATGAAGGAAATCATTCTGATAACGACTGCACTCAATGCCAAAAGAGGAGAACTGAGGTGGCACTGGGAACTGTAATGCTGGCCCAGCATTAGTAGAGTTCACAGCAGAATTGGGTTGGCTCTGTAGATTTTATCTACATATTACCAGAAGCAAAAATGGTGTTAAAAGACATATAAAAGCCCCAGAAGGCCTAGTTTATATTGTGAACAGTTTGAACTGCCCTTAACATCTCTATTTTATCAGAGTTATACTGTAGTACAAGAAGCTGAAATGTAAACAGTCTGGATACAAGTAGCAATGATTAATTAGTTATTTTCTCAGAAATGCCTCATCCAAACAGCATGAGCTGCATTCCCATTAAAAGCACAAAGAAATCTACTTTTCATTAAAAAAGCTGCATTTTCCATAAAGCTCCCCAAATTTCCCCCCAGAGCTCTAAATATCCTCCTTTCCCTCAAACCACAAATGCAGCAGACACAACTACTCCAATTAAATTCATGAACCATCAGTGGATTGTCCAAGAAAGTGAATTTGGTGAAAGCAAGACTGATGTGGACCAGCTATTGGGGGTGCACAGGCCTGGGCCAGGCTGTGTAGCTGTGAAGGTGCCCTGACTCCTTGGGGCTGTGCCAGGCAGTCAAAAGGGGGGTGGCAGACCCTACACTCTGGCAGTAAATCAGCTTCTGCATGGTAAGGTTTTGACATATACAGCCACTTGGAGCTGTGACGAGACTTCTCCTGCCTGACAAGTGCTAGATACGTGATGCTTTAGACATGGCTTAAAGAACTTGATATTATGGCATGAAATTTTCAAACACAAGGTATTTTTCTCAGTTTTCAGTACATGCTGTTCACTGACATCAGCTAGGCTCTTGTCTTCACACAGGCAGAAACGACAGCTAGCATCACCCATGTTTCTTGATCTCTGATCACTGATGGGTCAGACTTATTTAGCCTTGGCAAATTTCTACCTGTTCTTATTATCTCTTAATCACTATTTCCATCACATTTTTTCAAGGTGAAATTACCACAATCAGCAAGTATTAATTTTTTTCCCTTACCATGCTAAAGGTGTAGACTGATAAATACAGTCCCACATTAAGTCCCTGATCCAAGAGGCTGATGATTAAAACACTCTTGGGAACTCTCCCAGTGACCAAAACACCTGGGTCCTTTAGCGGGCACTGGGTCAAACTGTGCAGCTCAATAACCCTGCAGGAAAAAAAATTATTCAATCTTAATGAGTCTAAAGTAATTTCAGACCCTGCTATGCCCCCTGCCTTCAGCTGCTAGTTCATGGAATAGCAGACCTCTCACAAGTCTTGTGTTGTTCCTGCCAGCCCCACTCAGAAGCCCCAGATGGGCATGTCAGATGGCAGTAAGCCACCTATTGTTAGACAAGATAAACCCACAATCAGTTCCATTCTTTCCTTGTAAACTTGTGCTAAATTTAAAAATGGATACATTTTGTGGACTTGCAATTCCATGTGAGTGCTGGAGGCAAAGTCTGGGCCATATATACAATGTTATGCCACTGTGAACCAGCTCTATTTGTAAAGATGAAAACATTGGTCAGCATGGACAGATTTCATATCTAAAGAAATGCAGATGTTTTACTGGTGAGTAGCTAAAAGTCAAGGTTCTGTGAAATACCTGCTAATTTCCAGTACTTTAAATTGATATTTCATTGTATGACATTAACTTCATCTGTAGATATGCTGGTCTGTTGGTAGATAGGTTGCCCTTTTTTGCTTGGTGTGATTTATTTATTCACTCTCCAGAGCCTAATTACATCTCCACTTTTATATGATAAGTTTGAACTCTTTCCCTGCAGACTTAACCTGCAAGATCTGAGGGCATAAAACTTCATCATCTTTGATAATTACATGATGGCACCCCTGAAAATTAAGTTAGAGCAGCTGCAAAACATGTGAAACAATGAGACTTATCTATATTATGGTCCTGATGAAATATCGTAGAAACTTTACAATATGCTTTATTGACCTTCTCCAGGGTACTATAATGATACATCCTATGTCAGATCCACATCACTGTAATTGAATTTTAGAGAATTTCTGTGATGACTCAAAAATTGAATCTGTTCCCTTGTGCCTTTTCTTTCAATACAATCTAAATCCCTTTTTTATTCCTCCTTTTAATTATGAAGGTGGGGAGACTAGAGAAAGTGTTATCATTCTTCCTTGGCTTAGAGCCCTTTGCTTATGCTAACATTTTCCCATCAGAGACCAAAAAGTGACTGCTTTTTGTGCAGGATGGGCTCAGGAAATTTTCTACTACTTTACATACACCAGGCAAGAGACTGGTATCAGCACATCAATAATTTCAACATTCAAGCCCTAGAACTGCTCTGTATTATTCAATTGCCTGTCCCCAGCTGGACTCCACTGTGCCTTATGCAGCACATTCCTGTGAGGTGACATGGATGGTCATCCTCCCTGTGCAATGCCAGAGAGAGCTGACTTCCACAGGGCAACCCTCTCCTGGCATGGCTTAGCCCAGGTGCATCTCTGTGAATTAACTTTAGACATATCTACAGAACTTGGAACATATCAGAGGTTTTGTGACAGCCTGCAATACACCTTCAGTTTTGGCACACTTCTACTGACTTTGAGGAAGGTCACAGGGATGTTTGAACTTGGTGGTGTTCTGCAAGTGGTTGTTGCAGCTCCCTCTCTTCATCTCAATGGACTTGTTCATGTATTTTTTTAGTCAGTATAGACACAAAAAGATGAAGAGGGAGTACCAATATAGTTCTTAGAAAGCCAGCTTCAAGACCCCAGTTGACAGGAATTCACTCAGAAAGGTGCAGCCAAACCACTTTCTCTCTCCAAGTTATGAAATGGCTTTCAGTAACAGTGAGAGCACATGCGTCAATGAGTACCTGGCATTTCTCCACTTGGGACATCAACTTAGAATGCTTTCTCCGAACAGTGACTGGAGATCCCATCTTCTTTCTTGTCCCCAGCTATGTTGGGTTTCTCCTTACCTCTCTGCTTTCAAGAACAGTCTAAGTGTAATTATAAAATTACTTTTTATGATAGGAAAAATTGCCTCAGTAGGATTTTTAACTGGAGCAAATGTGTTACTCATTACCCATCTCCTGTGCAGTGAAAACATTCAAAGGAACAAGCTCTTCCTCCTTCCCTCTGTGTGAAGTCCTCAAGGGACAGTGCCACTGCCAGGGCTGTGGCATTTCCCAGCAGTGCACACACTATTTACTTTCAAGACTCTCCACTAAAATACATTCACTTCTGGTATAGAACACAACAGATCTGTATAGAATAAAACATAAGGAAAACAGTTGCTTAATATGGTGGGATATTGAACTTTTACTTGCATTGTTGTACCCTGGTGCTGGTGTTCCACAGAGTCTATTTTGTACCTGTTCATGTCAATTCAATATTCAGAGGCCTTGTGAATTCCCATACATGCTCAGGAGCTGTCTGGCTGCAAGTTAGTCTGCTCCCTTACCTCTCCTCTCTCATGAAGAGTAGCAGAAATGTGTAATAAAACCTTTAAAACTGGATCTGGTTGAATCAATTTGCAGCAATTCTTAAGTGAAATAAGAGAGTCCTCCTCTTGCTGCCTTTCTGATTTTCCTTTCTTCTGGAACTGTAAAGACAAATACTAAAATCTGTCACTTTCTATAAATGTTCTACTTTATACAGAACCACAATAATGCAGTAACAGTGTTGGGGGGAAAAGAAGTCTCTATTTAAAACAATACCATTTTTGCACTCTTTTGGGCACCTCTGATCCTCTGCAGGCTACTTTTCCTCAGACCTCCTCTTCTCTTTTTTGTTGTTAAAATGCAAAACACAGAAGTCTTTGTCATCTCTGTGTTTGAAGGAAAAGATCCTATTTCTGAGAAGAAAAGCTATTTTTGTAGCTGAGCAAAGCATGGTTATGTCTAGACTAGAGTGGGAAATGGCATCTGGCAAAGAAAACCAGAAAGGGCATGGCAAGTTTATTTGCAAAAGCAGTAAATACAGGCCAAAAATGCACATGGTATGTCATTATAATTATAAACAATTTTTAAAGAAGCTGTGTTTTCACTTAGTTCTTATCCTAAACAGTTTGTGATATCTATAAGTATGCTACAGATCTATTTATTGCAACTATAACCATATACACTATGCCAAACTGTATGACTTCAGTAAATGTTCAGTACATTTGATGAAATCAGGCACTTTGAGTTCCTGCTGGTTTTCCACCATGAAAAGCAAATTTCTACATGTTCCAGAAATGAAGAAAATACCTCATTCCGTAAATACTTCAGTGAGTCTTACATTGTACATATTGCGTTGGAGTTTGCCCACAGGAGAACTGCCTTTGCCTCTGGTACTAAAATGACTGATAAAGAACTTAAAATAAATAAATAAATCATTGATGAAGGTCGCAAAATCAATCTTCAAACTAGAAATCAAATTAAATAACTATTTCTAAATCAGTTCATTCTACTGTTCTATTACAAGTAAGCCAGCACTGTAATCTATAGTAATTTTTTTGGCCTTTTATCCAAGACAAATCAAGAGAAATTAATGTGTTAGATAATGGGATTCAGTAGCCTGGCTTTTGATTTTTGTTGGTTTGGTTTTAACTGGTCTGTTGATATCTTCCAGAGGCTAAGGATTCTGGAGGTATAAAATACTCAATTTTTGCACTTTAGGTTTGCACCTTCTTAAGATGTAGACCTGAAAATTCAGTGGGCTTAGAAATGAAGAATCGGAGAAGAATGTGTTCATGTGGCCTAAGGCTCATATTAATACAGAGAAATAGTGTTGGGTGTGTGGTTATGCATTGTGTTGACAAGTTCTGTGGTACCCACACTCCTTGTAGGTCTCTGCCCTTACATGTCACCACAGCGCCTGCAGGAAGGGCAGAAATGTGGGACAGGATAAATGGCAGGCTTTTGGTTGTCCAAAAACCTGACCTAGGTGGTTCTGGGGTAGGAACTGCTTCAGGGAAAAACAGTGTGGATACTCACTGTGAATGCTGTGCCATTTCTCTGAGCCTCATCCCATGGGAAGTTGCCCTGTGTGCAAAGGGTCAAAAAAGCTCGACCTGAGCTATACATCCCCTGCTGTTGTCAAGGCACTTCCATACTCAGAAGGGGATATGGGAAAGTGAAATGTGGCTGGTGCTCAGATGCAACTTCTTCCCTCACTCTTTGAGGCATTTACAGTGGCCTTTTAGCTGTTAGTTTTAGCAAGAACACACCATGATACTGGGGTACAGTAATGAGTTTTTCCAGTTTCATGGATTAATTTTTGTGAAAACTGGTTCCATAGGTATGGAAATGGGCTGAAACCACTCTGCCAAATCCAATGCCCTGGGTGATGGGAAAGCTGATTAGTGCTCTAGCTTTCATACTCAATATTCAGGCCATCCCTCATTAACCAAATGAAATAAAGAAAAGACCTGGTCTGGTAGAAGGCAACATTATTGTGTAATACTTCAGTAATAAAATGCCAACCAGCTTGGCGGCCAACTAAACATCTCTATGTTTCTAAACATATTCTAAAGAAGGAAAATGTGCTATTGCAAAGTTCACTGATGGCACACATGGATTGCCTGGGATGCACTCTATTTCTGGGTCATGCTGGAGTGCAGGATTTTGGCCCATACCACAGTTTCTCATGATCCCTTCTCAGTATTTCTTTCAAGAGGAAAATGGGTTTACTGTCATTTGTTGAGTTTCAAGTGCAAGAGATGGCTGTGAAAACAAACAAGCCATATTCTTTAATAGTATTTAGGTTGGTTTTGTGATGCTTGACTAAAATACTACCTAATGTCCTATTTCTATAAATCATTCATGGCTTGACTTCAGCAGACTCCATGCAGGATGGAAAAAGTTTCTAGGACTAGGCCCTGAAAGTACATTTTCTCCAGGTTATCATTTTAGGTTGATTTTGCTTAAATAAATATCTGAATTACCTAGATTACTGCATTTCAGGTCTAGCCTATGGAAACAACTCGTAATAATGATTTTGCCTTTCATAATGATTTTCTCCCAAGCACAGAGTTAATAAAAGGCAGACGAAGTATATTACAAGTCTCATTACATTTCCTGTAAAGCCAGCATTATATATCAGATATGGAGAGATAGACTGCAATATAATTTGCTATGGGCAGCCTCAGTAAGAATTTGCTGGAGCTGTCCCTCTCTCCAGAGAGCCCTGCCTGCACAGCAGCAGCCATCCCCGACGGCTGCCACTCTGAAGTCTGTTCCTTCCAAGATTAGATTTTTTTACCTTGCAATTCCTACTCTTACAATATTAGCTGGAAAGGCATTTGTTATGGATAATAAGATTTAATTAGGTTACTTCAATAAATATTCATTGTCTCCCATAATTTTAGTAGATCCAAGTCTTCTGAAACCATTAGTTTTTTTTCAAAAAGAGGTCAATGTATTTATCAATTTGCCATGTATGAGTCTGTGAATGATAAAATACGAAATTTGATGTACAAATTCTACATTCTTCAGATAATGTTGTGATTGCTTTTTTCCCCAATGAACTCTAAGATTTTTAGAATACCAAATATGTATGAAAAGGAGGGTGGCAGACTTTTAAACAGAAAAGTAGAGAAACTTCCAGATTCTCATAAAAAGCATACTTTTCACCAAGTTTTTTTAAAACTATATCAATAACTTTCAATAATAAAGCTTTTTTATTACCTCATCCAACCACGGAAAGATTTCTTGTTAAATTAAATAATCTAATTCGAAGGATGTTAATTTAGTCTCCTTTACTAAATGAAATACCCAGCTATGGGGAGAAGGTAGACCATAATTTGAATAGTAAAAAATGTATTAATGTCACTAATTCTAGTTCAGGAGATATTAAAGTCAGAATGGATTACTGAAAGAAATAACTGTAAGGGAAAGAAGACTTATTATAATTTAAATTATGAAAAATTCTTAATGTCACTAATTCTATCGCAATCACTTTTTGTGTAACAATCCATTTATCATTAGGATCATTTCAGTCAGCTGTGGTGATAAATGGGTGCTGATTAAATGAGTGGATAAAGCAAGGTTTCTAGTACTGGGTGTAAGAACAGCACTAAAACATGTACATCAATGTTCCTTTCAAGTTTTGGGGACAAAAATAGTGGGTTTTTTCTTTCCTAGATGTTAGTTCCTTGAACATGTGAAAGTCTGAAGTCTCCTGGAAAACACAGGTCTCTCATTCAAACTCAGGGACTCTTTTCACCAGCAGTGTACTCTGTGTCTGCACTTGTAGATGCTGTTTAATCCCACTGAAGGATATATTTTCATAAATAAGGAATAATCTAAGCACCGTCTCCTACTTCAGAGGAGAAGAAACATTAAGTTATTTGCTATTGTGTGGCATATCAAGTGTGTCAGGATTTTTTTTTTTTTTTTTGTCTAAAAGCCATGTGTAGGGAGAGCTTTGCTATATACAGATTCCAGCCCATGAAAGCTGGGTGTGGGTTACCTCAGCCTAAATCACATCTCTGAAAGATGCAGGGCCAATTTCTCTTCTCTCAAAATAAGGTGGAGGAGACCTGCACAAGTTCATTTCCCTGAAGTCTGGCATCTGATGGAGTCCTCTGAGTCTGAAAGGAGAGGGGTTTGTCAAGGCTCAGCTATTACAAGCATTGAGAGCTTTTTTGAACTACTCTGAGCTCTCAGGTTTGTTCTTCATCAAAGAGCTCCACCTCCCTCCTAGCCACTTCTCACAGCAAGAACTGCAAAAAAGAAAGGGAGAATTACTGGAGACAGGTCTGTGATACACTGATAGTGAAGAGGAGCTGATGCTTTTCTGCTGCTTCTCTGCACCATCACTTCACCTAATATTACTCCCTTCTGGGTGTCCACTGATCACCTTTAAGGCGTAAGGAGGAACTCTATTCTATAATCTAAATGCCTAATTTGCCACCAGCTGTTTCCTACACACACATTTGTTTGAGTAGCTGGGAGAGGAGGCACAGACAGGTGCTCTTGATGGTGTAACATCCTCAGGTGAGACATTAACAGGTACATCCACATCAGCATTTTAACCCAGACCAGGACTGTAGTCCAGAAGTGGTGGTCTTGGTGGTCCCCACTCACAGCAGCATGGGTTGTGTCACAGCAATGCCACTGGGTGTGTGAATGGGGTTCCCTGAAAGAGATTAAACCAGGTGTGTTTCAGCTGCACACCCAACATGCCCCAGTGTGGTCCTGGGGATCAGACTAGCTGTTATCACCCCTAAATTGTGTAATGTCAATGGCAGGTTTCCAACATCAGTGGTTTTGTCTAGAGATCCATATTTATTGATTTTCTTACTTGTTAAGGTAGATATAGTCTGCCCAGTTCACGTACTGAATGTTAAGGCAGTTTGTGATCTGCAGTCAGAAAGGTGTTATCGTGCTGGATGGTTTGGCAGGAAGGGGCAGAATGTGACCCTCATTCACAATACAATGATCTACCTTGAAGCATCCATGGGATATCTTATGACTGCGGGAATTGGAAATCACAGAATCACAGAACAGGCTGAGCTGGAAAGAACCCACAAGGATCATAGAGTCCAACATCTGGCTCTGCACAGCACCATTCCCAAGAATCACACCCTGTGCCTGAGACCATTGTCCAAATGCCCCTTGAACTCTGTCGGGCTGGTGCTGTGACCACTTCTCTGGGATGAAAAACCCTTTTCTAATATCCAACCCAAACCTCCCCTAACACAACTTCAGGCCGTTCCCTTGGGTCCTGTCACTGGTCACCACAGAGAAGGGATCAGTGTCTGCCCCTCGTCTTCCCCTCATGAGGAAGTTGTAACTGCAGTGAGGTCTCTCCTCAGTCTCCTCTCCTCCAAGCTGAACAAACCAAGTGACCTTAGCTGTTCCTCAAAAGGCTTCCTATTAAAGATCTTCACCATCTTCATTGCCCTTCTTTGGACTCTCTCTAATAGCTTTAGTAGCTGTTTTTTTATTGTGATGACTAAAATGTTCTCAATTTCTCCTAATTTTTCCTCTGCTGCATTAAAGATATCACAGCTGGTCTTTCCGTGGCAGGAGAAATGACACTTTGATTGAAGGCTCTGTTGTAGTCAATGGGGACTGGATTCAGTGACCCTGCAGATCCCATCCAGCCCTGTTCTGCCCTGCCTACACCTGGACAAATGTTAGATAAGAGTGGATGAAAAGACTCTGGAAGCATAGATCAAGAACTAATGTTGATGCATGATGATGGATTCTCAATGAATTCAATACCCTTTTTCACAAATTTCTTTGTATGGTTGTCTTCAGCTACCTTAGAAAGCAGATGCTGCTGACATGAACTCTGCTTTGCTGGCAATGTAAGGAAGCTGAGACACAATCATCTTGAGACACAATCAATCCATCTCCCAAGTGCTTGAAGCATGAACAAGTTTGTAGCCCTGCAACTTCCATGAATTTTGTCTGAGTTTTAAAAAAAAAGTCACTCCAATTCAGTGCTGTTGGGTTGCTACTCAAGGGAGCCTCAAGGGAGCCTCGAGCTGTCTTCAGCCTCATGATTTTCACCAGTACCATATAATATTTCAGAACGAGATTTTTTTTATCCAGCAAAGATACTTCTGGAATTTAGCTCCCCACAAAATGCTGCCTGAAGAGAGTAGCATTTGTTAAGTGTTATGAAATGGCTTTCCCCCCACACATTTTGAAAGGGGAAAACAGAGCCCTGTCTCCATGAACTGTAATGACTTCATTTCTCTCTTCCTTAAAAAAAGCCTTATTTCTCCATCAAAGCGCAGTTGTATTTTTATGCAACACGACAAAACACATTGATGAATCTTAAGTGATGATATAATGTCACTAAAAACTTTCTAAGACCTTCTGTAATTACCAGACTTTGGAGGATAGAAATTACATTAGATTTCCCTCAAATCACTTTTAGCTATGAACGTGCCAATCAGCTATGGGATGTCCCTGTGAATCTCTGGAGGTGCCCAGTTGGCTCTGAAGCCACCCATCTCACCTAGTTTGTCCCCAGGTACACCCCTGCCCCAAAGCCTGCTGGTTCTGGCTCTGACACCACTTGAATTGGGGTATATCCAACCTGGTAGGTTCAATCTCCCTTTGCAAACCACTCTTGCAAGTTGGAGAATTGAAAATGAACCATTTCCAACAACTTTCTGTTGATGGCAACCCAAGGATAATTTTACATCTTTCAGCTCCTCCCACAGCTTTTGCAACATGCATGTGTGGGTCTGCCCCTCAGATGTGGATCTGTGGTGATTTCTTTCCAAAGTTGTTGATTTTCATCCAATAGTTGCATCTTGCCTGTCCTGCAGTGGGGTACTCTCCAGTCTGACTACTAACCAGCTCCTCCCGTCTAGAACACACCATCCTGTCCAGTTGCTGGTGTGATAAACAGGTTTCTTCAACACAGTGCAATAGCAGAACATTGTTTCCTTCTCTCTATTTGCCTCTATTTCTGCTAGTGCAAACCCACTCTTGCTTCCTTAGTATTTCTCTAGGAAATATTCCTTGCAAAACATCCATCTATTTTCCTTTTATTTTCCACAGCCCTGTGGATATTATAAACTTTCCAAATTCTACCATTTCATTATTTAGCTGGATATTAACACAGAAAACAAGACCAGACTAGGCCTTGGGAGGTAATTTACTCCATCACTCTGCCTGAGGCAGGATGATCTGTACTCATGTTGTTCCTGGCATATATTTGTCTAACCTGTTCTTAAAGGAAACTTTTATCCTCCCTGGGACCTTATTCCTCAGCATATGGGAGATTGCCAGCAGTCATATCACCTTGCCTGTATTCAGCCCTGTGGTGTGCTGACAACTGTACCTAATTCCCCTGACAGCCCTGAAACCCAGGTTTACAAAGCACACCTAAGACATCACAGCTTTGTCACTGATGGTTTTTGCACTGGTGGTTGCATCCTGTGTTTCCCTGGGCTATGGTACCTCTGAGATCCTACCTCCCCATTTAGCACACTCTTTGCACTGAGATTTGCTAATACAAAACTGATTTTGACAAAGTGGTATCTCCAACCATGCCCCTGCCTCTTTTCTTTGGGCTGTGGAAAGAGGTCCCACCTGGGCTGAGTTCTGCTCTTCTCCTCCCTGGCAGATGCTCCTCTCCTTTCGTCTAGCATTTAAAAAAATGTGGCAAATTTAGCTTTGAGGAGTTAAATAATAAAGCTGTTTCAGTGTCTCTGTCTGATGGTTGTTCCTTCCTATGCAAGGTTTTAACATAACTCTCACTTCTGTTTTTGTACAGGGTAGTTTACCCCAAAACCTTACTGATATCTCTTTCAGTAGGAGCTGAATAGACAGCTCTTACTAGCCTTCAAAAGTCTCATAGTTGTTTTTTAAGTCAGAATGCACTTGATTCTGATTAAGAAAAAAGATACTAGGCTTTGCCTGTACCAGCTGTTCACGGGGATGCACAAACATGCTGAATGATGGACCTCCTCCTCCACAGCGGGGCATTTATTTAAGTTGTTGTTGTTGTTGTACATGTTGGAAAACATCCCTCTTTCTCACTGTTGTGGGAACTGGTACATAGGTGTCCACAGCATCTTTGGCAGGGATATGCTTCCAAAGGAGCATCAGACCGTGCTGC
Organism: Onychostruthus taczanowskii; assembly: GCF_017590055.1. NCBI lineage: Eukaryota > Metazoa > Chordata > Aves > Passeriformes > Passeridae > Onychostruthus > Onychostruthus taczanowskii. The sequence goes on along the minus strand of NW_024503457.1, from coordinate 4,698,893 downwards.
TTAAGCTGTTGATTTTGCGAAAGTAGATTGAACTGCTGCAGGCCCTAGCTCTCTTTGATTTTTCTTGGCATCCAATTCCTCTTAATAAGTTTTCTCTATTACATAATGCCACAAGACAGTTAAAAAAAACCCCCAACAACACAAATCTCTTTCTGTGAAAGTAGACACCAATGCTTCCTTCAAATTTGAAGCTGCTAGGCATCTGAAATTAAAATAGGTAACAGAAGGACACAAATTGAACCTCACTTGTCATAGAAAGCCCTCCCTGAAGGCACTAGACCTTGTTCTACCTTTGCCAGGAAAAAATTCAACTGTTTAGATGTCTTTTTCAAAGACAGGTGGAAGCTGATTTGTCAGGCTACTTCAGACACTTATGATATATTGGTGGCAGTGTCAGTCCATGCTGTTATTCAACACCTCTCCGCAGCTAAGAATTAATGTTTGAGTGCCTGCTATGGGAGCAATGCCTTGCTGGTGTGCCCAGTCAGCATTTCAGAGATATATACTGATTTCTGTGTGAGCATAAACTAGGCTGGAATAGCTGCATGCTTGAAATGTCTCCTTTTCATCTGTACTTCTAAAAGTTTGTGCCAGTAGCTCCTGAGATCTGTTTTAGCTACTGCCTCCTGCCTCCAGACTCTGCAGTGGTGAAGGATGCAGTTCATGGAATCACAGAATTGTTTGGTTTGGAAGGAACCTTAAAGACTATTTAGTTCCAACTCCACTGCCATGGGCAGGGATGCCTTCCACTAGACCAGGTTGCTCAAAGCCCCATCCAAGCTTCCTTGCATTTTCTCTTACGGGCCTGGGGACCATCAGCATCTCCATATACACATATGTGGACAGTGCATCTTCAAGAGTCACAGTCTTTGGTAGAAAGCTGTCCTTCTCCTGTCTATTAGAGGGCTGATAGAACACCTTTATATTTCAAGATCTGCATTCTGGCATATTAACATTTGTTAGCATGTTTAAGTCAAAGAAAAATCAAGAAGCAGTAAAGCTTTATATCTTTTCCCTGATCATTTTTTCAGAAATAATTATGGTGGTTTGGTCCATGTTATTAATATTAAAGGGCTTGATGATCTATTTGCACAAACAGGAAGTGATTAAATCAGTCTTGGCCCCATTGTCATTACATTGCCTTTCCAACTTTTGTTTCCAACTTATGCTTCCTAAAAAAAAGCATATTATAGTATTGCTTTTTAATAACCACCTGACTTTTGTCTAAAATGTATCATTTTTCTGTTAATATCTATTAGTTGCTATTACTTACCTGGCCATTGTAAACTAGTGTTTGGTAATAAAACCTCAATTTTGTCCTGCATTAGCCCAGGATAGGAGAGTTCCTAGACAAATTTTTCTAAGAAAAGGGTTTGTGATATGTTTTGTCTGTGGAAAAGATCTCTCAAATTTACTTGCATCAGCATTTCTTCTGTGTGCAGATTTTTACAATACACAGTAGCCCTGACATCATGCAAACATAGTCTGGAAGGGCAACACTGAAGAGTCTGTAGTTTTATTGATTATGTTCAGTTTTAAATTATGGGGTGAAAAACCTTATGTGCAATACCCTGGACTATATAATTTACGCTCTGCAAATGAGTTATAAATGCTATTCTGCTGGGCCATATTAATGATTTTTGCACAAGGGTGAATTATTACAGAAGGTCTAAGACACTATGAGCTGGCCTTCCAGTTATAGGCTATTATAATTGCTCAGCTGGGAAATAAAGAGAGGAAAATTAGCACAGGAGAAAGAAATACTTAATTTTTGTATTTCTCTTTTTTGTAAATAGGAAGCTGGGTACTTACTAAGCATTGCTGCAAATGAAAGAAAATGTGCTTTGATTATATTCAAGACCTTTTGTGTTTCCTTTCCATAAGTGGTCTAGCAAATAAACACTCTGATTGTAATGTTCATGAGGAAGGCAAATCCCAGAGAAGTGTGTGAAGAGTGCAAGAGAAGAGAAGTGTGAAGTGTGGAGGGGTACTCACACAGAAAACCCTGTATGGATGATTGTTCTTCCCTGTCCAGAACACATGAATGTCTCCACATAAACATCGCCCATAGGAAAATCACCCTGAATGCTGGACACTGAATAATTGACTAACTACTGGTTTCCAGGCAATGCATTTTTTACATAATTTCTCCAGCTAATATTTCTGATGAAAAATAAATAGCATTTTTAAGATTTTGCTACTAGTGCCTTTGGAAGCATACCGCTCTGAAAAAACCCCAAAACCTTCACATGTATCTTGGATTGTTTAATGGTGAAAAATTGCAATATTTCAACTTGGGAAGTCACTAAGCTTAACAATGATATCTAAATTGGTATCAAAACTAATTTAAAGTTATGAAAATAAGCACAGGTCACATGAACAGAAGTGGAAAATTTTATTGCCTGTTTTGTTGAATCCTCAAAATCAAATCTCAGAATCTGCAATTGTGTTTCCTGTAGAAGCAAAAGCTGAGGATACAAAATCTACAATACTTTTATTTCTATTATTATAACAGAAATAAATTATTTCTATTATTAAAATTATTATAATACTTTTATTTCTTGAGATATAATACATTTTGTCTATACAAAGGCAAAAGTTCATCCCTCCTATTTACTGAGGCCAGAGGTTATTCAGAGCTGCCTCAACAAAGCACCTCCTCCTCCAAGAGTGATTTGTGAGGTAAGAAGCAGAGGCTGCAGCAAAACTGAACTTCAGGATCATTTCTGGCTCCTTGCCTTCAGCAAAACCTGTAGGCAGCATCTCACTACTGCTGAGGGTGATTTCCTCTTCATGGCTTAAGTGTGTATTAGGGACAGGTATTGATCTACAGGGAATTGCATCACAGTAGTCTCTGCTAGGAGGAAAAAAACCTCCTTCTTCTACATCACTGAGATGGCTCAAGTCGGTTGAATTTACTATTTCTTCAAGAGAGCCTGTGCCCTTTCACCATGTGATTCATTTCCTCTGCCATTTTCATGGAGATGGTTGACTTCTATGACCTCATTTACAAAAGTGACCACAACTTGCAGTAGACCCCAGTAAAAACTACTAAGTGTTCAGCTTTTCTAAAGAAAAATACAAAGCAGGTAATTAGAGGGCATTAGGAGGACAGAATATGTCTTGCCACCAATTTTTGCATGCAACGAGATGTGTCAAACTGGGTTATCATCTCTGGCTGAGTTGTCATATTTATTATTTCTGAGTAGAATCGTTGCTGTTTGCTTTAGAGAGCCAGTCAGCCTGTTCAATTTTGTATGCATCCAGAGAAGCTCATAGTTAGCGAAATAGAAGTAAATAACTAATTTTTTACCTAGACTAAATTTGGAATAAGCATTTCTTCAGAAAACTTGGCAAACTATAAAGAGGATTCTTTTTTTTCCCTTTCTTTTCTTCTTTCCTCTCCTCCTAGTTCCACCTGGTGTTTCTGTGTGGTATTGTTTTCCTTAGCTACCCTCAATGTTAAATAATTAATAAATAAGATCTATGCTAGATGCTAGGTGCTAGACACTTATAGACCTCCCCTCAGACTAGTTTTCTCTGAATATTTCAGTCTGACTTTTTCAGCCCACACAGCTAGAAAATATGAGTTAGTCTGTGCCTAATGTTATGAGTTAGAAGTGCCTAATGTTGGAGCATGATGTATAAGATTGGCATCAAGAGGATTAGGGCACAAGGTTACCCAGGAAGGTGAATCCTAGTGTGAACTGGAATCATTGCTACATTTCTTGAGCTATTTCTTGGTATTTCCAAACTGAAGGATACCATTTATGCTATTTTTAAAAATCTTGTATTGTGCTTTAAATAAGATAGCAGCACTTCTTTATATAATGATTTTTTTTCTTTTACAACTTTTCAATATTTGCCTATCACAAACTTAGTGGTGATGTGCCAGAACTGTTATTACCAGGCACGTAGAGAATGCAAATACTACAGCTTTTCTGCAGAGATGAGTCTGACTTTTAAAGATAAATATACAGAGGAGAAGGATAAAAAGCATAGGAAGAAACTAAATACCATGTTTCTTATTCCTCTTTTCTGGCACTGGGGAAGCAGTTATGCTAAATGGCAGAGGGGAAGAGCTATAGCTGCAGAGAGTGAAATTTTGAAAGCTCCTCTGTAGGACATAATGCACCTTTGGAGACCTGGCTGATTCCTTCTCTTCCTTGATGTGACATTAAAGTGAAGACACTGCAAAACTGGTTTTGGTTACATCAAATCAGACATTGGACTGGGGAGAATAAAATATTAAGCCATGCCTACTGCCCTTCCAAGAAATAAGTGCTGTACAAATCCTTTAAGCCCTAGGCTGACACTCATTCTAGAAATCAAGTCCTCACAAGGCGTCCAAATGCTTCCTATGATAGAAACATCAAAAGATGTCTCCCCATGTAATAGACCAGAGTATAATCCTGACAAGTGTGCCCTTATTATAGCAGAATTTACCTATTTATTTATTATTCACGAGTACATTATAGCATCTTCAGAAATATATTCTGCAGCAGGTAATCCAGTATGGGAAAACAAAAATGCGTACGTCTAATTATAAGTGACATTGAAAAGATCCTGTAGCAGCATACTTCCTTGGCACTGGCAAAGTACTGCATTATAGATTAAAACAACACAAACATATTACAGTTTGTATAGTGTTTCACTGTTGCTGGATGTATGTTGCTAAGAAACAAAATTGAAACATCTCTTTTGAACCTGAAGCCTCTTGTGAGCGTGGCGTTGCATATGTCGTAAATGTTTTTCACTTCAGGATGGATTAAATGCCAGACCAGGAAAAATAGGGAGGGTTCATTAGTCTTGCATGTTTTCCAATCTACTGCAATGAACCCAAATATTACAGTAGTAAAAACTATGTAAGAAGCTTCAGTGTGTTCTGGAATGAAGTGTTGACAGCTGCTTGTTTGAATATTAATAAAGTCTATTGAGCTATTCCTTGCCTGTATTGTCTGTAGCTTGAAACTGTGAAACTTTCTCTGTATATTACATCTCTACGTTTCTAGGTACACGCCTGTGTGTGGAGATGGTACCCATTTCATCCCTAGAGATGGCACGCCTCACTATAGAGAAAATTACAACCTTGTGCTCCATTAAACATTTATTTTGGCAGCATTGTTGGTTGCTGTTTTCCCTCTTCAATGTAAAGAAGTCAATGCTGATTGAAAGAACACGTGTCCTCTCTCACATGTGGTAATTAATCCTCATTCTTCCAAACTTTTACAAATAAAAGTCAAAGTTATTCCTAAAGCACATGCAAGAAAAGTTAATTCTCCTTCAAAAAAAAAAATTACAAAGTCATAAGTGTGATAGAGAAAGGAGGAATTTTACAGTGCACAGTATTGTTTCATGTGTTAACTGCAGATGGTTTGTTAAGTCGATCATGCATTGATTAGCTGATGGTGAAGCAGTAGTTTCTGCTGGCTGGATGTGCTGGTTAAAGTTTAAGGAAAACACTGACAACACAGTGGTTCAGTTCCTGCTGGGGAGGGAGACCTGGGTTTCTCATTTGCAGAGCTGAGATCCCAAGGACACGAACACAACTGCTGCCTACACAGCACGGGGCAGATAGACAAATGGGCATCCAGGAAAAAACTGGGCTCCTGGCAAATAAGTTTTCTTCTCTGCTTGCTGCAAGTGGAGTAATCTTGATTAAATATTCATGGAGCAGGTTTGACTAGAAATGGAAATATGGGCCATCCCCAGCAGAACACAGCCTATGAGCACACAAATTCAAGGAATTCAAGTGTCAAATGCAAGTTTACTGCAGCTTGGCCTTTCAAAGCAACTGCAACACAAGAAAATTAAACAGCAAATTTTAAACATTAAAAACCTGGCAATTTGAAACATGTAGGTTAACCATAGCAATCCCTTCTTGCTCCCTGTAAGGGATTTCTCTAAAGCAACAGTGCAGGCATCTCGTTAGGGGCAGGACAGTGATGAAATAGTTTATCCTCTCACAGTTGTGACAAGTAAATCGTAATACAGGATTAACCATGATGATGTACCTGGGCATCTGCAGCCATGCAGCATAGGTCTCCTGTCTGTTCACAAATCCTGTCAGCAAACCTGCTCCAGTGTGAGCTCCTCTCTCCACATGTCCACAGGACCTGCCAGGAGCCTGCTCCAGTGTGGACTTCCTACAGGGTCACAGACTCCTTCAGGCATCCACCTGCCCTGACGTGGATTCCTCCATGGATATCTTCTATCTGTAAGTGGATAACTTCACTGTGGACCAACATCAGCTGCAGGGGCCCAGCCTCTCTCTCCACGGTGTTCTCCAGGAGCTCCAGAGGAATCTCAGCTCTTTAAGCACCTCCTCCCCCTCCTTGTCCACTGACCTTGGAGTCTGCAGGGCTATTCCTCTCACATAACCTCACTCCCCTCTCCAGCTGCAGTGTCTCTCAGCCCAGGGTCTTCCCCTTCCCCTTTTTAAAACTTATCCCAAAAGCTCTACCACCCTTGCCTTGGCCAGCAGTGGGTCCATCTCGGAGCCCACTGGCATTGACTTCACAAGACAGAGGGGAGCCTTCTAGCAGCCTCTCACAGGAGGCACCCTGTAGGCCCCCTGCTACCAAAACCTGGCCATGCAAGCCCAATACAGAGACTTTGTCAGATATCCTCAAAGCTGCTATTAATTTTACATGTGATTTAGTGGGAAGAAGTCAACTAACCAGTATTTTCATAAATGGGGTAAACTAATTAATCACTAATTGAAGTATCTTTCTCTCAATTTTGTTTTTTAAATCTGTTTTGCTACAGGAAGAAAATTCAATCACGACTGACAAAGACAAAAGAAATACAATGTGGGGTTTTGTCATCTTACAGAACTGTAACTGATTCCTAGAGAGGACAAGGAAATATAGTTCTGTATACTGTATTCATGACTGGAAAAAGTTCCTCAGGACTAGCAAAATATTCCTCTTCAGCCTCTGATGACATCAAACTCATTCCCACAAAGATTAAAAACTCCTTGCAGCATTCATGTCAAATTCACTGCAAAGAAGGTAGTATCATAAATGCTTGAAGCCCTAAAACAAGTTGCAGAAAAAGCTGAAGTTTACATTTTAAAAAGCCCGAGATGCATATTGAAAGCCATGCCCAAGGAAAGTTCTACAATCACATTGGAAGGGCAGTGCCTTCCAGAAGGGCTGGATGTGTTGTAAGAGCTACACAACAGGCAATGCCTCTGTCCATACCTTAAAAAAATCCTGAACTACCAGGAATCAGATAAAACTTGTCAGAAAACTGCAGTGATTTGAAAGGCTGTCATACTGAGACTGGCAATGGAAATGTATTGTCAGAGGACATGCCATTTTAATTCATAAGTTCATTGAAAAAAACCCCACAGTATAATGCAGTAATTTTCCTAATGAGGAAAATGTCTAGAGTTTTGACATTTATTTGTAATTTTTACAGTCAAAATTATTGGTTTTTTTTTTTCCTGGGTTATTTTTTGCCTGTAGGAGTTTCATAAAGACGCACTGATTATACAGGCAAGGTGCAAGGGAGGGGACAGAAGAGGCAGTCTGGACTGTTGGGGAAGAAAGGCAGGAAAGCTGAAGTGTCTGCTTGAACATCTCTTGCTATTCCACTGCACTGTCACACACAAATCTTTGTGACCTGTGGCCTACATGACCAACATGCATGTAAGGAGGCAGTAGAGGTATGTGGATGTCATTCTCTTTCCTGCTGTCAGTGTTGTGCTAACACAAGGCAAGGAACTATTTTCTCCTCAGTATTAAAATACTTTGAAGAGTAATTAAAGTAACACATCCTCCTTAACGAGTCTTTTAAGTTGGCACTGAAAAGAATCCAGAGCCCAAATGAGTGAATTTTCTGTGACTGTCTCATATGGGGGAATCTCAGCTGCCCTCTCCAGACATGGATATGAGGGCAGGCTGTCCCACACACGCTGCCAGGACAGGTAGAGTAACAGCCAATGCACTTTGGGGCAGTGGTCCTGCTGCAGCTTCTGTAAGCATTTTCAGCCACCAGTTCTGTACAGTCTGTTTTTTTGCCAGGTTACCCTCTCCATGTACCAGAAAAACCTCTTTATGGACTTTATTGCTAGGCTTCTACATTGGAGGGCAATGTATATGTATGTGTACATGGATGGATGGATGGATGGATGGATGGATGGATGGATGGATGGAAAGATCAGCTGATCTTGATCAAAAATCTGGTCAAAGGAGCAGAGAGAAGATCGGATGGATGGATGGATGGATGGATGGATGGATGGAAAGATCAGCTGATCTTGATCAAAAATCTTACCTCTGGTCAAAGGAGCAGAGAGAAGATCCCATAATCAAATTTGTCTGTTTCACAGTATTATTACTGTGGTCTGAAATTTGGTATTTTTTGTTAGATATACCTGATTTTTTAGGTCAAACAAAAGGAAGAAAAGGCAGAGCTGACAAGTCCCCCTCTTTCCCCCTGCTTGGTATTAATATAACTAACTCAATATAAATCCAAGAAAGCTTTAATTTTTTGAATCTAAGTGTAAATAAAGTAAGTTATGTAAGTATAACTGAATGATCATTTACACATATAGAGAAAATGCAGTAGTAAAAATGAACTGCTGTGAATTCCACCATAAGTTTAATCACATTGAATAATCTAAAATAATAATGCCTATCATTCTTATAATGCTTTCCAGGTTTGGGAAGAACCATAAAAATAGAGAACTCATTGTTATTTAGTAGGCAAATGTTCCCTCACTATGCAAACTGAATAATTATTGTGCTGTAGACTCTTAAAAGCAGAGCAAGCATGCAAGCATACCAGCAAGAATTGAGAATGATTTCTGTATAATCAAATCCCATTTGGCAGAAGACTGCAAAAGAGTTGGGCATTTTCAAGAGCAGCATGCAAATACATGAAGGCAATGCTGAAGGTGCAAAGTTCATTTAGTGTCCTGAGAAAATGCCTTCAAAACCAACATAGATATAGCTGCAGACAGCAAAATCTGTCAAGTCTCTCCTGATCTGAACTAAATAGCAAGAGAGATCATGCAGGGAAAAGAACCAGGAATGCAGAAAACCCTTTTTGAATTTTGAATTGAGACACTAAGTAATACCTAGTACATTTAAGAACAACTACAAATAAAGTCTTTGAATGCTTCATCATCACTCTACTCTCCTGCAACAGTATTTTTGAATCTCTTCTTGTCTCTGGGTACTTGCCATTCTTTACACCCACCATGGGAGTGAAGCCACTTCCACAGCCTGGAACACAATTATCAGCTGCCTTGTCAAATATATTCACCAAGGAATGTGTGGCAAAGTGTGCAGCTACATCCCTGTGTGTAAAGCAGCACCTCTGCTTGAGAACCATGTTAATCACATTAGTTAATTAGTTCACAAATAATCACTTCACACTTATAATCTGTAGCTAGATGTTTTGGCAGCTGAGACAGGGAAATTAATAAAATCCACATTTGTTTAAAGTAAACCTCTTACATCTTCTTTATCTTTTTCCTTTTTTCCCATGTGTTTTATCTCAGGCTTCTGAGAGTTTAATATTTTTTCTATTTCCAAACTTAATACTCTGAGTATTTAATTTCCTAATATCTAATGCATTTTCCCCCATGGTCTCTTTAGCAAGAAGAAAAAAGTATATGTGATGATATTTTTTTCTTTCATTTCCTTTAGGCCTGCCCTGGCCTAACTTCCATTAAGTCCCAGGTACAGAGAGGCACACAAACACACACTCAACTTGTAAGTCTGAAAATGCCTCTCTTGACATCAAAGAATTAGGAGGTGTTTTTTTGTAGTTGGAGCCCAACTTGCAAGTCTCTTCCTCCTTTCATAAAAATGTGCTTTTATTGTCTCTAGTCCTTTTAGTTCCCTCGCTTTGCCATTTCTGTATAAACCTTTCACTCTCCTAATCTTTGCCTCCCTTCTTTTTTCCTTACCTCTTTTCCATCTCATGTCCCCCTTTCTCTCTCCTTCTCTGGTTCCCATTTCCTCCATCCTCCTCAGTGTCTCTCAGCAATTCCTTCCCTCACTTGCAGTCCTGTGGGGTGGTTGGAGAGCTCCCTGATCTACTCTCCCATGCAGGGACCTGATGTAGCTTTGCTTCTGCTTCTGTGATGGCACCCAGCTCCTGTGTAAGAGGTACTTTCCAAGTGGATTACAGCAAATTCTCATTTTAAGTGCATCGGCAATTTCTTCTATTAAATAATAAATGTTTTGCTCATCTGCACCTATTTTAAGCTGTCCCAATATCAAGGCACCCTCTCATCACCTTTGGGTGCTGGCTCTCCAGAGTGCTTTGCCTGCTCTGGGGCTGTGTCACTGGGCAACTCTGGTGTCAGGGCAGTTTGGTTGTAAACTCTAGAGCAACCAGAAAGAAGGAGGGATGAAAAGTGCCCCTCTAATTACTGGATGTATTCTAGTGTGTAACACAGCACTTTCGGCTTTTATGTTTTGACAGTGATATTTAAGTTTTCACCTCTGAAAGAAGCAATATGAGGTGCTGAAACAATTATGTATTTCATTGCAGACTTTCCAGTATTTCTCTCTCTTTGCTGAAACAATGCTTTTTATCATTAAAGGTTCTCCACTGCTTCTTCTTCTTAAATTAACAGTTTTACTCAGAGCAAGTCAAAGTCCTTGGTCCTGTGTTCCACATTTCTGCAGGAATCAGTAGTATTTATAGTTTAAAACTGTTGTGCTTGGTATTTCTATCTGCAAGGGCATAGATTCTAACTTTACTGGACATTACTCATCAACAAATAATGATCTGAGCTCTGCATTGGGAGCTTTTATTTGGCTTTACACATATTCCTTCTAGAGTAGAAAAAGAGTAGCAAGAGATTAGTGGCTTTTCACACACTGAAATTTAGTAAATTTTATTATACAGTGTCCAGACTACCCTTATCAAAACAGGTTCAGCTTTCTGTGTGCATTGCAAGTTAACTGTAGAGTCATGAAGCTGACAGAAAGATTTTGCGCAGCTGCCATGACATGGCTCTCACAAAAACCCAATTTTAAAAGTGTCACTTAAGAGAAGGATAGGAGGGCTTCTGCAAGCACTTGGACTGCAATCCTCAACTCCAAAAGTGTTCTGTTGCAGCACAGGCACATGGATAGAAGAAAAGACTGGGTTAGGGGTTGGACCTCAAATGAAGAACCTCTTTGGCAAGACTACAGTGTATTTCAGTTGTAGCATCTGGGTTAAGCAGGGCCCTAAATCGTATTAATAGTCGAAAGTTAGATAAAAAGGGACTTGTCAAACACAATATTTATATGCAGAATAGGGCTTCTTCAGCAGCTTCTCTTACGAGAAGCTCTGTGCATATCCACACATGCAAGTGGCTGTATGTCATATTTTTAAACTTCCTGTAGTTATGTGCAACTTTAGAAGGACAGAGTCTCTCCCCTTACCGCAGGGACTGACCCCCAGCTCACACAGGACTCAGGCACATCCTGCTGCAGCCTTCGGGACACAGGTACCACGACAGACTGGACGGCACCCGGGCAGGCAGCTGGCTGGAGCACAGGACAGCCGGCAGGAAGAGGAGGCGCGACCCCCGCTCTTATTTTCACCCTTTCGGCCCCCTCAGGGTTGGGCACGATACCTTAACAATTAAATTACAATTATTTGGGGACGCCCTGGGGCACCGGGGGGTGACGGGGCGAGGCCCCGCGCCGCCTCCAGCCGCGCCCGCCAGGGGGCGCCGCGCCGCCACGGATGGCGCGGCCCGCGGGCCGAGCGCTGCGCCCCGCGGGGCGCCCTGCCCGCCGGCCCTGCCCGCCCGGCCGCCACCACCGAGACCCACTCCGAGACCCTCTCCGCCGGGCCCGCAGGGCTCCCCTCCGTCCCCGCCCGGGTGCCTTTGCCTTCCCCGAAGGGTCTCATCCGCCTGTCCGGGAGCCTCCGCCGGGAGGAGGGAGTAGCGGCTGCGGCGGCAAGCGGGCGGCGAGCCCTGCTGGGTCGGGTTACAGGGAGCCACGGAGCGGCGGCGAGGCGGGCGGGGACCGCCTGCGGGGCGGCCGCCGTGCGCCCCGCCGTAGCTGCCGAGCCGCGCCGGGCGGCGGGAGCAGGCGCGGGCAGACAGGTGCCCTCCTCCCGAACCGCTGCTCTCCCCGCCGCTGGCATCGCCGCCGCGCCGCACGGCGCTGGGCAGCGTCGCCCAGGCAGCCCCCGAGGTCGCCGCCGCCCGC